>NC_071625.1:30269181-30569181 GCF_014839835.1 Dryobates pubescens | reverse complement strand
ATAAACACAAGGTTTTAGTCCCATGCATTGTAGTCAACAATCTGCTTTCATAGCCACAGCTCTGCACCTGTAGGTGGGGAGAGCAGTGATCTGCTCAGCTGTAGGTTTATTAAGAATACTGGAATTTAATAAAATGTAATGCCAAACTCTCAGCTTTTGCTTTTCCAGTAGCTTGTAGTTGTTGGGAAAATATTCAAACACGAAATGCCCTCTGCTTCGGATGTTAAGTGAGAGGCTTCAGCTGAGTGACTGATACAAAGTCTCCACCTCATGTCAGTACATTATGGGGACTCCGTGTTAGCTTCGTTACTCTCCCCACTTAAGTATCAAAATAGCCTTGAAGTTCTTTAATATACTTTTTAAAAAGTACAGATCCAAGGAAACTTGAACAAACCCTGGAAGAAGTAAAATCTCCATCCTTGGACATTTTCAAAAGTAATCTGAGCAACCTGTGAGCTCTGAAGTCAGCTCCAGCTTTAAAGTTGGTCTTGCTTTGAGTGGGCAGGGAGGGTGGTGGGGCAGGTTCACTCAGAGGTCCTTTCCAACCAATCTTTCTGTTTCCAGTGCGTTGATTTAAAAGCAGGCTCCTACTGCTGTGGTTCTGTCACTCTCTTCCTTGATAAATACATCACTGTGCATCTTCAGGGATTCCTTTGTTTTTGTTTTGCTGCATGAGTGTGTGATTGAGGAGTGGAAACTTAAGAAAAAAAATAACTACAATTGTAATAATAAAATCTATCAGGAAGCATGAGAACATTTGGATTTCTGCAAGCCAGTTTGCAAGTGACAACTTATTTATTCTCAATCTGCAGCCAGAAATGACAAAGCCAAACATCTTCAAGTGTCCTATGCTCATGTACACAGACCAAGTGGATTCCTCTGCCCCCTTTCCCCCAGTGAAGCATTTCTGCTGGCATTTCACCTGTACTGTGGCTTTTCCCCCTTCCTTTTGTTCTCAGACTGAATTAATCACTCCTGTTAGTAGCTTCCCTACTGAAACTAGATTACTGGGCAAGTCACAACACTCTGTTGCTCACTACTAGAGTAAAGTGGAGGCAACTGTTCTCTGGTAGTGGGGGGTTGAACCTGTTCAGAGGTCCCTTCCAGCCCCACTGTGCTGGGATTCTGTACACAAGCTATGCAGCTCATCTCAAAACCAGAGAAGGTTTTAGGTTCTGTTCAGCTGCTCTTACTGGAGGTACTGACCAGCCTTTAGACCATAACTCAAGAGCAGGAGAAACAAAACATAAATATATATCAAATCTATAGAGTGTTTAGTAATGCAACCTAGTTGTCCTTGTGTGTAAAGCTCTGATAAACACAAAACTTACTAAAAAGCAAAACTGTCACAGGCTAAAAATGCTCATAAAAATATTTAATCCTTTGTTTTACACCCAGACAAAATTGGACCCAGAAGTTCTCAGTTGTCATATATATATGGTGAGTTTTCAGATACAATTTGCTCTTCATGGTGAGTTTTCCTTTCAGCACAAAGTATCTTGAAATTGAAGCTTTTGGCTGTGTAGTAACAGCAATTCCATAAAAATATTAGAGGTTGGAATAATGGCACAGACAGGACATCTTAGAGCTTTTCCAATTCATGTTGGAATTCTATCTGTGTCTTGCAGAAGGGTCAGAAATCCTCCCCACTAGCCCAATGCTGACATTTATAGAAGGTGTTACACCAATAGTGTGTGCTGCACCACAGGGTTGTTCTTCAAACTGCTGACAGTAAGCTAAAAGGAAAATTTGGCATAAATAAATCAACCCACAACAAACTAACCCCCCCACATACTTTCATAGCTACAGCCTCCAATTCGGCACCCAAAGGAACTTTTACTCATGCAAAAACTTGTAGTAGGCTAATGAAAAGTATTTGCATTACTATCAGTTGTTAAATTCTATCAGGACACCCAAGGAATGGTATTGTGGTGTGTGCTTCTGTGCTGGGCTCTGGAAGGAAACAGAAACAAGGATGAGGAGTATGAGCTGGAGGAGTGAGAAAGGGAGGATGGTTACTGCCTACCACAGCTGAGTACAGGGTGTGTAGAAAGCTGAGTTCCCTGAGTGTATTTAACCAACTTGTAAGTGCCACATTGGTGTTCTGTTAGTGAGAGTAAACCTTGCTATCATACAGATAACTCATCCCTAGCTGAGTGTCCATTCATCTACCTGGTGTGTAAATTGTCTACAATACACCTAAAGCCCACTACCAAAGTCCACTTGGGCTATGTGCTGTTGGAGGGCATCTGTAGCATGAGTGTTGAGAGATCCTGTTGAGCTGCATCTTCGGCTCAGATTTCACACTTGGCTTCGCGTGGGAAATCCATGGAGTAACAGGTGCTGGAGGAAACTTGTGTGAGAAATTGTTGCATTTGGCTTTTGCAAGGGGAAGGTGGGTGCTGGCATTGCTGGGACCGTGGGGTTCGATCCTTACGCTGATTGCCTGGCTGTAGTCTGTGTTGTGTAGGATGTGTATTGGGAGAGAAGTGGAGGGAGGGTGAGGCACTGAGGCGCCAGAGTTTGTCCCAGCCCTGACCGCAGCCAGCAACAGGCAGGACTGGGAATGAAGAGGGGTGGGAGCGTGCTTGGGAAATACAAAGGGATTTGTGGAGACATTTATGAATATGTCTGAGTTTGAGGTCTGTATAGGCTCAACTTGTGTGGTTATAGCGCACCTCTAGCGAATCTGCTCTACACCCAGCGCTTTGCCTTTATTTGATCATAAGCTGATTGTATTTGAAATTCAGCACTGAGCTCCCTTCTCTCAATGTGTTGACTCATACGTGATTACCTTGTCTGCAATGGCTTCAGGGACCCTTTGGATTGGGGGGGTGCCCCTGCTGATTTCGGTGGCCTGGAAGGAGGATTCTGGAAGCCTCTCAGAACACTGTAAGTGACTCAGTGAATATTACAAGATAAAGGCAAGGGATGGAGCTGCTGGCTGCTGTGGCTGCCTGTAGTTCTTGTGCACAAAGATCCGGGTAAGAAAAGGACTGTGAGTATTGTCCAGTTGGGTGGGAATTGAGGTCGTGGAATGGACAGTCCAGAGTCACGAAGTGAGTGCGGAGTCCTCCTAACCGCAGTTCCAATATCCTGCGAGGGACTTGGCTGGGGAAGGGACGAAACGGTTGCAGAGTGGACCTCGGGAAATGGGGCAGGGGTCAGGTAAATAGACCAGCCCTGGGAATCATGGGAGCAACAAGGGTACCCAGGGATATACCCCTGGACAGTCCTCTGGGGTTACAATTAGCATGTTGGAAGGATAATCCTAATACATGGGATAAGAATAAGACAAAAGTGATACATTATTGTATGGAGGAAGGGGCTAGAGAGAAAATGAGACCAGAGAATTTATTAGGATAGCAGAAATGAGGATTTGGGAAAGGGAAAATCAGCAGGGACCTCCAGGTGACCAAAATGAATGAATATTGCACCCTGATTAAGCAGCATCCAGGGGGCAAAATACAAATAAGACATTTGACGTGCATAGAGATGAGGAAAAAGCAAAAGCAAAGGCCAAAATTAAAGCTCCTCAGCCTTACTGGGACCAGGGGAATGCTCAAGCTGGAGGTACCGAATATTACTATAGTGGGAAAGTTGGGCATTTTAAATAAGATTGCCCAAGGAGGAAGAGAGATTTTAAGGGTTTTGAGGAAGATATAATATTTAGCTTATATAAGGAAGGAGCAGAGAAGTGATTCTGCAAGCTCAGATGAGTTTTGCACTGCCTGTTCATGGGCTTGCAGGCATTACCTTTCAAATGCAACAGCCTGGGGTTTTCTGAGGTGGTATTTTTGGTTTCTCCTCCCCTTTCCTGGAAGCTTTGCATGCATTCGTGTGCCAAGCATGCATAGGAGGGGGAGAGAGAAAAGTCATTGTATAAAAGTAGGACCCCAGAAAGAAATGTTAGAAATTTTAGTAGATACAGGAGCTGAACATACTTGTGTTACCAAGGTTCCTAAAGGGTGTGTGGAGAGTAAAAATTCTGTAAAGGTTTTGGGGGAAAAAGGGGAAGGGTTTAAAGTCCCAGTAGTTAAGGATGTTAGAAGAGAATAGAATAGAATTAACCAGGTTGAAAGAGACCTTTGAGATCATCGTGCCCAACCTATCATCCAGCAACATCTAATCAACTAAACCATGGCACCAAGTGCCTCATCCAGTCTCTTCCTAAACACCTCCAGTGATGGTGACTCCACCACCTCTCTGGGCAGCATATCCCAATGGCCAATCTCTCTTTCTATGAAGAACTTCCTCCTAACATCCAACCTAAACCTCCCCTGGCGCAGCTTGAGACTGTGTCCCCTTGTTCTGGTGCTGGTTGCTAGAGAGAAGAGACGAACCCCTTCCCGGCTACAACCACTGCTGGCTCATGTTCAGTCTACTGTCAACCAGTACCCCCAGGTCCCTCTCTGCCTGGCTGCTCTCCAGCCACTCTGACCCCAGCCTGTAGCTCTGCCTGGGGTTGTTGTGGCCAATGTGTAGAACCTGGCACTTGGATGTGTTCAATCTCCTGCCCTTGGACTCTGTCCATCTGTCCAGCCTGGCAAGGTCCCTCTGCAGAGCTCTCTGACCCTCTAACAGATCAACTCCTGCCCCCAGCTTGGTGTCATCTGCAAATTTACTGATGAAGGACTCAATCCCCTCCTCCAGATCATCTGTGAAGATATTGAACAGGCTGGGGCCCAGCACTGATCCCTGGGGCACACCACTGGTGCCTGGCTGCCAGCTGGATGTGGCACCATTCACCACTACTCTCTGGGCTCAGCCTCCAGCCAGTTCCTAACCCAGCTCAGAGTGCTGCTGTCCAAGCCAGGGGCTGACAGCTTGGCCAGCAGTTTGCTGTGGGAGATGGTGTCAAAGGCCTTGCTGAAGTCCAGGTAGACTACATCCAGAGTCTGCCCCACATCCACCAGGCATTTACCTGGGCATAGAAGGAGATCAGGTTGGTGAGGCAGGACCTGCCCTTCCTAAACCCATGCTGGCTGGGCCTGATCCCTTGGCCATCCTGCAAGTGCTGTGTGATTGCACTCAGGATGATCTGTTCCATGACCTCGCCTGGCACTGAGGTCAGGCTGACAGGCCTGGAATTCCCTGGCTCATCCAACCTGCCCTTCTTGTGGATGGGCATCACCTTGGCAGCTTCCAGTCATCCGGGACCTCTCCAGTGAGCCAGGACTGCTGAAAAATGATGGAGAGTGGCTTGGCAGCTCATCTGCCAGCTCTCTCAGCACCCTAGTATCACAGTATCACAAAGGTTGGAAGAGACCCCAAGGATCATCAAGTCCAACCTGTTCCAACAGACCTCACAACTAGACCATGGCACCAAGTGCCACATCCAATCTCCCCTTGAACACCTGCAGGGACGGTGACTCCACCACCTCCCTGGGCAGCACATCCCAATGACGAACGACTCGCTCAGTGAAGAACTTCTTCCTCACTTCGAGTCTAAACCTTCCCTGGCACAGCTTGAGACTGTGTCCTCTTGTTCTGGTGCTGGTTGCCTGGGAGAAGAGACCAACCCCTTCCTGTCTACAACCACCTTTCAGGTAGTTGTAGAGGGCAATGAGGTCACCCCTGATCCTTCTCCAGGCTAGGATGGATCCCATCCGGTCCCATGGACTGTGGGGATCCAAGCAGCTAAGGAGGTCTCTAACTACTTCCTCCTGGATCACAGGGGAACTATACTGCTCTAAGTCATAGTATAATAGATCTTAAGGATGCCTTTTGGGCCTGCCCATTAGCTGAAAACAATAGAGATATCTTTGCCTTTGAATAAGAAGATCCAATCACCAGGAGAAAGCAACAATGGAGGTGGACAAGATTACCCCTATGTATTACAGAATCTCCAAATTTATTTGGTCAGAACTTAGAAAAATAACTATTGTCATTTCCACAGGAAAAGGATGTTTTAATCACACAATATGTAGATGATCTATTAATCTCAGGAGAAGGGGAGTTTTTATATGAAAAATTAGTAGGAGATGATAACTTCATTTGGACAGGGGAAGACAAGGAGATATTAGAAACAATTAAAAAGGCTTTGACTACTGCTCCAGGTTTTGGCCTCCCTTCCCCGAGTATGTGGAGGGAGGGGTGGTTTATGGAGTGCTGACTCAAGAATGGGGAGGGTCACATAAGCCAGTAGCACACTTATCAAAGTTTCTAGATCCAGTAAGCCAAGGCTGGCCCGTGTGCATTCAAGCAGCAGCAACCACAGCACTAATGGTGGATGTCTTCACGTTATCTCATTTTACACTGCCTTGACCAGTAATGGGGGTATCAGGGGCTCTTTCACCTGGGGCAAAAATACCAAAAAGAGCCCTTGATAAATACAAAGACCAAGAAGGTTTTATTCTGACTTGCAAAGAGTTCCTGCTGTGCTGGCTCCAGATGTCTCTGTGATGTGGCTTGCTGCAGCCACCTGTATGCTGCCTCCCCTGTACTGCCTGTGCACGTGTCTAATGCCCTTCTCAAGAGTGGGGACTTGTTCCTGAAGCTGTTGCTCTGGGTTTCTGTGAGGTGCTGAACAGATATCTCCACAGAGGAAACTCACACCAGACCTGCCTGTAACAGTAAAAAGGGAGGAATGAAGTGAAGAGCCAGCAGCTCAAGGAGCAGGTTAGCACAGAGGTCTGAGAAGCCAATCAGCAGAGCACTCTGCTGCAAGCCCATGTTGTGCTGTCTTGGCTCTCACAGTGGCATTAGCAGCAAAGCAAGGTGCAGTCAAATGCAGAATTTCTTTCCCTGTAGCTGGCTGAGCTGTTCGGTGTGACAGGTGTGCGTGTGGATGCTCCACTGCTGCTTGCAGAGCTGCAGGTGCCTGCCCATGGCTTTAGTGGGGATTAATCACTGCAGAGGGCCTGGGGGAGAGTGTGTTTGTTCTGTGCTCCAGCTGTTGGGGCTGACAGTCACCCTGATTTAACCTGTTAACAGCTGGGGGCAAGGCAGAGTGTCCTCTCCACACATGCAGGGCAGGCCTTTCTTTTTCTGGAACCTGCTGCACCACAAAAGGCTTGCGGTGAAGACAGCAAGGCTCTGGCTGTAAATAAATCTGTTCAGGTTCCAGTTGCACAACCAAAGGTCAGCAAATGGGAAACATTGGTGTATGCAGTAATTGATGGGCTAAAAATGAAAAAATATTGGGAAGCACGTGGTCCAACAATTAATGGACAGTTTGGGTATACATTGGGACGTCACTGGGAAGGTCCCTTTCAGGTCTTGCTTACCACAGAGACTGCAGTATGGATGGCTGAGAAGTATGGACACATGTAACCAGAGTTAAAGGACCTATGGATCCAACCACTGAATGGAATGTGGTACCCCAAATGGAGGATCTGAGGATGGTTATCAGATGAGTTCCAGTATCGGAGTAGGAGTGGTAATGGTCCGTGCCTGAAAACATCACAAACTAGAAACAGGTTGGGAAGGGAAATTGGTAAAACCTCCCTGGACAAAGGAAGGGGACAGAATCCAAGCAGAGCATTGGTGGGGATTGAAGGAGGCAAGTCCAGGTAGACCTCTGTAACTGCCAGGAAGAAGATCTAGAACCATCACTGTGGGCAGCAACCCCTTAGGCCGTGTGAGTGGAGTTGCAAGTCAAACTGGACTCCTGATTCCCAGGATCAGCCACTTGGAGGGAGAAAGTTGTCACCCAGACATTGGTATATATACCATACCCCCTCCCTGTGTATGGTACCTATTAAAGTAAATATTCTCAGGCAAGGAGCATCAGTTGTTATCTTACTCCTTTTACCAGGAAGTTGAAATGAGAATTGTTTTGCTTGTTTAGCCAGGTTATGTAACTGTACCCCCCCACCTTTGAAGTGGTGGTGGTGGGGGATGACTAAAAGGGATCCTCTTGGGTGGATTTCTTAGGTTATTATGGCTCAAGCCAAACGTAGTAGAAAGAAGGGGAGGGATTGTGAGAAATTGTTTTATTTGGCTTTTGCAGGGGAAGGGTGGGTGCTGGTGGGTGCCAGCATACTGGGGCTGTGGGGTACGATCCTTATGATGATTGTCTGGTTGTAGTCTGTGTAGGATGTGTATTGGTAGAGAAGTGGAGGGAGGGTGAGGCATCGAGATGTCAGAGACTGGCTGGGTCAAGAGTACAAACTTTTGTCCCAGCCCTGACCACAGCCAGCAACAGGCAGGATTGGGACTGGGGGGGGGGGGCTGGAAGCATGCTTGGGAATTGTAAAGGGATTTGTGGAGACGTTTATGAATACGTCCAAGTCTGATGTCTGTATAGGCTCAACTTGTGTGGTTATGGCACGCCTCTAGCGAATCTGCTCTGCCCCCAGCGCTGTTTGCCTTTATTTGATCATAAACTGATTGTATTTGAAATTCAGCACGTGGATTCTGGTTTCACTCTGATCCTGACTTAAGTATCTTTGCTTTTAAATTCTATTTGCTGTACCAAATGTTCTCTCACAGGTATTATTAAAATCCCAGTGCCTAGCAATGTCTTGTATTTCCTCCCCTTTTTTATTGGTGTGTCAATTTCTAAGCTAGAGGAAGCCTTACAGAGGCCATTCAGCCTTTCATGTCGGTACTGCGCACCCGCTCGCACTGCTGAGCACCTCTGCCCAGCTCTGCCTGCTCCCGCGGATCGGCAAAAGTCTGAGCGATGGCAACGCGACCGATGTGCTTCGGTGATAGCAGCCGGGGGACTGGTACTGGCTGGCAGGGCACGCAAACAGGGCTGGCCACAAACCCGGCACCGGCCGAGCTCCTGCTTCGTCTGGCTGCGCCCCGGCTGGCAGCAGTCCCTGGCCCTGGGGAGCGAAGCCGAGCTGCAGCGAATCCACCGGCTGAGGCAGGCCCAGCCGAGCCCCGCAGAGGAAGCGAAGCCGCAGCGGGGCCGAGGGTGGGCGGAGCGGGCCCAGCGCCGCTGCTGGGGGCGGGCCGGGAGCGGGGCGCGGACGGGGCCATTCGCTCCCCGGGAGCGGGGGGGAGTCAGGCCCTGGCCCGGCGCCGAGAGCCCTCCGCGAACAGCGGGACGCGGCGGGAGCGGCTGCGGCCGGGCAGGGGGAGGCCGGCACGGGGTGGCAGGCGGCGCCGGGGCGGCGAGGAGAGGCGGGGCGGCGGGAGGCGGGGGGTGGGGGCGGAGTGGTTGGGGCCGGCGGCGGCCGCTGCGGCGGCGGGGTCAGTTCTCTGTAGTGTTTGCCGATCTTGGAGGCGTCTCCAAAGTGTCCTCGGGAAGCAGGTAACCGGGCCCGCGGGGGCGGCTGTGCGCCCTGCTGCTCAGCGGGGAGGCTGCGGTCCATGGGGGAAGCTGCGCAGGGCCAGGCCAGGTCGGAGGGGAGAGGGCTGCTACAGCCATGATGTCCCGAGTGTTGTACCGTCTTCCCCGCCTCCTCCCGCCGGGGAGAGGGCTCCGCTGGCCCTCGTTGCTCTGCCCCTGCATCCCCGCGGGGGCCGGGCGGGCCCGTCTGCGCCACGGCGCTGCCGGCCCGCTGCTGGCCCGCTGCTCTCCGGCGATACACGGCCGTGGAGGAGGCTCCAGCTCTGCCATCCACCGCGGGGCCCGGCAGCAGGCGGGGCACAGATGGGCCGCCACCCTGGTGGGCTGCGGAGGAGCCCCCGCCACATCTTCCCTTCGCCCCCTCGACTCGTGCTGCTGGTGGCCGCCGTTGCACCGAGGCCGGGCCGCGGCCAGCCGAGGCGGGCCGTACGGTGGAGCTGGACTCTGCAGGGTCTGCGCTGGGCCTGCCGCGCGTCAGACCTCGACCAGTGGTTGGGTGCGATCTGAGCTTGCCCCTCGTCCTTTGGCCTCCGCCCCAGCCCGGCGTGCCCCGGCCGGGCCCGGCGGCGCTGAGTAGGTGCGCGGCCTCGGAGTCGCTGGGTGGCAGCCGGCCGCCGCCGGGGCGAGGGCCGCGGGCGTGCGCCGCCCGCTCTGGGGCGCGGACTGCCCAGCTCGGCCCTTGTGTTGCTCTCGTTGCGCGGAGCTTGCGCTGCCGGCCCCAAACTTAGTCCACGGCCCCAAACTTTGCCAACAGGACCAGGCTTTCCCGTTCCCAAAATGGTCGGCCTCTCTTCCAGGAAGCCAGGGGCAGTGCAGTGGTTTGCTGGCCTTGGCCCCACACGGGACTGCCGTGGGGGTGGGACCCAGGGAGGCACCGCTGCTAACCGGCCTGGTCCGGGCATAGTTTTCAGGTGTCTGCCTTCTGGGAAGAAATTCCGTCTCGATCTCAGGCAGGCCTGAAAGTCATAGCCGTGCCCCGCTAGGAAGCTGCAGGGAAGGGCAGTCCTGCAGCCGAGCAGTTTGCCCTGTGGCGCAGAGAGCCCGCAGGCCGAGCCACTGATACCCAAATGAGAAATGTCCCCATAGTGCATCTGCTCGGTGTTGCCTTACGGCCAGCAAGATGTTTCTGTGGATACCAAGACGTAAGCTGCTCGGCCGTTCTTGGAATGCTCCCCGTGCAATTGCCACGGTGCTAAAAAAAAGTTCATGTTCTACAAAAGAGTAGGGGAAGTGCTGCTGTCAGAGCCCTACTCTCTGTGTGAAATGCTGTCTCGAGCAGCACCGAGGAACATAACACCAGTGAGTGGTGCCACCAGAGCACGGCACAGGACTCTGGTGTAACTAAGTGTAGTTGCTTACCTTTGTAGTGGCATAAAGCTGTGCAGGAGTAAGACTTTCCTGAGCTGTGTGTTAATTTCAGGTTAGCAATCTGCACCAGTGTAGCAATATTAATGTAAACTGTTTACTCAATACAGGAAGGTTCTGTCAGGTGCTATTGTGATGCTGCTGTCTCTATAAACTGCTGGTCTGACACATTGCTGAATGTCTGGGCTGTTTTTTTGGGTTTTTTTTTTGAAAGCCAGCAGCGTAAGATTTCCAGTACTGATTTCCAGTCTCTGAGCCTTCGAAAAATTAATGGAGGGAAAGATTTCTATTGCTGACAGCTAGGAACAGGGTTGAGACTGCTATCTTGTTCATAGTTTGTGAGGGAAAGAGACAATTTTACAGAGAACTTTTCAGCATCATTGCTTAGCTCTAACAGAGGCCATCATGGATTCAGGCTGTAGCTGGGAAGCCAAGGTCTTTTACGTATCTTTTTGCCAGCTTAAGATACCTTGTCCCCTCAAGAATTATGTCAAAATAAGAATAAACTTGAATATCGTCTTACATCCTGAGTTGTGAAAGTAGATTGTGAAGGAACTTCCTAATTTTACTTGTAGGAAAACCTGATCAGGGTAATTTAATTGACAGCTTAAATGCACATTAAGATCAATCACTTGCTTTCTTGGGGTCAAGTATCAGCCCTGATTTTCCTGCACAGGTTTATAAACACAGCTCTGCTTTAGATGTGTGTGAATGTTGGCAGGGAATCAAATACTATCTGTTTTATTTGTGAAGTGTCATGAAAAATGACCTTGGGGAGGTTGGGTGACAGCCGTGGCAAAGCAGATCCTCCAATTCCAAGACTACTTCTCCAGCTGTTAGCAGAGCTGCACCTGTTGAGCTGTCTCAACGGTTTGTTTTGACCTGACCAAAATACTTGGCTATTGATTTGTCTGTCTTTGCAAAGACTGAAAAACATCATTAGTTATCTCCAGTCCTTTAGCCCAAAATATATCTCCTAAAATCATACCACTGGGGAGCAGGTCTTACAAAGTGTGCAGGTTTGAGTGCGATGGGTTTTGGTTTGTGCTTCATAAATGCACCTGTGCACCTGCCCAGATTTTCTCGCAGAGGGGAGTCAAGTGTCTGCTTCCTCATATGGGTCACACTGAGGGAATGGGGAAGGACCTAACTGCATCTTTTCAGGATAACTGTAACTATGTAACTTCTATTAATAAGCCACTGAAGTTTCACTTTTCCTTCTGCTGACACTGATTTCCTATCAGCCACAGCAAGATCTAGAAGATAAGAGCTAGGCCTAATTTTGCCAGAACAGATTGCTTTGCATTTCTAATCTCTGGGTCAGGCATGGCCTGTATTTTTCACAATAGTTCTTTAATTTTCTATCTGTTCCAAAAAGAAAAAGACAAAGAGAACATCTCTCTTAAAGCTGCTGTGGGTACCAGTGTCAAGATCCACATGGGAAACCAGCAATCCCTGGTACCCATTTCTGCTTTTTTGCTGCTCAGCTGTTCGGTTGTTGATTCCGCTATGTTAAAAGCCTCGTGAATGCAACACATAAGGGTCTGAGCTGCTGGTGGTCCTCCTGCTCTCACTCCCTTTTGGAGCCAGCAGGCCAGATGGCAGCGGGGTTAGGGCATCAAGCACAAGGCTGGGATACTGTGAAGGCAGGTCAGGGAACAGGGCTGGCAGCTTCGAGCAGAGGAGGGAGGATAATGATGCAGGATGGGTAGGAGAGGTGGTGGGAGCATGTGCCAGACTCCAGGAAGACACATGCATAGCATGGTCAGTATAGGGACTTTAAAAGTAAAGGGCTCTGCCTTCTGGGGTCTGCTTGTTGTCAGCCACCAGTCATGGTTGGCACTGTATGAAGCATACAGGAGCTCAGTAAAAACCTGAGAGATGTCATCAGGTGTTCTGGAAACTTTACAATAAAAAACCCTGCTTGATAAACTCCCAGTCTGGAAAAGAAGTTGGAGAAGCCATCTCTGGTAGTGGGTCTATGTGCCTGTAGCTGCTCAAGCTTTCTCATACTTGATGGCAACTGGTTTTTGAGTTTTATTTTATTTTGGTTGGTTGGTTTGTTTTTAAGCTGGTAGCACTTGGGCAGTTCCCCAGCACTGAGATGTGTTCAGGGTCAGTGTGCTCACCTGTGTCATGCTGCATGCTTGCTTTGCTTTACTCAAGTGCACCTCTGTGTAGTACAGCACTGGTATGTTACAAATTTATTGATACTTGACCAAATAAAATCAAACTGAAATCTTTATTCTTTTTCCCTGGTAAACCATGCTGCTCTTTTTGCATATTACTTACTTGTTGGAAGTACTTGTGGCTCTGGTGTAGTCCTGTACGTGGACCATGGGCAGGGACACCTTCCACTAGACCAGGTTGCTCAAGGCACCATCCAGCCTATCTCAGCACTTCCAGGCTTAGAGCCTCCATAACTTTTCTGAACAACTTGTTCCAGTGCTTCACGGGAATTCCTTCCTCATGTCTCATCTGAATGGAGTGTCTTCAGTCTGAAGCCATCACCCCTCATCTTGCCACGCCATGCCTTTGTAAAAAGCCCTTCTCCAGCTCTGCGTGGCTCCCTTCAGGTACTAGAAGGTTTGAGCTCTCCCTGGAGCTTTCTTCAGGCTGAACAGTCCCAACTCCCTCAGCCTGTCCCCATAGGAGTGGTGTTTCAGCCTTCTGGTCATCTTCATGGCCTCCTCTGGACCTGCTCCAACAGTTCCACATCCTTATTGTGTAGGGGATTCCAGAGCAGGACAGTACTGCATGTAGGGTCTCACCAGAGCAGAGTAGAGGGGGAAGAGGCTAATTAGACTAACTAGAGATTGGTTTAAACTACTTGGAAATTGGTGCTTGAGCACAGATTCCCACTGGTGTTTGAGGAAGTTCCCAGTGACAGCAGCTAAGTAGAATCATAGAATTAACCAGGTTGGAAGAGACCTCCAAGATCATCCAGTCCAACCTATCCCCCAGCCCTATCCAATCAATCAGACCATGGCACTAAGTGCCTCAGCCAGGCTTTTCTTGAAGATCTCCAGGGAAGTGACTCCACCACCTCCCTGGGCAGCAGATTCCAGTGGCAAATCTCTCTCTGTGAAGAACTTCTTCCTCACATCCAGCCTGAACCTCCCCTGGCACAACTTGAGACTGTATCTTCTTGGTCTGGTGCTGGTTGCCTGGGAGAAGAGACCAACCCCCACCTGGCTACAACCTCCCTTGAGGGAGTTGTAGACAGCAATGAGGTCTCCCCTGAGCCTCCTCTTTTCCAGGCTAAGCAGTCCCAGCTCCCTCAGCCTCTCCTCACAGGGCTGTGCTCCAGGTCACTCACCAGTTTCATTGCCCTTCTCTGGACACATTCCAGTACCTCAACATCTCTCTTGAACTGGGGGGCCCATAACTGGGCACAGGACTCAAGGTGTGGCCTAACCAGTGCTGAGTACAGGGCAAGAATAACCTCCCTTGTCCTGCTGGCCACACTGTTCCTGATACCACAGCGTGTAGGAGTTAACCTGCTTAGTTGCTGGGAAAAGACAGGTTGGTGAGATGCTTGCTGTGGTTCCACACAGGCTGGAAGACTGTTTTTACAATCTTGCCCTGAGAACTGGAAGTGGTCACACTTCCAGTTTTGCTGCTTGCCAGCTCTGAGGAGGCTGTTTGCCTTCAGGCTGAGGGAAGTGATTTTGAGTGTAGGAGATCAGGGTTTCTGGGGATGTTTCTTGTAGTGGAAATGCTCACCTGTTGGAACAAGAAAAGTTCTTTAACAGTTGAGGAGGTGCCTAATTTTTATTGCTATACTTAGTTTCTTGAGTTTGGTAGCTATTATGTATTTGTGGTTTCTCATACAATAACCACAGTTAAAGTCCTGTTGTGCAGAAAGAGAAGGAAATACCAGTATGCTAAATGTGCAGATGGTTGTCAGTAGCTGGTTACCTGGGTAGGTTATGGCTTCTAAGTGACAGAGAACGTCTTCTGTCTTGCCCAGCTGGCCACTTGGGGTCAATTTGTAGCATACCCAGTTGTACTGATATAACATACAAATGAATCAACCAAGTCTGTAGGAGCTTTGGCTTTGTTAGACAAGATACAGAATCGTAGAATGGTTTGGGTTGGAAGGGACCTCCAAAGGTCATCTGGTCCAACCCCCACTGGGGCATCCTCAACCAGCTCAGGTTGCCCAGAGCCCTGTCAAGCCTCACCTATCTCCAGGGATGGGGCCTCAACTACCTCCCTGAGCGACCTGTACCAGTGTTCCACTAACCTCATGGTAAAGATAGGACAGTGAAGTTGGTAAAGGGTCTAGGGAATGTGTCTGCTAAGGAACAGCCGAGGGAACTAGCATTGTTCATCCTGGAGAAAATGAGGCTGAGATGAGCTCTCTACAACTCCCTTAGACAGGTGGGTGTTGATCTTCTCTCCCAAGTAACAAGTGATAGGACAAGTGGAAATGACCTTAAGCTGCCCTAGGGGTGGGTTAAGTTTGGTATTAGAAGAAGCTCCTTTGTTAGAAGTATTCTTAACCACTGGAACAGGCTGCTAACCACCTGTGGTAGGTTGAGAGAGGGCCTAGCTCTCCCTCCCCCACAGAGTAAGGAACCACAGCTAAACTCAGTTGGAGAAGCAAAGCTATATTTAATAGCATATATGGAATGCAGGTTATATATAACACAGTATATACAGTATTTTACAATATATATACAGAAATATACAGCAAAGAAAAATAACACAACAAAATTCCCTCCTCGAGAGGAGGGTTTCCCTCCCTGTAACCCCCTCTCTCACTCCCTACCTCCCTTTTTTCCCAAAAAGGGGTTAGAGAAAGAAAGGCAGTTAGTAAGGAAAGGAGATGTTATAAGGCTTCAAAAGCACATGCAGGAATTAGTTTTGCTTATCAAGGTCAGCTCCGGCTAGTGTGCTGCGAAGCAGACAGGCTGAGAAGCAGAACAGGCTGGAACGGCAGAACAGGCTGAAACTCAGAAAAATTCCATCTGCCCTAAAACTTAAAGTTGCATTCTGCCCATCTACCAATGAAATTCGTTTAGAATATCATGTTTTCATTTTGATACAAAAACATTCAGCCAGAGTGTTCCCAACACTGTCTCTTTCTTAAAGGCACAGCCTCAAATGGTCACAATCCACCCCTTCTAAACAATTTCATTGGCTGTTTGTACTGTCCATCCAATCTAAAACAATATTTACAGTTTGTAAGTAAAGTTCATAGTCCGTTCCAGCTATACTCAGATGTAGATGATTCAGAAGTCCAAGAAAATCAGAAAACAAGAAAATGGAAAACAGTTTGTCTCTCTGCACACAAAGCAAAGAAAAGGAAACAGGGAAACAGGGACTCTCAGTTGACTCAGGGCTCTCAGGGTTCTCAGGGTTCGTGCACCGTAGATTCCTCATGGATTCTTCCTCTGGGCACGATGTAGCTGTACAACAGTCTGAAATTAAACTCTCTCAGCTAAAGTTAAATTTCTTAGTGGAATGCACTGAATTTCACCATTCTCTTGCATTACCCAATAAGTATGACCAGGACCTTCAGCTGAAACCACCCCTTGGACAGGTTTAGCCTCTCCTGAGGGTGAAAATACCCAAACAGTTTTACCTAACAGGTTCTTTTCTCTAACAACAGGAACTCTGTCACCTTCTACTTTATGTAGCAGATCTGAATGTGCCGGTCCAGCTCGGTTCACTGAACCTCTACTAATCACCAGCCAGGTTGCTTGTGCTAAATGTTTCTCCCAGTTTTTCAAAGATCCACCTCCCATGGCTTTGAGAGTGGTCTTCAACAAACCGTTGTAGCGTTCAATCTTCCCTGCAGCCGGTGCATAGTAAGGAATGTGGAAAATCCACTCAATACCGTGCTCTTTTGCCCAGCTCTTTACAAGGTTGTTCTTGAAGTGAGTTCCGTTGTCTGACTCAATCCTCTCTGGAGTTCCGTGTCTCCACAGGATCTGTCTCTCCAGACCGAGAATGGTGTTGCGTGCAGTTGCATGTGGAACTGCATAAGTTTCCAGCCATCCGGTGTTTGCCTCTACCATAGTAAGCACGTATTGCTTACCAGAACGAGAACGTGGTAGAGTGATGTAGTCAATCTGCCAGGCTTCACCATACCTGTACTTGGACCATCTGTCACCATACCACAAGGGCTTAATTCGCTTTGCCTGCTTAATAGCAGCACAAATGTCACAGTCATGGATGACTTGTGTGATGGCATCCATGGAAATGTCTATGGATCTGTCACGAGCCCACTGATATGTTGCATCTCTGCCTTGATGTCCTGATGAATCGTGAGCCCACCGAGCTAAGAATATCTCACCTCGGTGTTTCCAGTCGAGATCAAGTTCAGAGTCCTTGTCTACTTGAGAAACTCTTGCAGCTAAATCTGCCTGATGGTTGTGCTGCTGTTCCTCAGTAGCTTTGCTCTTAGGAATGTGAGCATCAATGTGTCTCACCTTCACTTGAATTCTCTCGATTCGATCAGCAATGTCTTGCCACAGGTCGGCTGCCCAGATGGGTTTTCCTTTCCTCTGCCAATCATTCTTTTTCCAGTTCTTTAGCCAACCCCATAGAGCATTGGCTACCATCCATGAGTCGGTGTAGAGATAAAGCTTTGGCCATCTCTCACGTTCAGCCACGTCGAGAGCTAGCTGGACAGCTTTTACCTCTGCAAACTGACTGGATTCTCCTTCTCCATCCTTCGCCTCTGCAACTCGGTGTGTTGGACTCCACACTGCAGACTTCCACCTTCGCTTGTTCCCGACGAGACGACAGGAACCGTCTGTGAACAAAGCATACTTCTTCTCATCATCTGAAAGGTCATTGTAAGGAGGAGCTTCCTCAGCACGAGTTACTCTCTCCTCTGGAGGTTTAGTACAGTCGGTACCTTCAGGCCAACTTGAGATCACCTCCACCAGACCAGGTCTTTCAAGATTTCCCATTCGGGCTCTCTGTGTTATCAGAGCCATCCACTTAGACCAGGTGGAATCTGTGGCATGATGTGGTGTGGAACCTTTGCCTTTGAACATCCAATTCAAAAGTGGTCATCTGGGAGCTAACAGAAGTTGTGATTCAGTCCCAATCACTTCAGAAGCTGCTTTCACTCCTTCATAGGCAGCTATTATCTCTTTCTCTCTTGGAGTATAATTTGCCTCTGAACCCCTGTAACCTCGACTCCAGAAGCCAAGAGGTCGTCCACGTGTCTCACCTGGAGCTTTTTGCCACAAGCACCAGGTTGGACCATTGTCACCTGCAGCCGTGTACAAAATGTTCTTGATGTCTGGACCATCTCGGACAGGTCCCAGACCCACTGCTTGGACTACTTCTTGCTTTATCTGGTCAAAGGCTGCTTGTTGTTCAGGTCCCCAGTGGAAACTGTTCCTCTTTCGAGTCACATCATACAGAGGTTTCACAATCTGACTGTATCCAGGGATGTGTAGTCTCCAAAATCCCCCTGTCCCCCAGAAACGCAGGGTTTCTTGCTTGTTGGTGGGATTTGCCATGGTAGAGACTCTATTTACCACATCCACTGGAATGTGTCAGCGTCCATCCTGCCACTGCACTCCCAGAAACTGGATCTCTGTGGTAGGACCTTTCACCTTGTCTCTCTTGATGGCAAAACCTGCGTTCAGGAGAATGTCCATGATTTTGTTGCCTTTCTCGAAGACTTCCTCAGCAGTTTTACCCCAGACGATGATATCATCGATGAACTGGATGTGTTCTGGAGCACCCCCTTCCTCCAGAGCATCGTGGATCACTGCATGACAGATGCTGGAGCTGTGGATCCAGCCCATTGGCAGTCTGTTTAAAGTGTACTGGATTCCTCTCCAGATGAAAGCAAACTGAAAGCAAAATTCCTCTACTATGGGAATAGAGAAAAATGCATTAGCAATGTCTGTGGTAGCATACCATTTGGCCTCTTTGGATTCCAGCTCGTACTGGAGTTCCATCATGTCTGGTACTGCTGCACTCATAGGCGGAGTTACTTCATTCAGGGCTCGGTAGTCCACTGTCAGACGCCAGTCTCCATTCGGCTTTCGCACAGGCCACACTGGACTGTTGAAAGGTGAATGAGTTTTGCCGATGACTTTCTGACTCTCCGACTGATGAATCAGATTCTGAATGGGCAACAAAGAGTCAGGGTTGGTTCTGTATTGTCTGTGATGCACAGTCTGAGAAGCAACGGGCAATTTAATGTCCTGAATCTTGTGTTGTCCCACAACTGCAGATTCATCAGAAAGCTCAGGTCTGACAGACAGCTTCAATGTTTGTCCATCAACTTCTACAGATGCTACTCCAAAAGCCCATTTGTAGCCTTTAGGGTCCTTGAAACGCCCTTCTCTCGGAAAATCAATTCCCAAAATACAAGGTGCATCAGGTCCGGTCACAACTGTATGCTTCCTCCACTGTTTACCAGTTAGACTTGTATTAACCTCCACCTTACTTAACTCTTGAGATCCACCAGTGACTCCCAGAATAGTTATAGGCTCTGATCCCTGATAATTTGATGGCAATATGGTGCACTGAGCTCCTGTGTCAACCAAGGCCCTGTACTTCTGAAAGTGTGAAGTGCCAGGCCACTGGATGTACACATCCCAATAGATTCTGTTATCTCTATTACCCCTCTCCTCCCCCTGGCGGGAGGCAGGGCACCCCTAATTATGGGGAACATGTCCACAGGTGCAACGAGCACACTGTCCAGTGTTAGAAGTGGAGCCACTGTTGGAGCTACTAGAGTTGTTCTGGGGAACTGCAGAAGTAACAGCTACCCTTCTGGTATTGCTACCTCGGGTTCCCTCAGTCTCCTGAAAAGATCAGAAGTTTGTTGACCATCCCATCTGTTCATGTTCTCACCAAACTGATCACGCAGAGTTATCCAAATAGTCTTCCATGATTGCCTTGGTGGTCTGTTCTGGTTTGGTCTGTTTTGGAATGACCTCCTTGGAGGACGTCTGTTCCTCACAGCTGAAACTTGTATCCATCTGGAGGAAGCATTGGAATTATTCCCTTGTGTCAATTGGGATATGGAATTTCTGAATTTATCTTTCAGCTTCTTCATGCAATTCTCAATTTTTCCAGACAGAGTTTCAATGGCTGAAACCATTGAAACAGGTGTCATGCTATCATCCAGTTGTCTCAGTTGATCAGTGAATTGGCCAACCATAGGAGGATCTCCACCATAATTTCTTGCCACAATTCTGCTTGCCAGAATGTTTGCATAATTGGAAGGAGCATGTTTGATGAGCTTTTTAGCAAGACCAGTTTCTATAGGAATTTCATCAGGATTCAGAGATTCATGTTCACCATAGAGTATCTAACAGCAAATTCTCTCAGGCGTTTAATTCCCTCATCTATGGTAGTCCAGGGCTTAGGATTCCATGGAAGATCATCTCGGGAAGGATATCTCATGAGAACTGCCATTAAAAGGCAGATTAACATAACCGAGATTACAGATTAACATTACCGAGAGACCTGCCCAGATGTCTCTCTATTCCATTATCCTTCGAGAGAGTTCCTAGCTGAGCTGCTGACTTGTCTCCAACCATTAGAGCTGGAGCACCTGTATCGAAACATCTACCAAGCCAAGCTAGAAGTGGCTCCTTATCTGCTCTGATGTAATCCTTATGCACGTTTCTCAGCTCTTCCCAGGAAGAAGAACATTCAGAAATATCTTCTTCTTCTTCCTTTGCCTCCTCTTCCTCAACTTGTGGTCCAAATAATCTTTCTGTCACTCTCTCAAGGATCCCTTTAAGTTGAGAAGCACCACCACTAGCTGCTGTCCTACCAAGAGCTGCATCTCGATCCTCTGATGATCTCAATAACTCAGCTATATTTTTAAGACAAATTTTCTCTTCCTCCCCAGCTGAAGTACCTTGCTGTCTTCCCCCACCAGCTCCTGGATTGGCTTTGGCCTTTCCACCCCTTGTTGTTAAAAGTGCTACTTGCTTAACTGGAGCTGTGTTTGGGTTTACAGCTGCCTTATCAGAAGCTGATAAGCTTTGAGACAGATTAGCTGCTTTGAAGGACGCTTCCGCTCCTGCCATGGAAGAAAGAGGCAATGACTTTGCCTCGTTAATGGTGGCTGCCGGGGACGTGGGAGCCGCCATGTTGGGGGCTGCCGCAGCCCCTGGCTGCTTGCCAGAATCAGGAGCAGTACCGTTCAAAGCTGCCTTTCTGATTGACTTTTTAGCTTTATCTTTAACTGATACAGATTCTCTGCTCTCCTCATCACTAGAAGTCTCTGGGACAGAGCCAGAGTGGTGCTTCTTTCTCTTTGATCTACGCTTCATAATAAAACAGGCCTTAGATACTCTTTTCTCCCGGTACAGTGTTACTAACAAATACACATTAGTTATCACCAGCAGCAGGATTACACACATCAAGAAAATCAGCTTTGGATCCCAGCCATCACTTAAAATTACTCTTTCACCTACTGGAATCTTAAACTCCCTTATCTCAATTGGGAGAGTGCTCGAGGTTACATTCCTGTATCTTCTAAGCCAAAAGAATGCCAGGCACTGATCATATAGAAGCTGAATCCTGTACTTAAACCACAAATATAATTTTTGCATTGTATATTTACCTATTTGATCGATTATCAAACCCAGACAATATTTGTAGATCAACACACTGAAAATTGAAAAGAACAATTGCTTAAAAATCCAAAACACCTTCATGTTTGCTTCTCTGACTCAGGCAAGCAATAAATCAAGCTACTTTATCACAGGCCCCACGTTGGGTGCCAATAATGTGGTAAGTTGAGAGAGGGCCTAGCTCTCCCTCCCCCACAGAGTAAGGAACCACAGCTAAACTCAGTCGGAGAAGCAAAGCTATATTTACAAGCATATATGGAATGCAGGTTATATATAACACAGTATATACAGTATTTTACAATATATATACAGAAATATACAGCAAAGAAAAATAACACAACAAAATTCCCTCCTCGAGGACGGTTTCCCTCCCTGTAACACCACCTCCATCTCTGGAGGTGTGACAAAGAGGCAAAGATGTGGTGCTGAGTGCCATGGTTTAGCACCAGCCTTGGGAGAGTTAGAGTGTGTTTGATCTCAATGATCTGAAAGGGCTTTTCCAACCAAAAGGATTCTATAGGAACAAGAAGTAATTAAAATTTCTTGCTGAAATATGAGACGTTCTTTTTTTTTTCCTGTTTACTTTGCTTTCCCTCTTATGGTCCTTCTCCAGGCCTTGGTACTAGGTTATAGAGCTTTTTCTTTTTAGACTATGGAAAATATTTTCTCTGCTTTTTGTTGCAATCTTGTGTATCTGCTAGCACTTCAACCTGCCTGCTTTGAGCCATGCTCCAGCTGTGGTGCCTATGTCCCTCAAGTGGACATCACCAGTGGGTATTTTGGTTAATAGTATACTACCCAAAGGACATTCCCATCACCCTTAAACTATGTGTAAACCTTGGAGTTTCTGGTTCTCTTCAAACTCCACTGCAGCCAAAACCCTTTAGTCCTTTGCAACAGTCACCCTCACTACAGGTAGGCATGAGAGCACACTGCTGCAGTGGCTGCTGAAATCCATCTTTAATACCCTAGGTTTAATGCCATGCTTCCAAGTATTTCAAGCAAGGTGCAAACACCAACTTACCCATTCTGGACTTGAAATGAATTTGGGGTTTTATTTTGGTCACAGTACTACACTGAACTTTTCCAAGGCTTTAAAAACAACTCTGTTCACTAGGGATTTTGATATCTAGCACCAAAAAAGAAGGAAATTTTATTTGCTGTCATTGCAAATACTGTTTGCTTAAGCACCTCTTAGCTGACAGGAGCAAGGAAGGCATAGTTACTACCAAGTTAATATACCTAGTGTGTCCCCAGGATAGGGCAGGACAGAGCACTGCAGTGAGACAGGGTTAGCCAAGGCTAACCAAGTTCTAGCCAAGCCAAGTTCTGGTTCCAAAGCTGCCTCTCCTTTTCAGGTGTGTGTGTCTTTACAGGTGCGCTGGATTGCAGACCTCTGCTCTGCACCTCTGAGCTCAGCACTTCCACCAGAGCCTCTCTTCTGTGTCATCACAGCATAGATTTTGGAGGCCCTTTGGACTAGGAGCATTCCAACACCTTTCTGCAGGAGGTGAGATTTCATTAGGCATACATATGTGGCTAAACAGCACATGTTCTGTTGGAGATCCTAGAAAATTTGGTCTTTCTTCCCTTCTGAAGTGCTCTTTATTGGCTTGCTTTTGGTTTTGAAGGTAGTCTTAGCTTAGTAGTGAACAAATGCATTAGCTCCCTGTGAGTTCAAAAGCAAATTTGTTTTTTCAGTCTCAGTAAGGGTGCTTCCAGAGTCACAAATGCTGTCTTTACCCTGCTGAAGTTAATGGCCTTTGGAATCTTGAAAATACAGCTAAGTGGTGAGAAAGACATTTCTTTGAGGGACAGCTCAGTGCATAACCCCTCCATCCATTCTGTCTCCAGGTAGTCAAAAACCTATGCTGTTGTGGTCAGTGTTGTCTTTCCTCAGCTGTGCAAAGTTCTTAGAGTCACAGAATCATTTTGATTGGAAAAGCCCTGTAAAATCACTGAGTCCAACTATTCTCTAACTCTCCCAAGGCTGGTGCTAAACCGTGGCCCTCAGCACCACATCTCTGCCTCTTTATAACACGCCAAGGGATGGGCATTCCACCACCTCCCTGGGCAGCCTGTTCCAGTGGTTGAGAATATTTCCAATGAAGAGTTTCTTCTAATATCCAACCTAAACCTATTAATAAATAATAAGCATTTTCAACTTCCACTCATTTCTAGGTGTTAATTCCTTTTATTTTGATTCATTTCATATTACCACTGAATCCTGCCAAAGTTATGCTTTGTTTTATTTCTGGCTCTTCATCTGTGTTAAAATACTTGAAAAAAAAGTCCAATTTTAAGTCAGAGTGTGCTTACAGTTTTTCCTCTGCACTAGTTACAACTTCCTTTGGTGTGGGGAAACAAGCCATTCTGAATCCCCAGCTGGGTGGATGAAGAGCTCTAACTTGCTATCTTACCTTATGTATCTCACAGCTTTTTCTCAGTGTTTTCTTTGCTAACTCTGACAGGATCTGCAAGCATGTCACTAGGATTTTTTCCTCTTCCTGGATTGTCAACTGTAGTTCCTTCTGAAGATAGAGCTTTGTAATTTCTGCCCTTAGCATGGGCTCACCACAAGGAGGCGAGAGGTGACCGCTGTCCTTGTGTGCTGTGCTGTTGGTGATTCTTCTGGTTCTCAGGATGTTGACTGGTCTACATTGCTAGCTGCTTGCTGCATGTGGCTGGACTGTCTTTGGCTTTCTCTTAAACTCTTCTAGGCACATATCTCTTCCCATCTTATTAGAGCCCAGTGTTAGCGGCCCCAGGTCACCACTGGCTACATATGATCTGTCCACTTCCTTAATTTCTGGACTCTGTCTTCATTGTTGTTGAGCTGTGCTTGAGTCATAAATTTTGCAATGGTTCACGACCTTGCCCCCTACCATAGCATCTCTAAACTGTCCATTTTGTCCAGATTTTGTGCTTTTCTTCAGTCAGAGGGCTGGGAACTCTTGAGTCGAATACCTGGTCATTATTTTCCCTTTGTTCAGCGCCCGAGAGCAGCACTTTAAAGAGGGAGGAGGCTCTTCAGAGGCATTGCATCTGACAAGGTACTCCATGTCTGTGGGCAGAGGCCCCATTCTGTTCCCCAGTGGGCAGAAAGCTAGAAAGTTGAGCTGGATGTTGAAATTACCTTGTATCCCATGTCACAAAACATGTTCTGTGGGAGAGCTGAGAGAAAGGGGTATCTCCAAGAGTGATTCATGAACAGGAGATGGCAGTTTGACCCCAGCTCTGCCTGGGAGCGGCAACTTCTTGGAAGCTGGGTGAGACTTCAAGGTAGGCATTCGTCACTCTAGTTGTGAAGTGGTGTTTTTGTTTCAATACACTTGTGGAAAACAAAACACACAAACCAGAATTTTATCTGACAACAGACCATGATACCTGACACTTAGCCACTGAAACCACTTTTCCTGAGGATCTTGGAGCTGTTCATGACAGGGGAGTGAGCACACCATGAGGAGGGCTGGTAGCAGGAGCTGTAACTTTCGGCAGAGAAAATGATCTGCTTCTGCCACTTCTTCATAGTAGTTTGTCACAGGCAGACAAGGGAAACCAAAGTAATTTGTGAATTTGTGGAATGGCTCAGGTTGGAAGAGACCTTAGAGGCCATGGGCAGGGGCACCTCTCAACCTGACTCAGCTGCCCAAGGCCTCAGCCAACCTGACCTTGAACACCCCCAGGGAGGAGGCAGCCAAAACCTCCCTGGGCAGCCTATTCCAGAGTCTCACCACCCTTGTACTGAAGAACTTCTTCCTAAGATCCAGTCTAAACCTACTCTCCCTCAGCTTAAAACCGTTCCCATTGTCCTGTCTCTAGACGCCGTTATGAAAAGTCCCTCTGCAGCCTTCCTGTAGGCTCCCTTCAGGTATTGGAAGGAAGCTGTAAGTTCTCTCTGGAGTCTTCTTTTCTCCAGGCTGGACAACCCCAGCTCCCTCAGCCTATCCTCATAGCAGAGGTACTTGATTAATGATGTGCAGTTTCTAGTCAGGGAACACATTTTTTAGCCAAGAAGTCATTTTTACCTCTTCAGAACAAAATAACAGTTGGAGTGATTCCAAAATACTATTTAATATTAAGTATTTTGGATCACACAGTATTACATATTATTTAATATTTTGCAATTTAAAATCAGTCGAAGCTTATTTAGGAATATAACTTACAGGAATATTACCTGCTAGCTGCTAGCACAGATTGAAAAAAATGACAGCTTTTAGAAATACATAGGAGAGAAGTTAAAAAAGACTCGTTAGGTAAGAAGCTGGGCTCTTAGAAAAAGCTGTGATCAGGTTCCAGTACCACCAATAAGAAGCCAGTTCCAGCTTTGGTGCAAACCAGTCTGTAGCAGGTGTGTGTCCAGTCTGAGTTGTGTTTCTTTCATTTACTTAATCCCTGTCTGCACTTTTAAGGTGATGATTGATTGCTAAACTCATGGTTTAGGCTTCCCTTCTTTCTGGCTCTTCTTCTTAGGGAGAAAGCTTAGTAACCCTTTTTCACTTAACCTGAGGCAAATGTGGTTCTACCTGCCCAGCATCTGGGGTGATGTGACTACTGTGTGTGGTGGCCACCAAGAACCTTTTTGTTGTAGTGCTTCGAGTCTCAGTGGAGTACTTAAATGCTTGCACTCGAGTGACTTATCTCAGAAAGTGTAAATAAATAAATCTCTAACAATTCATTCCACATTTTTCTAATCTCAGCTTCTGTGTTGACAATTTCTGAGGTCACTAAATTAGTGACTTGTCTCCTTGAATGTCCTTTGATGTGTTTAGTGAGGGTAAATTTTGAGGTGGCCCTGGAAATTTGGCTTAACTTGTGTCAGTGTTTCCCAGGGTGTCTCTTGCCTGTCCTACTCTCCTTTCTTAAAGGGGCTGTGAGGACCAGGTGAGGTATTCTTTCCAAGAACATAACAGATAGGACTGTATTGCAGTGTCTGGCAAGAGAGAGGTTTTCAGTTTTGAAGAAGTCACAGGTAGATGACAGTCAGGGAAGAGATCTGAAGAGTTAAAACACTGGACAGCCAGCTTTTGTCCTTGGGTTAGTGGCTGCTCCCAAATTCGGTAGACTGACACAAGGAAGGGTATTGCCCCCTGGTGTGTGAGGTCCTGTGAGGTACTGCTTCTCATCTATAAGACTGAAAGGAAGCAATAAGTTTTTGGGTGTGGCTCAGACCATGGTGGGTTTTGGAGGTGGAAGGCCTTCCATAAAGGTGGCTCTGATGATCACTTTGTTGTTTCATGGTAGAGTTTCACATTTTCTTCTGTAACAAGAAGGTGTTCTGTCTAGGTCAAACTGATGGCTGTGTCTCAACCAGGTTCTGGCTGGATGGTTCTGAGTCTTTGCTGGCAGCATGAGGACTGGGTTAGCTCAATTTGGCCGCTGGAAATTTCCATGGCTTTTGGACCATCTTTTCTGTTTTTTGTACAGCAACAGCAAATGCAGAGAAACTTTCTGATGAGCTTATCTTTGTAAGGTAGCAAACATTGATATGAAACATCCCAATCTTTCCCCCTTGGGCTTTGTGTGATAAACATGTTGAAAAGTGTTGAGATGCCAGAGTGGCTTGGTTCCTGATGCAAGTGATTGACTTTCCTTATCTTTTAGGGTTTTTCTGGTATTGAAATCTTAAAGCTGATAATCCAGTTGATGTCCCCTGTCATTCAAAATGTTGTAATTAAGTTTCCCAAACTGCCCTAGTGCAACTGTCCCCATGCAGTGTTTGCTCTGGCTGCAGACTGTGCAAAGTATTTCTAGATGTTAACTTTTTGGTGTTTTTCTCAGCCTTTGCTGCAGCGATCTTTGGTATCAGTGAGGTTGGTTGGTGAGAACAGCAGTCCTTTTTTCCATCACAGAATGGTTTGCTTGGAAGGGACATTAAAGATCATCTAGTTCCAACCCTCCTGCCATGGATGGGGACACCTTCCACCAGCCCAGCTTGCTCAAGGCCCCATTCAGCTTGGCCTTGAACACCTCCAGGGAGGGAGCATCCACAACCTCCCTGGGCAACCTGTGCCAGTGTCTCACCACCATTGCTGTAAAGAATTTTTTCCTAATCTCCAGTCTAAATCTGCCCTCTTCCAGCTGAAAGCCATTGCCCCTCATCCTGTCACTACAATCCCTTATAAAAAGTTACTCCCCATGTTTCAGGTACTGGAAAGCTGCTCTAAGGTATCTCTAGAGCCTTCTCTTCAGGCTGAAGAGCCCCAACTCTCTCAGCCTGTCCCCATAGGGGAGCTGCTCCAGCCCACTGATCATCTTGGCTTCCTCTGGACCCACTCGCAACAGTCATGGTTCCAGATGAATACTACTAAAGTTTCTCTACATAGGAGTTCTGCTTCATCTTCTTCTGAAGGCTGTACTTCAGTCATTATGTGGCCATCCAGTACACTCAGGACCTGACCATAATTTCTCTGCAGAAGAGAAAACTACCTACTTGTGCAGGCTAGGGTGGTTCAGTGCTGCTCTAGGCTGTCAGTGAGCGCTGTCCTGGCCTGGGTTGCTCATCTCAGTGTTTTCAGGACAGCCTCACCGCTGCCAGGAAAGCAAGGGAAGAGCTGCATTCCTGCCTGTCAGTATGCTCCACTTCCTCTTGTTAGGAATTTCTGGGCTCTTGCCCGTGCAGATGTGCACAGTGACGGGCAGTGCCCTGGCAGCTGCGCTTTGCATTCCTGCTTGCAGAAGGCCTCGTCCTAGGCAGATTCGTTCGGAGCCCCTCTCTGCAGGGGCTCTTGGCCTTCTTGCCTGCTGGTTTCAGTGAGGTGTGCGAGCACTTGGCTCTGGAAGGCAAGCTTGCCAGTAGGCTTCACATAGGCTTCATTTGCCTGTGTTTTGGCATCTAGTGCAGCTGGAGATGCTCAGGCATCACATCTGGTCTTTGGCCACGTGGTTCAGCTAATCCTGAATTAGGAGGCCACTTGCTGATCACCTTGAGTAGCTCCCCAGGCTGGCCACGTGCTGTGTAACACAGTTATAGAGCCATAGAATTGTTAGGGTTGGAAGGGACCTCAAGGCTCATCCAGTCCCAACCCTCCTGCCATGGGCAGGGACACTCCACACTACGGCAGGTTACTCACAGCCACATCCAGCCTGGCTACAAAATCCTCTGCAGATGAGGCTTCCACCACCTCCCTGTGCAACCTGTGCCAGGCTCTCACCACCCTCATGGGGAGAACTTCTTACTAACAGCCAATCTGAATCTACCTATTCCTATTTTTTTCCATCCCTCCCAGTCCTATCACTCCCTGACACCTTAAAAAGTCCCTCCCCAGCTTTCTTGTAGGCCCCTTTCAGATCCTGGAAGGCCACAAGAAGGTCTCCTGGGAGCCTTCTCTTCTCCAGACTGAACAGCCCCAACTCCCTCAGTCTGTCCTCATAGCAGAGCAGCTCCAGCCCTCTGTTCATCCTTGTGGCCCTTCTCTGGACACCTTCTAGCACCTCCAGATCCTTCCTGGAACAGAGGCTCCAGAACTGGACCCAGAGCTCCAGCTGTGGTCTCAGCAGAGTGGAACAGAGGGGGAGAATCCCCTCCCTGGCCCTGCTGGCCACACTTCTCTTGCTGCAGCCCAGGCTCTGCTTGGCTCTCTGGGCTGCAAGTGCTCCCTGCTGGCTCCCTTTGAGCTTCTCCTCCCCCAGCACCCCCAAGGCCTTTTCTTCAGGGCTGCTCTCACGCCAGTTCCTGCCCAGCCTATATCGGTGCTTGGGATTGTCCTGACCCTGCTGCAGGACCTTGCCCTTGGTCTTGTTGAACATCCTGAGATTGTCCTGGGCCCAGCTCTGCAGCCTGTCCAGATCCCTCTGGATGGATCCCTTCCCTCCAGCTGCCAGCTGCACCACACAGCTTGGTGTCATCAGCAAACCTGCTGAGGGTGCACTCAGTGCATGTTGCCAACAAAGATGTTAAACCAGACTGGTCCCAGTACTGATCCCAGCTGTTGGAGCACAGACATTATTGCCATTTCACTGCCTTTCATTGTCAAGGGTTTTTCTAAGCCATCTGCCACGTGCAGCATCAGATGTGGCATGGGTCTTCTAGGAGCTTGTTGAAGCAGCAGCGGATGGAACATGCAGGTATCCAGATGGGATATTCTAGGACATGGCGCTGGTAAGCCATGGGTGAATTGCTGAGTTCAATACTGTATTTCCCTTGGCTCCAGTGGCAGTTTAGACACTTGCTTTAGAAACCTAAATTATGGATGACTTTAATCCTTCCCTGAATCCTGCTGTCTCACTGTACAGCAGTGCCATACCATGTTGGGTAACTCTTCTCGTGTGAGATAATGCTGTGCGTGTAGATGTCCTTGGGGATCACATTTCTCACACTATTTACTTGTGTTTTTAACTGGAGTGGCTTGAAGCAAGTTGCTGCATTCAGAATGTTTGGTTATTATGTTTGCTCTGTGACACACACAAAGTGTTCCAAGTTGTATGACTCTTACCTTGAGTGCAGGATAAGCCTTTTTGTAGCCTCCTTGCTAACACATCCTAATTAAACGCCAACAAAAATTCCCCACCTTTGACCATTTTGTTGAGTGAGAAGGTCTTAGTTTTCAGTCTCTGCTTCCAGAGTTAGTTGCCATAAGGCAACTAACTAATTTGGATTTGTTTTCCTCTCTTCCACATGACACAAAGCTGTTGCAAAGAGAGTTGTTAGAGAAGGGCTGGACTGGTAGCAGGTGTCACAAATATGTATTCCCCAGTAATGGGAGCCTGGGAACGAATTTAGAGCTCATGCTTCATGTAGCACCTCGTATTAACATAGTATTGGAAATTAGGGAACCCATATAGTTGCATGATGAAAGAAGTCTGTGGGAAACAGTTTCTAGCTTGGTCTTCTGAGTCTTAAGTCCTTTTGTTGCTTTATTTCCCTGTGCGTGTCCTGCTCTGTAATTCCAAAAAGGCAGTGGAGGTGACTGCTGTTTGAAGCAGCACCTGAAAACGATGAGGAGTGCACATGTGTCAGCTCTTCAGTTTCCTGGCAGATAGTTTTGGTTTTGTTTTATTTCCCCCCCGCCCCCTAAATACCTTCCTGCCTCTCCTCAGAAAGGTTCTAACAGATTGTGTACAGGAGTTGGCAAAGGGTGTTCCCCTCTGGCTGATAACTCTAACAAAACCAACTTGTGCTTTTTGGAAGTGTGATGAGATCTAATGCTCTGAGCTGGTGTTCAGTGCAGGTGCCTGGCCCTGTCTTGCTTCCCAGGGCTTTACCTGCAACTTCTGCTCCACTCCAAGAGCAGAGGAAGCTGCTTGTAAGACACTAGTATTTAGTCTGTCCTCAGAGGCTGGTTATGACACTCACAGGGAGGGGAGCTTTCTTAAAAGCTCTGCAGCTCCTTGCTTTTTGACTTAGTCCTTAATGTTCTGCATCAATTCACCTTCATTTTTGTGTGTTTTTGTCTTCATTTTTTAGTTATAATTTGTTTTATCAAAGCAACCAAAATAAAATTCAGTGATTCTTCTCCCTTATAGTTCAGGAAAGTAAAATGCTTTTAAGGACTAACTGCTCTTGCTGTCATTTATAGAATCATAGAACAACCACCTTGGCCATTAAATAGTGTACTGAAGTGCCATGTCTGCATGCTTTTTGAACACCTCCAAGGGATGGTGACTCCACCACCTCCCTAGGTGGAGGCAGCCTGTTTCAGTGCCTGACCACTCTTTCCATAAAGAAGTTTCTTTCTTAGAATAGAATAGAATTAACCAGGTTGGAAGAGACCTTTGAGATCATCAAGTCCAACCTGTTATCTAACACCACCTAATGGGGTGCTTGGTGCCGTGGGTTAGTTGTTTGGGTGGTGTTTGATTGGTTGATGGGTTGGACGCGATGATCTTGAAGGTCTCTTCCAACCTGGTTTATTCTATGTATTCTATGTATTCTAATCAACTAAACCATGGCACCAAGTGCCTCATCCAGTCTCTTCCTAAACACCTCTAGGGATGGTGACTCTGCCACCTCCCTGGGCAGCACATCCCAATGGCCAATCTCTTTCTATGAAGAACTTCTTCCTAACATCCAGCCTAAACCTCCCCTGGCACAGCTTGAGACTATGTCTTCTTGTTCTGGTGCTGGGTGCCTGGGAGAAGAGACCAACCCCCACCTGGCTACAACCTCCCTTCAGGGAGTTGTAGACAGCAATAAGGTCTCCCCTGAGCCTCCTCTTCTCCAGGCTAAGCAACCCCAGCTCCCTCAGCCTCTCCTCACAGGGCTGTGCTCTAGAGCCCTCCCCAACCTCACTGTCCTTCTCAGAACACCTCAACATCTTTCCTAAAGTGAGGAGCCCATAACTGGACACAGGACTCAATGTATGGCCTAACCAGTGCTGAGTTGCTAATTAGCTGGTAGCTGTGTCCAAAGTCCTGCTGAAATTAAGATTCTCTAGGGTAAGGCACTGTGAAAAAGAAAACCAAAGAAAAACAACATCAAAAAATCACATGCCCCAGGTTTCTGGAGATGAAGTGGTTGAGGGTGGGCTTCTGGGATTTGTGCTGAACACTGTGGAGGAGCTGAACTTGGGTGTGGGTTTGGCAGCAGAGCTAAACTGATTAGCAGGAGTTGAAAGGGCCAATTCCTTGCATTCACTCCAAGTCAGGAGTTTATGGCCCTCACTGTGCAGACATGGACACTCCTTCGATCTTCCTTTCCCAGGGGTGGGCTGGTTCAGTGGGGCAAACACACAGAAAGTCTTAGCTCTTTGCTGTAGGAGAGCAAGGACACAAGATTGCCCAAGCTGTGCCAGCAAGTCATTAGATCAGTTTGGCTGTTGAAACACAACAGCAAATTGGTGGAGAGGAAAATGGGGAGGATGAGCAGTGGGGACCATAAGTAGCATAGAATATGTAGAGAGACCCTTTGTCATTTCATGTGTACTTTGTCAATTTGGCCTATTTAAAATGTAAAAATGGGATACATTTTGTTGGTAATTCTAAGTAACCACCTGCTGACTGTTGCTTTAAGTCAAACTCCTGCTAAGCTGCTGCTGTGGGGCTGTCTCATTCTTTGATTTTATAGAAAAGAAAAGATTGAATTAATGGCTGCTCTGAAGTCAATGCAGAGCTGTGTGTTTCCTGTCATCCCTGAACCATCTGCTAGACATAATACAGTACAAAAATTACATCAAACTCACAATTTCTGTAGTGTGTTTTATGTTAACTGTACATATATGTAGAAATATTTACCCTAAAGGTGAGAAACAACACTCAAGAAATAACATTTTATCATCTCTGTTTTTGTGTAACTGAGTTGAGTGAAGTCATACCAGGAGAAAAGGATCACAGAATCATTTAGGTTGGAAAAGACCTTTAAGATCATAGATTCATGGAATGGTTTGGGTACTATAAAGATCACCAAGTTCCAAACCCCCTGCCGTGGGCAGGGATGCCTCCCATCAGCCCAGGTAGTTCAAGGTCTCATCCAGCTTGGCCTTGAATACCTCCAGGGAGGGGGCATCCACAGCCTTCCTGGGCAACCTGTGCCAGTGTCTCACCACCCTCACAGTCAAAAATTTCTTCCTAATTTTCAGTCTAAATTTGCCATCTTCTAGCTCAAAGCCTTTGTCCCTCGTCCTGTCAGTACAATCCCTTGTAAAAAGTCCCTCCCCAGCTTTCCTGTAGCCCACTTCAGGTCCTGGAAGGCTGCTCTGAAGTCTCCCCAGAGCCTTCTCTTCTCCAGGCTGAACAGCCCCAACTCTCTCAGCCTGTCCCTGAAGGAGAGGTGCTCTAGCCATCTGATTATCTTCATGGCCTCTGCACCCACTGCAACAGTTCGATCCAGATCATTATCGAACTCTACCAAGTTGGGGGCTAAACAGAGTCCCTCCGTACTAGAAGAACAGAAGATTGGAGAAATTAATTGAATTTTAAAGGTGAAAATAAACCCAAACCCTCCTTACTTGGGAAGTTGTTCACTCTATTAGGGGCCTGCAACCTGTACGGAGCATTAGCAAGCTGCTACCAAAAGCAGGAGTTGGTCTGGAAGCCCCTGCCCCCAGTCTGTTGTAATGCTGCTCCTGGCAGTATTTTCATCAACGGTATGGATAAAGCAGTGCACTGATTAAATTTGTAGATGCTGTAAGGCAGGCTTCTGGGAGACTGCAAGCATATTAGGACTGGAATTGGAATTCAATATGAGATTGAAAAATTGTTTTATCTTTTTGCCTTTTTTTTTTTCCTGTAAGGAAATTCAAGGAGGACAAGAGCAGTGTCTCATTAACTGCAGACCAGATTCACAAACAGCACAGGCTACAGCTTGCAGAAGAGGACTTGGGATCACTAATGTGATACTGTGAAAAACAGGCCCCGACCAGCATGCGTGAGCAGATGCGTTGGGTGTAAGAGATGGAAGGTGGCTGGCCTTCACTTGTTACCTTTGTAGAGCTCTCCACAAACACACAGTAGGTACTGTGTGTTACATGCCTGCACACAGAGGGGGTCTGGTGTGCTGGGTTGCATGAGGGAGCAGTGTGGCCATGTGCAGACACCCCACTGCACACACATTGTCACTTTCTGCACAGGTGAAACCCAGCCTTCTGACTATTCAGGTCATTAGTTTCTCCAGCTGTTGGTTTTCATACTGCTACTTCTTTTTCTGGTCAAGTATTGCTGCTGAATAGAACAGTCCTCTCTGCTCTTGATGTCCAAGGGAGCAGCCCAGGACTTTTCCCTGGAGGGTTGGGAGTGACTGCACATGGATCTGAGGGGATTACCTGCGGTGCCTGCTGGCCTCTGAGCTCCTGGTGTGGGGGGACTGTAAGAGCTTTTTGTCAGTACCTAACATTTTGCCAAGGAGCAGACTCAGCACGTGGTATGAAGGAGCCATTCCCTGATCTTGGTTTGTTTCAGTATAGACTTGGCCAAGGAATGTGTTGGCGATCACAGTCTCACAGTATAACCAAGGTGGAAGAGACCCCAAGGATCATCAAGTCCAACCTGTCCCAACAGACCTCACGACTAGACCATGGCACCAAGTGCCACGTCCAGTCTCCTCTTGAACACCTCCAGGGACGGTGACTCCACCACCTCCCTGGGCAGCACATCCAAATGACGAACGACTCGCTCGGTGAAGAACTTTCTCCTCACTTCGAGTCTAAACCTCCCCTGGCACAGCTTGAGACTGTGTCCTCTTGTTCTGGTGCTGGTTGCCTGGGAGAAGAGACCAACCCCTTCCTGGCTGCAGCCACCTTTCAGATAGTTGTAGAGGGCAATGAGGTCACCCCTGATCCTTCTCTTCTCCAGGCTAAGCAACCGCAGCTCCCTCAGCCTCTCCTCACAGGGCTGTGCTCAAGGCCTCTCCCCAGCCTTGTTGCCCTTCTCTGGACACCTTCAAGTGTCTCAATGTTGTTCTTAAACTGAGGGGCCCAGAACTGGACACAGTACTCAAGGTGTGGCCTAACCAATGCAGAGTACAGGGGCACAATGACCTCCCTGCTCCTGCTGGCCACACTATTCCTAATACAGGCCAGGATGCCATTGACCCTCTTGGCCACCTGGGCACACTGCTGGCTCATGTTTAGGTGGCTGTCAATCAGCACCCCCAGGTCCCTCTCTGTTTGGCAACTCTCAGCCACTCTGACCCCAGCCTGTAGCTCTGCATGGGGTTGCTGTGGCCGAAGTACAGCACCTGGCACTTGGATTTGTTGAATGCCATCCTGTTGGACTCTGCCCATCTGTCCAGTCGGTCGAGGTCCCTCTGCAGAGGCTTTCTGCCCTCTAACTGACCAACATCTGTTCCCAGTTTGGTGTCATCTGCAAATTTACTGATGACTGACTCAACCCCCTCATCCAGATCATCAATGAAGATGTTAAAGAGGATGGGGCCCAGCATTGATCGCTGGGGGACGCCACTGGTGCCTGGCCGCCAGCTGGCTGTGGCACCATTCATCACCACTCTCTGGGCTCAGCCTCCAGCCAGTTCCTAACCCAGCACAGAGTGTTGCTGTCCAAGCCACGACCTGACAGCTTGGCCAGCAGTTTGCTGTGAGGGACGGTGTCAAAGGCCTTGCTGAAGTCCAGGTAGACCACATCCACAGCCTGCCCCACATCCACCAGACGAGTCACCTGATCATAGAAGGAGATCAGGTTGGAGAGGCAGGACCTGCCCTTCCTAAATCCATGTTGGATGAAGAAACACATCTGGACAGGTGGAGAGAGAGAGAGTTAGTACCTGGTAAAGGCTTTAGGTGCTAGGTTAAATGTTAATTGAGGAAATCCTGATACCTGTGGATTCAGGGCTGACTGGATAAGCAGTGATTTTCTTTGGCTGATCTTTTGTTGTAGGTTCTTTTTTTTCTTATTTTTTCCTCTTGTCAGTCTTGGTAAGAGGCAGGAGAAAGAGGAATTTTCTCTTGGGGCTTAATTGATGTTATGTGCGCACTTTACTGGAAAAAAACCTATGGCAAAGGCTTACTGTGGAAGTTTGTGGCAAAGCCTTGGAAAAATTGGCAGGTGTGAATCATTATCTGCAGAGTAGTTATATGGAATTCTGTTCTAGATTGATCATTCTTCCTGCTGTCTTTTGGGCTGGGGCAGTCCACAGCTGAGTAGCAGACCCTGGAGTCAGGGCACATGGTTCTGCTCTGGTGACTCCCTTTGGCTGTGAGCTCTGTTTCTCCATGCATCAGTTTGAAGCAGTGTGTGGGGAGGCCTGATTTATGTGGATAGCTCTGTGACGCTGATATTCCAAAAGCAAAGTGCCCTGCTCATAATAATCTCCTTGTTGCAGTGATAGTCAATGGCACAAGTTAAGATGCAGCCTACAGCAAACCTGTCTGGACCTACCATGTCCCCTGTGGTGCTACCCCTACCAGTTACAGCTCCAAACACCCTGGGTCTGCCATCCTCAATGAACGGATCCGTTTCAGAATCAGCTGCCAGCTGCAGCAGTCCTACTGCCAGCCTCCTGGATCCTGAGCCTTCTAGCAACTCACCAGGTCAGTTGGTCTGGTATATTTCTTTGATGTTCAAATGAATATTTTTGATAATGTAGGGGAAAAAAAGTTAGGTCTTCAGGAGGATAAAAATTAAGAAAAGAAAGAAACTCACAGAAAAAAACACCGTTTTGGCTACATAGATTGTTTGCTAAATTAATTTCTTTAAACTGAGCTCTGACTCAGAGTGAAGTGTTGAGCAATGGGATAAAAGCTCAGCAAAGAGCATGTCTATTTTGTCAAATTCTGAGTACATCTTCCATAGAGAAGTTTTAGTAGTGCAGAATGGTCTCCAAGTATATTTCTCTTCCCTAGAACAGTGTGTCTTCAGGTTGCTTGGCAGAATTTGGTGTTCCCTTTGTAGCTTAGTAAATGCTGTAGTTTCTACACTGAACTGGCTGTAAAATACAGAAATGTTATTCTGAGAAATGAGGGAAGAAATGGCAGTGTGTATGTGTTAGGGATAAGTACAAAGAGGTTCAAAAAGAAATAACATCGTTAAAAAATAGTCAGTATGCATGGCCAGGAAAAGCAGAGCAAAGTCATCAAAGGAGCAGGAAGGCTGTCCTTTGGGAGTCCTCTGAGAGTGGTTTCTCCATTGTGACAAAAATCTCAACACCGGGAAGAAGCGAGGAGCATCAGGTGGGGACCACAGGGTCTAGCTGTATTATTTATCTTGCAGCCCTCATGTTACACACTTCTGCTTCCAAGTGCTGAGGAATCATTCTGAAAGAGCAGTCAGTTCCAGAACCAGAGCATTGCTACCAGTAACTTTGGTGCTGGAGAAAATGTAGCACATGTTCATGTCCTCCTGCACTGTCATCTTCTACTGAGACACTCTAGATGGGAAGAAGTGTATTTCTTCTGTTGCATGTCATCAAAGTGGTTGATGTAAAATGTGTGTTCTCCTGTGATTTGTGTGTAAATGGTGTTTAAAGGTTGTATTTAGCCACGTGCAAAAATCAGCGGTTTAGCCAAAGTGTTTTCTTTTCTGAGCATGCTGCTGCTTTTGCAAAGCTTTGCCAAGTGGTGAAGAATACATTTCTCCACAAAAACTTTACAGACTCTTTGTTTACAGCTCTTCTCCAAGATAACATGGCAAACCCCAAAGAGAAAACTCCAATGTGTCTGGTAAATGAGTTAGCACGTTTCAATAGAATTCAACCCCAGTATAAGCTCCTGAATGAAAGAGGGCCTGCTCATGCCAAGGTAAGGTCACAGTTTCAGGTGATGAGCCATACCTTAAATGCTGAACAGATGATGCCATAGTCTGGACAAGTGTGCTTGTAACCACAGCCATGTTTCCAGTGGGAAGGGTTTCTCACTGGTGTTTATTGTGCTTTCAGAAAGTGTGTCTGTATTTCTGCTGAAGCCCTGGGGATCATTTTGCACCTTACTTTGACTTCCACCTTTAAGTTTATATTTGTCAGGTTCTAGAGAGACCTTCCCAGGGGTATCACCACCCTTTCTTAATCATTGTGGAGCTTTTTTTTTTTTTAGCTGCATGAAGCCTTCTCCCCAGTCAGCATGGCTCTCATGACTGCCTCTGTGTTTGTTTATGGTTGCACAGATAACAACAAAGCTAGTTTGTGTCATCCTTTAAAGTGCTTATTGATAAGATTGCGTGTCCATAAAGTTGATTGGATCTTGTGTTATGGGACACAGACTTTATTGCTGGCCTTTCCTTTAAGTTCTGTGTAGCTGTAAGATTTACAGTGACACTAAGACTAGCATTAGAGTTTCTAGTAAATTAACAGTGAACTCTACTCACTTCTCATATCAATTTGGATATCAAACTTAATTTCTTAAGTACAAGTTAGGATGCTTGCAGATGACGGAGAACAGAGACACTCTCCTGATAATAATTTTCAGATGTAGTTTTGAATTACCTCTGTAGTTAGGAGCAATCTAGGGGAGGAGAAACAAACTTGAAAAACTCTTAACCAATTGGAGAATGAAGAACTGCTTTGGACTCAGTCTTTCTGGAGTGGCAGAGCTGTGTAAGACAGTAGGGTCACACCACTGAGTGATTTACTAATGTTTCAGCTCTTAGCTGACAGAATGTGTGAAGCAGAGCTGAGCTTGTCCTAGAAAGCATGACCTGAAGGATGTAATGCTGCCACTGCTCTTTGCTATTTAAGGAGCATCTCACATTGCTTTCCTCCTACACATAGTCTGTTCCTGGCCACTAGTGGTTTTCATGGTTTTCAGAGCCAGGTCTTTGTGTTGTGACCACAAACACTAGTAAATTTTTGTGTCCTTGTTTCTAGTTGTCTCTGGAAGTTTAGTTTTGATAACAGAGGTGAAATGGGAAACTAGCTGGGAGAGAGGTGGTGCTTCCTGACAGTAAGGCTTTCTAAGAGTCTGTCCTCCAGGGAAATTCTTCAACATAAGAAAAATCAGAAAGTCTTTGTTAACATAAAGGGTATTTTTGGGTACCTGAGTCAGACTGATTCACAGAATCAACCAGGTTGGAAAAGACCTCAGATCATCAGGTCCAACCTATTACCTAATACCTAACACCCCCTGACAACTAAACCATGGCTTCATATGCCACATCCAATCCTTTCTTGAACACCTCCAGGGATGGTAACTCCACCCTGGGCAGCACATCCCACTGGTCAGTTACTCTTTCTGTGAAGAACTTTCTCCTCACCTCCAGGCTAAACTTCTCCTGGTGCAGCTTGAGACTGTGTCCTCTTGTTCTGGTGCTGGTGTCCTGGGAGAAGAGACCAACCCCCACCTGTCTACAACCTCCTTTCAGGAAGCTATAGAGAGCAATAAGGTCTCCCCTGAGCCTCCTCTTCTCCAGGCTAAACAACCTATGCTGGTGGCATCTCAGGAAACAAATTTGAAAGAGTGGCAGAAGACAGTGGTGGGTGGTGCAGTGAAGAGGGAGAAAGGGTAAGGGATGTAGCAGAGTGAGAACAAACCCAAAGTGTGGTGGCCTTTGCATTTCTGCTCTAGCCATCAGGTAAATTACATTGGACATAAGCTTCCTTGGAAAAGTGGTGAGAAAGCTTCAGTCGATAGCAGAACTGTCAGCTCTGGTCTTGCAGAGCTTGAGTACTTCCTTGGCTGCTCCAGATTTTGGGTTTAGGCAGTTCTAATCCTTTAATTAAATTTCCACCTACTACTGTGTGTGGTTTCTTGCAGGAGTTTTTCTGTCAGATGTGCTAAGTAAGGTTAGAGCTCTGGCTATGGGCATTTCCTGAGCAAGCCCTTCATTATCCTGAATGTCTGTTTATTGCTCTAAGCACTGGGAGGAGAGTTAAAAGTAGCAATTAGTTATCGTATTTTTATTGACATTCAGGATTGTTCTGCTATAAAAATGCTGCACTGATACTTTCTTGCAAAATATAAAATAGATTAACTCCAGATCCAGAACCCCAAATTCAGTTGTTTTGATAATAAAGATAGGTGTTTATAGGTGATGCATATAATTATGGGTATTTAGCTCTAATACTTAATACCAGCTTAGCCTTCAGGTGGGGCTAGGGTTTGACAGAGTGGAAATGCTGAGACTATGCTGTCTCATCCCCCATGACTGCTCTGGAAAAGAAACAGCATGGGGACACGGGGACTTGCCCTGTGCTTCTGAGAATAACAGTGGGCTAAACCTCAAGCCTGTAGCTAAGACACAAGCCTGTATTTGAGCATTCAGGTCATATGCACTGAGTGCATGTGTATAGGGCTGAGTCCTGAGGCACACATGTGTTCATGTGCTTGTTTGCAAGTACGCACTGAAGGAAAACACATCTAAAGGTTGCCCAACATGCCCATCTTTGGGCACCTGCTCCTGGGTCTAGCAAGGTGAGATAATTAAAAACATTCTGGAGAACAGAGAATCAGTTTGCAGTTATCATTGCTTGGTTTAAATCTAATCTGTTCTCTGATAGCTGATGTTGACGTACTGGTATTTTGCCATTTGAAAGGCCAGGTGTTGCCCACTGCTAAGGACTCGCTGAGCTCTGAGAGTCAAATCCGGGAGTTGAATAGAAAGAGAGCAGGTTTTCTCTTCAGATTGGTCTATCTACGGTTATCATCTTGCCAGTTTTTACTTGTTCTTTGTCTTTGAAGATGTTTACAGTGCAACTGACTCTTGGAGAACAGACATGGGAGGCTGAAGGAAGCAGTATTAAAAAGGCCCAACATGCTGCTGCCAGCAAAGCGTTGACTGAAACCACCCTTCCCAAACCGACGCCTAGACCACCCAAAAATAATGTTAACAATAATCCAGGTATGACATTTTCCTCTCTGCATTAACTTGTAGAAGGGTTGGAATATTGTACCATTAATAAATCAGTTCAGCAAGATGTAAGTTCAGCTGGAGGATGAGAATCAGCCTAGCTCTCTTCTAGGTGTGATGGTACAATAATGGACCTCGGGTGAGTTTGCACAGGGCATTTTTAATGCAGACGCCTAAAATGGTTTAATTATAGGTGAATTTACTATGTTGGTGAGGCTCAGATTTGTAGAAAGTGGTTGTATGTAATCAGCAGGCAGCAGACAAGAAAAACCAGATGAAATTGACCATTATTACTCTAGTAAAACATTTTTTCCTGAAGAGTTATTTAAGCTGGGTTGGGAAATAGTCCTGTGCTGTTGCACTGAGATGTGAATCAGGTCAGGATTTGGCATGAGAATTTTGACAGTAGGTACCCTGCATTGTACGTTTGCTTTGATAGAAAACTCTGCTTTTGAAAAGGTCTCAGGTGACTTCAGAAACTGTTTTGTGACTAGTAGAAAGAATGGACATTGTTGTCCTGCATACCTCTGAGTTGCCTTCTGTGCATGCAGTACCTTTTGAGGTACACATCTCAGCCACATGCTCAGTTCTGTCTTCTTCAATAAGATAAATAACATATTCTTAAAAGAAACTGTCTTTAAGAGAATTCATTAAAAAGTATCACTGAACACTGTCGTTTTGCTCAAAGAAGGATGTGTTCTGTACGCATAGAATGCTTCTCTCTGTGAAAATGTTTTGCCTGTATGTGGTAGAGTCATAGAAGCATGGAATTGTTTCAGTTGAAAAAGACCTCCAAGATCATCCAGTTCAACCATCAACCTAACACCACCATGGCCATTAAACCATGTCCCCAAGTGCCATGGCCACAGGTTTCTTGAGCACCTCCAGGGATGGGGACTCCACTCCACTCTACTCTCTGGGTAGCCCCTGGCCACCGTTGCAGCAAAGAAATTCTTCCTAGTCACTGACATAAGCTTCCCCTGGCACAATTTCAGGCCATTTCCCCTTGTCCTATCACCTGATACTAGGGAGAAGAGACCAACCCCCACCTCACTCCAACCTCCTTTCAGGGACTTGATTTCATAGCCATACATAGTCACAAAAGAAGGGTCCCTAACCCACTGTGCAAAGGCAGGTGACACAGAGTGGAGAGATTTGCTCTATGTCTGTTGTGCAGAAATAGGTGCTAAATCACAAGTGCAGCCCCGTGAGCTTGTACAGCAGCAGTTTATGTACAGTTCTAGTAACAAAGGAACTGGAGAGGGCTGGTCACACATCAATGTTTGTACAAAAACTTCATCAATTACCCAACTAATTTTACTAGTATCTAATTCATTATGCTAAGGTGAACCCCCATTTGCATTTAAATACTCCTGGAGGTGTGGGTTTTGGTATTAAAATCCCCACAAGTTCTGGAGGGTACACCTCTTATTTTGACCTCTGTCCCTGTCTGCCTCTGCTTTATGTAAAGAAGTCGTAATGAGAAGTCATCTGCAAAAGCTGACACAATTTGATTCTCTTTAGATGCTGCTCTTGTATCCTGTGTCTCATTTCTGGTTAGTTAATTTTCAAGGTCATCCTGTCTTTTAGTCTTAAGTGCCTTCCATTCTTGCTATCCTGGTTCCAAACCAGTTCATGATATGCTTATTCATCCTGAAAGAGTTAAACTCCATCCTTTTGACATCTATTCCTTGCTCGAAAAAACCAGAATTGCTGGTAGAATTTTTTTAATAAGTATTGCATTAAAATGTTCATCATTTGGCATGTGAAGCCTCAGTGGCAGATGTTTTAAGGCTGGATTCATTTCAGCTTCTTAGGAAAATATGTTGAGAACACATTAACTCCTCTTTTTTGGAATTAGCTCATTTTGGATTTTCTTACAGCAGTGCAAGAGGGGAATGCTGCAGCTAAGTGTTATTTAAAACAAAACAGATAAGTGAAGTCACATTATCACTTTTGATTGGCATTTTGGAGAACACAATTCATAGATTTATAGAATTGTTTGGGTCACGAAGAACCTTAAAGATCACCCAGTTCCTGCAGCCCCTGCCATGGGCAAGGACATCTTCCACTAGACAAGGTTGCTCCAGGCTTCATCCAGCCTGGCCTTGAACAGCGCCAGGGAGTTCGCTGCCTTCACCATCCTCACTGTAAAGAATTTCTTCCTAATCTCCAGTCTAAATCTCTCCTCATCAGGCTTCAATCCATTCCCTCTCATCCTATCACTACAAGCCTGTGTGAAAAGTCCCTTCACAGGACTTTAACAGGCTTCCTCAGAGCCCCCTTCAGATACTGGAAGGCTGCTCTGATGTCTTGCTGGAGCCTTCTCCAAGCTTCACAGCCCCAACTCAGTCAGCCTGTCCCCATAGCAGAGGTGCTTCAGCCTTCTGATCATCTTCATGGCCTCTTCTGGACCCATTCCAGCGGTTCTCTAATTCTGTGCAAATGGGCAAGTGCCAGTTATTCCAATTCTGGCTTTCTGTCACCAGCAGATGGCTGCAGTTGCACTGGTTTCTAGTAGCTGGATTTTTAGTTGGTTAGACTGTTCCTGTTAGATCAGTAGTTTTTAGTTACAGTCTGAAGTTTTCAAATCTTGCAAAGAAAAGATTTTTCTAACTTGTTGTCAGATTACCAAATCTGCAGTAATGCCCGTTACTGCTTTCTTCTTTCTTGACGTTATTTGATGCTATTTGATGTTATTCTTTTATATTTATAGTTTCAGAAAGTTTCATATTGTGTTATCAGTGCTCTGGAAAAATGAATCAGCAGCTTGATTACAGCTCTTTCTCATTCACAGGTGAAGATTTATCTCCTGAAAGTGCATGGAGAATTCCCTGAGACAAACATTTGGGTGTTTGTTGTCGTTGATTGTAATTGAGCTGGCATCTATATTCCCATCTTTCAGGGAAAATGAAGTTGGTGCTTTTTTAAACTAAAGACCAAACTAATGTCATGCAGCTCACTCTGCTGCTCATCTGAGCCCTGCTTGTGTGTGTTTCTGTGTTTATGGTTTGGTGGCACATCTGTGGTTTTTTGCAGGTAGTATCACTCCGACGGTGGAGCTGAATGGGCTGGCTATGAAGAGAGGAGAACCTGCCATCTACAGGCCATTGGATCCAAAGCCAATTCCCAATTACAGAGCTAATTACAATTTCCGGGGCATGTACAACCAGAGGTTTGTACCTTCTGTTATTTGATTACTGGTTTGGGTTTTTAACCCTTTGCTTATCGATGTCTTCTAAATATTTATGAACTGCCTAGGTTATTTCAAAGTAATCAAGCTGAGGTTTTTCCTAAGAAGAGTCTTTGCTGCCTTATTTAGAAACAGGCATGATCCTCTTCTAAGAGAAGACAGATGCCTGACCATACCACAAGGAATAAAGGCATGGAAACTTACTGTCCCTCTGTCTTTAATGTCTGTACTGCAGTTACAGTCTGCAGCCATGGCAGTGAGGAGGCAGAGCATTCCTTGGGAGAAAGGTCTTGCTTTGCTTTGCTCTTGTGACAGGTGATTGAAAACTGTAGAATTAAACTTGAAGCTCTCTTTACTTAGAAACTGCATGTAAAATCAGGAGGGCTGCACTTTGAAAACTCAGGTTTCCATCTTTTTAAACCATTCTGCCTGGTCAGCTATTTCAGTTCCTCTGTGCTTGCTCAGGAAAAAAAAATCCCTCTTTTCAGAGCCCTCTCTCAATGCCCTCATTAATGTGGGAAGTTGGAGTAATCATTGAGGGTCAGCTATTAAGATTTTGGGGTTTAAATTACGAAATCCTTAAGGATTAAAAACTTTGAAACTCTAAGTGGGTTGATCAGTTTTCTTAATGGGCCACCCACACACTTCATTCTTCAGTATGTTCCAAATTTCTGGAACATCTTTGGTGTTTGTACAGTTTTAGTACAGAGAGAGAATACTATTGTAGCTTACTCTGAATTAAATGTGATTTGTATCTAATGCAACAGTCTGCAAGAAGCTTAAGGTAGTTTATGTATTAATTTGCAATTCCAAGAACTTCTTTCTCTTGAGATAGGTTTATTTCCCATTTCCCCTCATTTTTTTCACAGAGGAACTACACTAGGTCAGTTGATTTTGATCTCCAAAAGTGATACCAAGTGTAATCTGTAAAATGAGATCCAAAAAAACCTCCACCAACCCCAATCCAAAACAGGTCATGAATTTCTAATAGCATGTTGCCCTCCTTATAAAGGTTTGCTTAATGGATTCACTATTAATTTTTATGCATGTCATACTTACCAAGAAGTGTTTTGGTTCAAAATTTCATTCTTTCATTAGAAACTGGATTTACAACAATGTTTAAAAAGCAAGGAGTTTGAAATGAAAATGCAGCATTTCAGAATAGTCAAAGAAAAATGTTTCAGCTGACTTAAGCTTATTTTACTTTTCTCCACAAAAACTTCAGGGTTTTACCATTTCATTCTGATTATATTTTTTTTAACAGCAACAGCAGTATAATTAATACCTAGAAGTGTACAAGACAAACAAAAATAACCTGAAAGAAAAGTTTCCCATTGCAGAACAATGCTTGATTATTGCATTGCTTGTGTTAGATTTCTGGTTACTGCTGACCCAAGGCTCTGCTTACGTGCCTCATGGGCTGAAAGTTAACTATGGTACCTGAAACGAGTTTTGTTAGTGTGTAGACATCCCATTTTTAATTGAAGTGCTTTTGTAATGAGATGAGTTTGACAGATAGAAAGACTAGGCTGGCAAAAGTGCAAATTAAAGAAAAACATAAAATGGGGATATCTGGAATTGGGATTTAGTTAACTGAAACGTATTCGTGGCAGCAGAATCACGAAGCACTTAGCAGTTGCTGATCTTAATTCTTTTCACAGACAATGGTTAGTATGCTTAGTGCAATATCTGGGAAATTTCTTTCATAAGAGCCACGTTAGGATCTAATGGTGCATAAACTTTATACCTCTGGGCACATTTAGTAGCCAAGGGTGTTGAAAGGGCTTTAAACTAGGCTTGAAGGGGGAGGGGGTTAAACACAGCAGTACCATAGATGAACTGATGGAGACTGAGGGTGGTAAGCCAGAGACGGGTGAAACCAGCAGCCCAGCTGCAGTGCATGTACACTAATGCATGAAGTATGGCTAACAAACGAGGAGCTGGAAGCCTTGGTACAAGAGGAAAACTATGATGTCGTTGCCATCACAGAAATGAGGTGGGATGACTTGCACAACTGGAGCACTGTAATCAATGGCTACAGAATCTTCAGGAGAGACAGGCAAGGGGGGGGGTGTGGAGGAGTCGCCCTGTACATCACGTGGGCTCTGGATGTCATGGAAGTAGAGATTAAGGATGATCAGGTTGAGTCCCTATGGGTAAGAATTAGAGGGAAGGCCAACAAGGCTGACATCCTGGTTGGAGTCTGTTATAGACCACCCAATGAGGAAGAAGAGGTTGATTCATTTTTCTTTAAGCAGCTGGAGGCTGCCTCAAGGTCACTTGCCCTTGTTCTTGTGGGCAACTTTATCCTGCCAGACTTCTGGGAATTTAACACTGCAGAGAAGACGCAGTCTGGAAGGTTCCTAGAGTGTGTGGAGGATAGCTTATTTTCCTAGCTGCTCTGTGAGCCTACCAGCGGTGCAGCCCTGCTTGAGCTGCTGTTTACAAACAGAGAAGGGCTGGTGGGAGATGTGGGGGTCGGAGGCTGTCTGGGGTCCAGTGACCATGAGATAATTAAGTGTTCAATATAGAGTGAAACCAGGAGGGGCAGCAACAAAACCTCCACTCTGGACTTCCAAAGGGCAGACTTCAGCTTATTTAAGGAACTAACTTTGAAAGTTCCTTGGGAAACAGCCCTTAAAACCAAAGGGGTCCAGGAGGGCTGCAGCTGCTTCAAGAAAGAACTCTTGAGGGCACAGGAGCAGCTGTCCCAACGTGGTGGCAGATGAGCCGGCGAGGGAGACAGCTGCATGGGATGGGCAAGGAGCTTCTAAAGGAATTAAGGGGGAAAAGAGGGCTTACACCTGTGGGAAAGGGGGAGATAGCCCAGGAAGAGTTTCAGGATGTTGCTAGGTCATGCAGGAAAAAACTTAGGCAAAAGCCCATGTAGAGCTTGGACTGGCCTCTGTGTGAAGGAGAATAGAAATGTTTCTGTAAGTATATTAATGGCAAAGGAAGAGGCAAGGAGAACCTCCACTCTTTATTGGATGCAGAAGAGAATATAGTAACAAAAGATGATGAAAAGGCAGAGGTACTTACTACATTCTTTGTCTCAAGCTTCAATAGTGGGACAGGTTGTCTTCAGGACAAGTAGCCTCCTGAACTGGCAGGGAGCAGTATGCCCAGGTGGCCAAGAAGGCCAATGGCATCCTGGCCTGTATCAGGAACAGTGTGGCCAGCAGGATAAGGGAGGTTATTCTTGCCCTGTACACAGCACTGGTTAGGCCACACCTTGAGTCCTGTGCCCAGTTATGGGCCCCCCCAGTTCAAGAGAGATGTTGAGGTACTGGAATGTGTCCAGAGAAGGGCGATGAAACTGGTGAGTGACCTGGAGCACAGCCCTGTGAGGAGAGGCTGAGGGAGCTGGGACTGCTTAGCCTGAAGAAGAGGATGCTCAGGGGAGACCTCATTGCTGTCTACAACTCCCTCAAGGGAGGTTGTAGCCAGGTGGGGGTTGGTCTCTTCTCCCAGGCAACCAGCACCAGAACAAGAGGACATAGTCTCAAGCTGCACCAGGGGAGGTTCAGGCTGGATGTGAGGAAGAAGTTCTTCACAGAGAGAGATTTGCCACTGGAATCTGCTGCCCAGGGAGGTGTTGGAGTCGCTTCCCTGGAGATCTTCAAGAAAAGCCTGGCTGAGGCACTTAGTGCCATGGTCTGATTGATTGGATAGGGCTGGGGGATAGGTTGGACTGGATGATCTTGGAGGTCTCTTCCAACCTGGGTAATTCTATGATTCTATGATTTTTTTTTCTGTTCATGAAACAAACAGGCAAGGTGGGGCAGAGGGCCAGAACCTGTGCTTGCCTGTTTCAGAGTCCTTATGTCATTGATATATAGGTGGAGGAGTCACCATCCCTGGAGGTGTTTAAGAAACATGAGGACATGGCACTTCGGCTCATGGGTTAATGGCCACAGTGGTGTTAACTTGAAGGCTGGACTCAATGATCTCAGAGGGCTTATGCAGCTGAAACAATCTATGATTCTTTGATTCTCTAGAACGGTTTCAGTTGGTAGGAACCTTATAGATTCACCTAGTTCCAGCACACTTTCTGTTAGACCAGGTTGTGCAAGGCGCCATCCAGTCTGGCTCTGAACATTTGCAGTCTTGGAGTCTGGACTTCCTGGGCAACCTATTCTACTGCCTCACCACCCTTATGGGGAAGAATTTCTTCCTAATGTCAGATTTGAAGAATGTCTAATAATACTGTGACTAATTAATGGATAAGTAACTCAAAGTAAGCAGTGAGTAGGTAGGTATACCTGCCTTACCTGCATAAAGACACATGGACCCCAGAGCAAAGGGGAGATAGGAAAGCCATGCCATACAGTACTGGCTTGGGAGGGCTGTGTTAGAAATCGTGGTTCATTGTCTTGTTTTGCATTAATAGGTGCTGGTCCTGTGTGATCCCAGTGAGAAAGGCCCTTAAGCTCTGTAAGGTATCATTTAAAAGGGTATTTATTAGAGTTGAGGGTGTGAGACAACACCACAGATGCTGTGTCACCCTTTCAGATGTTGGGAGTCCTGAGATATGTAGAACAGGTCTGAGACCCACACACAGGGTGCCACGTAGACCTTGGCCACAGCAGAAGATGCACAGGACCCTCCTCCTCTGCCAGTTAGCATCCCTGTGAAGCTCCTACCCACACTCACCAGAGGGATGTTTGCAGGCAGATTCTGGATCTGTAACCATAGCGAGTGGGGCCCCAAATATGGAGCACATTTATTATGTTCCTGTGGTATTTTTTTCTGCCACAGAATCATGGAATTGTTTTGGTTGGAGAAGCCCTTTCAAATCATCCAGTCCAACCCTTCTCTAACTATCCCAAGGCTGGTGCTAAACATGTACCTCAGCACCACATCTCTGCCTCTTTGAAACACCTCCAGGGGTGTGGATTCAGCCACCTCCCTGGGCAGCCTGTGCCAGTGCTTGAGAACCCTTTCCATGAAGAAGTTTCTTCCCATGTCCAACCTAAACCTCCCCTGGTGCAACTTGAGGCCATTTCCTTTCATCTTAGTTGCATCCCCTAGTTGTATCCCTTCTTCCTGTTGTATTCCTTTGCGGGATTTTAGAAGTTGGTTAGTGGAATAGACTTGTTGGAGTTACCAAGTAGATGCACACCATGGAGACTGTTTAAAAATAAGATTGGAAAAATAATGTGGGTAATGTGCTGTGGTCAGCACTTTTCATTTTCAGCAGCTTCTGACTGTAGATGATAAGCTGTTACTAAAACAGACACAAAATCTCTTACCTGAGTTGGAAGCTGGTTTTGTCTTTTATACTGTGACTAAATTTTCTTTAGTGATCTCTGTTAAAAATATTGTCCTTTTCTAGGAGGTGAAGATACAGATGAAGATGAGGAGGTTGTATTAGGGAAATGTGATTCTGGCAAGATCAATGGCTTGAATTAAAAATCAAGTATTAAGTTCACCCTGGGGCTTATCTTCAGACCAGTTAAGTCTAGACTTTCAGGTGGCACAAAAGGTCCTTTTCATTACCTCATGGGAATGTGATCTAAGAGCTGCTGTTTGTGTGCAGAGGTGAGGGCTGGCTTCCATGTCAGGCTAAAATGATTTGTGTTGAGGTGGCAGTGATTCCTACTCCATCCTTTGTGCCCAGCCATTCCTGGCTCCAGCACTGGGCATGGAGCTGCTTGGAAGTGAATCAATTTGGAGGGGAAGAGAGAAGTTACTAGACTTAGAACTGTACTTAAAGACCTCTTCACCTAGTTATAGAAGAGCTTGTGCTCACCAGAGAGGGAGTAGAAGTGTGGTTGGAAGTTCAGGCCAGTTTCTGTACCAGCTGTATTTACAGCCTCACCAGTTAGAGTTTTTATAGAGTAGAATAGAATAGAACAGAACACAACAGAATTAACCAGGTTGGAAAAGACCTTTGAGATCATCAAGTCCAACCCATCACCCAACACCATCTAATCAACTAAACCATGGCACCAAGGGCCTCATCCAGTCTCCTCTTAAACACCTCCAGTGATGGTGACTCCACCACCTCCCTGGGCAGCCCATTCCAATAGCCAATCTCTTTTGGGAAGAACTTCTTCCTAACATCAAGGATCTCTCAGTTCCAGCAGTTTATGTAACAGAGAGGCTAAAAATGGTGAGTTTTCCATTTTGTACAGCTTCTTTTATCTCAGAGCTTTACAGACTGACTCTGGGGAAGGAGGTGCTGTTGCTCACAGGGGCTGTTTGCTGAGCGGCTGAGGCTGGACGTTCCTCAGCACACCATCTGGCACTGTTCAGTAAGGCTGGCACATGACTTGGAAGAGGCTGAGCCTTGAAAGAGGTTTGACAAATGCTGGCAGAGCTGAGGATGAAATGTGCATGTTATTCACCTCCTTAGCCAGTACTGGAACCTGTACTCCCTCACAGCCATGAATGTGCAGTTAGTTTAAACCAGGAAAAAAATGAGAACTGTGGCTGTTCAAATGAAAGCAGTGAAACAATAAATCAGGGCATGGATTCTGACTGCAGGGTCACCCAGCTTGCCTTGTCACTACTGGCTCCTGGGTTGGTTTGTTTTTTTCACTTCAGTTAGAATTGAAGAAAGTCATTCCTGAAGTTTAATTGTGCTGCAGTACTTTCAGTTACAGAATGTCTGTAAGTGCCAAAACAGAACTGGGGTCTTTTAGACTTACCTGAACTAAATGTTTTCAGCCAAGAAATAAACTAACTAGAAACTGAACAGCAGCTTTTGATGTTCTGGTGTGGAAAGGACTCTTAAAGAGATCACAAAACTCATCCCTTTGGTTTTTGGAGAATTCAGAAGTTACTAGCTTGTTACATAAAATTCCTTAAAATGTCTCATCACAATCCAGAGAGCTTGAAAAAGTTTATTAGAAGGCAAAAAAGAGAGTTTTCAAAATCAAAACCACTTGTGAAGCATAGGAATAAAGAAAAGCCAAAACAAAGACAAGGTAAAGAATGGAAATAAAGCCATTGCAGCAGTTTCTTGCTTGTTTTGGAGGAATTTGAATAGTGTGATAGTTTTACAAGCATGTCACACAAACTGATGCTGTGCCTGGGATGAATCATGGAATCAGTCAGAGAATCATTGAATAGTTTGGGTTGTTAGGGCTCTCCAAAGGTCATGTAGTCCTGCCCCCTCTGCACTCTGCGGGGGCATCCTCAACTAGATCAGGTTGCTCAGAGCTCTTTTGAGCCTCGCCTTGAATATCTCCAGGGATGGGGCCTCAGCTGCCTCTCTGGGCAACCTGTTCCCAGTGTTCCACCACCCTCATGGTAAAGAACTTGTTCCTAACACCCAATCTAAATCTGCTCTGCTCTAATTTCAAACCACTGCCCCTTGTCCTATCTCTTCTGGCTGTTGGAATCAGACCCTCTGCAGCCTTCTTGTAGCCCCCTCCAGGTACTGGAAGGCAGCTCTTAGGTCTCCCAGAGCCTTCTCTTCTTCACGCTGAACAACCCCAGCTCTCTCAGCCTGTCCTTGTAGAGTCAGCTGCAGCTTCTGAGCATGTGGAGAGTTTCTGTTGCACTGAGCCTTTGTGTTCATTTTGCATATGGTCTCTTCTTCCTGCACATACAGACTACTAAGACCCTTACCTTTTCTCCTTAGTGCAAAGACCCTTCCTCCTATTTCTTCACAGCCCTGCTGTTCTGAGTATGGGTGTTTTGATGTTATTGAATGCTTCTTCCCAATGCTGTTTGCAAGACCAAACTCGGAGAAATAGAGAAAAAACAAGTTCTTGCCTCTTGTGGAGCCAGCCAAGCTGCCTGTCCACAAAGCATCACCCTCCATGAGCATGTAGTTCCTACCTAGCAGGTAGGTGGCTCCCCTTCTGGGTACTTGAATTGCTGTGTGGGACTGTTTACTTAGGTTGAGTTGCTCCTGAAATTAAGTATATCAGCCCTGTGAACCAGTGCCCCAAATACTGAATTGGCACTATAAATATGTGTCAGTAAAAGGAAATTTGTGGGCAAGTCTTCATAGTGGACTAACATGTTCTCCAGTCTAATGATTGAGAGCAGAGTGTGTGATTGTTGGCTAAAAACCAAGGTTGCATGGGGAGCAAATGAAAGAAAATGGAAAGTTTGGGTTTTCTGTGAATGCTTTTTAAAGATTGAAGATGTGCATCAAAGAGAACAGGTTTGAGGCTAGTGTCACTTGACTTGCTTAGCAATGCAGTCTAAATCCTTACTTAATTTGTTTTACAAAAGTTACATAGCCCTAAGTGGGGGGGCGGGGGGGAAGAAAAATCCAGCCAGAAGAACAGCTGTGGAAGGCAGATTTTGAAGTGAGTTGCAGTTCAGGAAACAATGTGAAATCTGCTGAGACTACCTCCAGAAATGCATCTACATTTATGCAACCAAGCGACTTTCTGTACAGAAAGAGCATGAAGTCTGAAACTTTCCTGACCTTTAGGAGTCTTACTGCACTGCCTGAGTGCCCTATTTGCCTTCTGGCAGGAGACCTATCTCTGCATTAAGAGCCTCTTCCATTTGAGGCACAAGTAGTCCAGTACATAATGTACAGAGTTGTTGCATCTGAAAAACTTTTGTCTAGTACTGACTAGATCAGCCAATAACCCAGAAAAGGTAAAGCTCAGATTACTCCTGGAGTCTTTTCATGACCCTCGGCACATGTTGCTGAGTTCCAGTTATTGAGACTTTCTGCAACAGCAGAGGGAGGATTTTATGCACAGCTGTGTCCAAAGTAGATCTTTTTCCTAAGCGTATATGCTGTGGCAGATGTGAGGACACTAAGTTGCCTAAACGTAGGTGTCTAGGGGCACTTGAGACATACCAAGGTGTTTCAGACATCCACATGGGACTGGTAGATTTAACAGAAGACCTAGAGGAGACCTTTAATAAAGTGGCAGCTGAAGGCCAGACAAGATAGCCTAGAGCATTGCAGATGGGCCTGCGTAGCTATGTTTAGGCAGTTGAATGAATCTTTGAAACCAAAGTTCAGTCATCATGGCATTTCATATAACCCACCAGGACCCAGCTGTTCATGGGAAATGTGTGCTGTTCATAGATCTGTCCTATGTCATGTCATGTCATGTCATGAGGATGTGTTAGGAACAAGATTGCAGCTCAGGTGGTGCTGTGTACTGCTCTTTAGGCACCTAGGTGATATTTTCTGCAGTCCTGGTGGGGTTCAGATCCAAGCTCAGATGCCTCTCTGTCTTTGCCTGTGCACTAGAAACCAGTCTCCCATTATAATCACTGGAAGGTCTCATCAGCGCGGTCACTGCTCCAGTGCTCTTTGTCATGCCATGAGCTATGGATTTCTCCAGACCTTCACTGCAAGAGCAGCTTAGTTTCTACACATTTGCTAAATACTTAAATTCAGTCTTATGAAGACAGAGCTGAATTCTAGTCCGAGAAATAATCTGAAGAATGTTGGTCTGTGGTAATAGTGGGAGTCATTTGCAGTGGAAGCACTCGAAAGAGATTAAAATCTCTCCCCAGAGAGAAGAGCGAGAGAAAAATATCAGAGGAGCAAACTGTATAGGGACAATAGCAATCTCTGGGGAGTATGAGTTCTAAGGAGAGGCAGGGCTGTAAGCACTGAAATGCTTTTGTTTAAACTGTTGCTGCAAAGAGTTTTTATGCTGTGGACACCATGGACATCAGTGCTCTTGCTCTCCAGGTGAAGTGGGCCCTTGGTTCTAAAGCTTGTTGTTGAGCTGAGGAAAATAATCCCCTTGGTCAGGAGCAGTGTGGGGTGGTACTGGGATTTTTACATTGCTACAGCTGTCTTCTTCAGACTTCAGCCAGAGGGTGCAACATCCCTCCTCTAAAAAGGCCAGGCAGAGTTGGAGGTTCTTTGCCTGCAATTCCAGTCAGGGATGCAGTTTTGTCCATAAAATTTGCAGTTAATGGATTAAGAGGTGTGATGACAAAGGTGTTTACTGACTGTGTGCAAAAACTCTTTTCTGCATTCCTTGCCCTCTTCCCAGTCTCTTTGGACAATGGACAAAATCCCTTTTGGAAGAAATACTAAAACCCACTTGAGAATAGAAATAGAACAGTTTGGTTAGAATAGGTTACATCTCCTCACATTTTGTTCTGGGCCACAGGTTCTGGTTTCAGAGAGTTATAATTTTGGGAAGGCAAGAATAGTGCTAGGAGTATAAAGCAAATGATTTTTCCAATTAGCAATTGAATTGTTCAGCTGGAAAGGGCTGGTTCAGACCATTAGATGGCAGCATGAATTTGTTTTGCTGTGAGAATTGCTGAAGCACTCCTGCAAAAGTTGCCTTTTTCTGTTCTGAAACTTTTAATGACTTCACAATGTCATCATTCCAGCAGAAATCAATTAAAACCAGATTGCTGCAATTTTTGATCTCCCATTTGCTTCAAGTTTTCATCTGTAAAAATTGAGTTCATAATGTAATAACTTCAGTGGCATTTCCCCTTTTTATGTAAATCCAGTGGGAGTTTGTCAGCAGTGAAAACTGAAGTGTTTGCTACATCCACACAATTCTCTAAGTCACGTTTCTCAGGCTTCACCTAAAGGCATTTAATAGAATCACAGAATGGTTTGGGTTGGAAGGGACCTTAAAGATCATCTAGTTCCAACCTCCTGCCAAAGGCAGGGACACTTCCTGCTAGGTCAGGTTGCTCACGGCCCCATCCAATCCAGCTTTGAAAACCCATTCCTTAAAGATAAAGCCACTAAACCTGTGCCCCGTTTCTTACTAAGGATGCCTTCTGGTGGAGCATCTCTTCATTTGGAAGGGATTGAGTTTGTCAGCTAGCTGGTTCAGTTTGTACATTACCAGCTGAGACAGGATTCAGATCATGTCTTAAAGCAAAGTTTCATCTATCACACTTATTACCCTGTTAGTGTATAACAGGATGGTGCAGTAATCCACTGACAGACTTTTAAATGAGTTCTTTGTGCTCATCTTCTGCATGCTACATTTCACTTGCCCTGGCCTGTTTGTTCCCACTCTTTGCCTGCCTCCCACACAGACATACTGTTGTAAGGAAAGTGTTGCATACAGCTGTGCTCGGATTTTTCTTTGCTAGTACTTGTTTCTAGGAAAGGAAAAGGGAGAAAGTCAGTCCATTTCCTGTTGGTTTAAAACAGCAGAAACATCTGTTAGCCTGAAGAGAGTTTTCCCAAAAGAACAGTGGCAAGGGAGCTTGCAGGTGATGAGCTTTGCCATTGCCAGTAGCTATCAGATTAGACAATAGGATTAGAAAAAACCCAACAAATCCCTTAAATGACAGAGGGTATTTATACCTGCAGTGAAATTTTGGACAGCTAATGTTTAATTTCTCCAGTGTTTTAAATCATAAATCTGCATAGAGTGTCCAAGTCAATGCTCTTAACCTGGGAACATTAAAATCTTCTTAGCCATAGGTGTAGAGCATCCAGATACTTCACCACTCCTCATGCTCAAATGTAAGGTGTGACATTTTACACTACAGCAGCATTCTAAACTGCCTTCACTCAAGATTAAGTTTTTTTGTCAGTGATCTCTTGGTCCGATTTATAGAGGGGCTTCTAAGACCCTAATATTTTATTCTTATCTTGATTAATTTAATCTTCTCTGACCTCCTCAGACCACTTGCTTCCTTTTCAGTCTTCTAAGAGGGCTGACCTTTCCTTTTGTAGTCCTTGGTTTATGTTTTGGCTGTTTCTTCTGAAGCTTCCTTCAGTGGACAGGGTTATGGTATTTTTAGGCTTTCAACTTCCTCAAATCTTTCCTTGCTCTGGAGAATCATAGAATCATTTTGATTAGAAACGACTTTTAAGATCATCCAGTCTAACCATTCTCTAACTCTACCAAGGCTGGTGCTAAATCATGGACCTCAGCACCACATCTCTGCCTCTCTGAAACATCTCCAGGTATGAAGATTCAACCAACTCCCTGGGGAAGGTACATGTGGCTCCAGATCTGTCTCTTTGAGTTTCAGCCATGACATCTCTTGTTTTCACTCAGACTGAAAGCATAAAGGGCTTTTCTTCCTCATCTTTGATTTTTTTTAATGGGGAGTAGCCCTGTATGTTAAGGGAGTGTTTTGATTGTCTTGAGCTGAATGATAGTGATGATAGGGTAGTGTGTTCATGGGTAAGAATTAAGGGGAAGACCAACAAAGCAGATGTGGTGGGAATCTGTAGTAAACTACCCAGGATGAAGAGGCAGATAAAATACTCCTGAAGCAACTGGGAGAAGTCTCACAGTAGCTAACCCTTGTCCTCTTGCTTACCTGAGATCTGCTGGGAATACAATACAGCAGAGAGGAGACAGTCCAGGAGGTTCCTGAAGGGTGTGGAAGAGAACTTTCTGATACAGCTCGTAAGAGACAGTGACTGCTGGACCAGATGATTGCAAACAGAGAAGGTGGCAGAGATGCCACCTTGGACTTCCTGTGGGCAGCCTTTAAGCTGTTTAGGAGCCTGATTGACAGAGTCCCTTGGGAGGCAGGCCTGAGGGGCAGAGGAGTCCAGGAAGGCTGGACTTTCGATTATCTTAGAAGGCTTTTCCATCTGAAATGGGTCAATGATTCTATGATTGATTCTATGCTTCTGTGATTAACAAAGACTTCCCTTCCCCTGCCACATGTAGTGAGAGCTTCCTTCATCCATGTTTTCACTATCCTGATAGAATCGGTGTAGGGGAGCACAAAATGCCCTTCCTTCCCAACTGACCAAACTCTATCTCACTTCTATTTCACTTCTTTGCAGGTCTGATGGGAAGAGTTCTGCCAGCCCCCAGCTGCCCATGTTAGTACATCTTCAGAGGGTACAGAGATGGTAACTAGGGAAGTAGGAGAGCATGAATCATCTGTTAGTTGCTGAGGGGTGACTTGTTAAGCTGGAATAAGTGGGGCTTTTCAGTTTGTTCTTACTTTGAATCCTTAACAGCCAAGTTTACAATGACAGGTTAAATTGTTGACTGCCACTTAGTGTTTACATGCATAGATTCACAGATTCATAGAATACCAGGTTGGAAGGGACCTTGAAGATCATCTAGTCCAAACTAAGTGGGAACAGAATGTAGCCCAATGGACACTAGTTACTTCAGTTTGAGTTAATGTAGAATCCTCCCTGTGTGAACTTTGGGGTGAATTAATTCCTATGAAGTCCTAGGCCTGAGCTGATTTTGTTAATGTCATTTTTTATAGGCATTATATTACCAGTGTAAACACATAATGAAATTAAATGAGGAACTGCATTCTGTCATTTGCTTAATCTCTAGACTGGCAAGTGAGATATTTTTTGACAGGAATTTCTTCTGTAGAAAGAGAATGATGGTGTGATCAGAGCTGCAGGTCTAGGGAGGTTCTCCTCCTGCTCTGATCTGGTGAGACCACACCTGGAATACTGTTGAGCCCAGGTCTTGAACTGGGCTCCCCAGTTCAAGACAGACAGGGATCTGCTGGTAAAGTCCAACAGAGAGCCACAAGGATGACTCTGGGACTTGAACATCTCTCCTATGAAGAAAGACTGAGAGACCTAGGGCTGTTTAGTCTAGAGAAAAGAAGTCTGATATAGGATCTTACCAATGTCTATAAGGGTGGGTGTTAAGATGAAGATGCCAGGCTCTTTTTGCAGGTGCCTAGTGATAGAACAAGGAACAACAGATTTAAGCTGGAACACAGGAGGTTCCACCTCAACACAAGGAGACACTTCTGTATGGTGAGATGGCACACTGGAGCAGAGACTGCCCAGACAGGTTGTGGAGTCTCCTTCTCTGGAGACTTTCAAAACCTGCCTGGATGCATTCCTGTGTGACCTGCCCTAGGTGATCCTGCTTTGGCAGAGGGGATGGACTTGATCTGTAGAGTTCCCTTCCAACCTCTACCATTCTGTGATTCAGTTGTTTGTGTTCTTTCAATGGATACACAGCTGGCATTCCCAGTAACCATTCTGTGTGCTTGTAAAGATTAGTGAGTAATACAGTCTATGGGAAATTTTATGAGCTGAAGTCGATAAGGGTTTGAGATATTTGTCTTTTGGATGTCCGCTTTAACCTCTAAGAGTCCAGTGCATGTCACAGCTTTGTCATGTCTTCTCTTTTAGTCTTGTTGTTCTGTTCTATCATGGAAAAGAATAATTTCTTTCCCCTTGTAGTTACCTTTTCCTCTTGCTCAGCACCCATCTCCATTTCAGCATTATACACTTGACATTTCCCAATGCCTTAAGCTCTGGAGGCCATGCTCTTCTTATGTTCTTATTTATGCTATTTTTTGCAGTCAAGAATAAGTTGAAGCTGTGTTGAACATTTTCATTACTTAGTTCTTCAGCTGCTGGGTAAAAATACTTCTTCAGAGGCACGTAACATCTTGTTCTGTGCTCTATTCTGGATTTCAGTTGTTGTTTTTCACTTTTTTTTTTTTCTCCCTTAGTCTCCAATGTGCAGGAGGCTTTATCTCATAATATTTTCTTTTTATTTTATTTCTTCTTAGCTTTTGTTGTTGTTGTATTTCTGACACCAGTTTTTCTTTGGTTTGTTTTTCCTTTTTAAAAAAAAAAGGTATTTGGACTGGTGTTGAGACCCATCTGTCACTTGAAAAGTGTTTCTTCTAGAACTTAAGGCTGAAGGAGAGAAAGCAATAAGGGATCTGGACAGGCTGGAGAGGTGGGCTGGAGAGACTCTCATGAGGCAAAGTGCAAAGTTCTGCACCTATTTCTGGGCAGCCCTTGATATCAGTCAAGAGCTGGAACACTTCTCCTATGAAGACAGGCTGAAAGAATTTGAGCTCTTTAGCCTGGAGAAGAGAAGGCTCAAGGGGAGACCTTAGAGCTACAGTTCAATATCTGAAGGGGACCTACAGGAAGGCTAGGGAGAGACTGTTCAGAAGGGGCTTGTGGTGATAGGACAAGGGGCAATGGTTTGAAACTGGAGCAGGGGACAGTTAGGTTGGACATCAGGAGGAAGTTCTACACAACAAGGGTGGTGAAACATTGGAACAGGCTGCCCAGGGATGTGTTTAAGGCCCCGTTCTTGGAAACATTAATGATCAGACTTGATAGGGCCCTGGGCAGCCTGATCTAGTTGGAAGTGTCTCTGCTGACTACAGAGGAGTTGGACAAGATGACCTTTGAAGGGTCCCTTCCAACGCAATTGTGGTGAGAGAAGTTCAGTTCCAACCCCCCCCAGAAACCATGGCTAACTCAGTCGGAGAAGCAAAATGGAACAGAGCTATATTTTACAAGCAGGATGAAATGCAGTGCATCTATACACAATGTACAGTATTTACAGTATATACAGAAATATACAGCAAAGAATGTAACACAGAAAACCTGCCCTCCTCCAGCGAGGAGGGTCGCCCCAAAACCCCCTTCTTCCCCTTCCTCCCTTTTTTCCCAAAAAGGGCTAGAGAGAGAAAAGTAATTATTAAGGAGGAAATTCTGTTAAAGTGTATGCTAAGGGAAGGGGAAAAAAAATTAGTTTCTTATCTCATTATCTTGTTAGATCAAGGTCAACTCCAGCCAGCACAGAGGAAAGACAGCAGCTGCTCAGGCAGACTGAAACAGAGAGAACTGACTGAAACACAAACGGAACTAAAACTTAAATTTAAAGTTGCATTCTACCAATCTACCAATGAAATTAATTTAGAATTATCTTTGTTTTCCTAATTACACCAAAACATTCAGCTAGAGTGTCTCAGTAACTGTCCCTTTCTTAAAGGCATAGCCTAAAGTGGTCACAATCCACCCCTTCTAAACAATTTCATTGGCTGTTTGTACTGTCCATCCAATCTAAAACAATATCTACAGTTCGTAAGTTGAGTTCATAGTCCGTTCCAGCTATACTCAGATGTAGATGATTCAGAAGTCCAAGAAAATCAGGAAACAAGGAAACAGAAAACAGTTTGTCTCCTCACAGATGAAGTGAAGGAAAGGGAATCAGGGATACAGGGACTCTCAGTTGACTCAGGGTTCTCAGGGTTCATGCACCGTAGATTCCTCATGCATTTTTCCTTTGGGTGCAATGTATCTGTACAACAGTCTGAAATTAAACTCTCTCAGCTAAAGTTAAATTTCTTTGTGGAATACACTGAATTTCACCATTCTCTTGCATTATCCAATAAGTATGACCACCCCTCAGACAGGTTTAGCCTCTTCTGAGGGCGAAAATACCCAAACAGTTTTACCTAACAGTTTCTTTTCTCTAACAACAGGAACTCTGTCACCTTCTACTTTCTGTAGCAGATCTGAATGTGCCGGTCCAGCTCAGTTCACCGAACCTCTACTAATCACCAGCCAGGTTGCTTGTGCTAAATGTTTCTCCCAGTTTTTCAAAGATCCACCTCCCATGGCTTTGAGAGTGGTCTTCAACAAACCGTTGTAGCGTTCAATCTTCCCTGCAGCTGGTGCATAGTAAGGAATATGGAAAATCCATTCAATACCGTGCTCTTTTGCCCAGCTCTTTACAAGGTTGTTCTTGAAGTGAGTTCCGTTGTCTGACTCAATCCTCTCTGGAGTTCCGTGTCTCCACAGGATCTGTCTCTCCAGACCCAGAATGGTGTTGCGTGCAGTTGCATGTGGAACTGCATAAGTTTCCAGCCATCCGGTGTTTGCCTCTACCATAGTAAGCACGTATTGCTTACCAGAACGAGATCGTGGTAGAGCGATGTAGTCAATCTGCCAAGCTTCACCATACCTGTACTTGGACCATCTGTCACCATACCACAAGGGCTTAATTCTCTTTGCCTGCTTAATAGCAGCACAAATGTCACAGTCATGGATGACTTGTGTGATGGCATCCATGGAAATGTCTATGGATCTGTCACGAGCCCACTGGTATGTTGCATCTCTGCCTTGATGTCCTGATGAATCGTGAGCCCACCGAGCTAAGAATATCTCACCTCGGTGTTTCCAGTCGAGATCAAGTTCAGAGTCCTTGTCTACTTGAGAAACTCTTGCAGCTAAATCTGCCTGATGGTTGTGCTGCTGTTCCTCAGTAGCTTTGCTCTTAGGAATGTGAGCATCAATGTGTCTCACCTTCACTTGAATTCTCTCGATTCGATCAGCAATGTCTTGCCACAGGTCGGCTGCCCAGATGGGTTTTCCTTTCCTCTGCCAGCCATTCTTTTTCCAGTTCTTTAGCCAACCCCATAGAGCATTGGCTACCATCCATGAGTCGGTGTAGAGATAAAGCTTTGGCCATCTCTCATGTTCAGCTACGTCGAGAGCTAGCTGGACAGCTTTTACCCCTGCAAACTGACTGGATTCTCCTTCTCCATCCTTCGCCTCTGCAACTCGGTGTGTTGGACTCCACACTGCAGACTTCCACCTTCGCTTGTTCCCAACGAGACGACAGGAACCGTCTGTGAACAAAGCATACTTCTTCTCATCATCTGAAAGGTCATTGTAAGGAGGAGCTTCCTCAGCACGAGTTACTCTCTCCTCTGGAGGTTTAGTACAGTTGGTACCTTCAGGCCAACTTGAGATCACCTCCACCAGACCAGGTCTTTCAAGATTTCCCATTCGGGCTCTCTGCGTTATCAGAGCCATCCACTTAGACCAGGTGGAATCTGTGGCATGATGTGGTGTGGAACCTTTGCCTTTGAACATCCAATTCAAAACTGGTAATCTGGGAGCTAACAGAAGTTGTGATTCAGTCCCAATCACTTCAGAAGCTGCTTTCACTCCTTCATAGGCAGCTATAATCTCTTTTTCTGTTGGAGTATAATTTGCGTCTGTACCTCTGTAACCTGAACTCCAGAAGCCAAGAGGTCGTCCACGTGTCTCACCTGGAGCTTTTTGCCACAAGCACCAGGTTGGACCATTGTCACCTGCAGCCGTGTACAAAATGTTCTTGATGTCTGGACCATCTCGGACAGGTCCCAGTCCCACTGCTTGAACTACCTCTTGCTTTATCTGGTCAAAGGCTGCCTGTTGTTCAGGTCCCCAGTGGAAGCTGTTCGTCTTTCAAGTCACATCATACAGAGGTTTCACAATCTGACTGTATCCAGGAAGTAGTCTCCAAAATCCCCCTGTCCCCCAGAAACGCAGGGTTTCTTGCTTGTTCGTGGGATTTGCCATGGTAGAGACTCTATTTACCACATCCACTGGAATGTGTCAGCGTCCATCCTGCCACTGCACTCCCAGGAACTGGATCTCTGTGGTAGGACCTTTCACCTTGTCTCTCTTGATGGCAAAACCTGCGTTCAGGAGAATGTCCATGATTTTGTTGCCTTTCTCGAAGACTTCCTCAGCAGTTTTACCCCAGACGATGATATCATCGATGAACTGGATGTGTTCTGGAGCACCCCCTTCCTCCAGAGCATCATGGATCACTGCATGACAGATGCTGGAGCTGTGGATCCAGCCCATTGGCAGTCTGTTTAAAGTGTACTGGATTCCTCTCCAGATGAAAGCAAACTGAAAGCAAAATTCCTCTACTATGGGAATAGAGAAAAATGCATTAGCAATGTCTGTGGTAGCATACCATTTGGCCTCTTTGGATTCCAGCTCATACTGGAGTTCCATCATGTCTGGTACTGCTGCACTCATAGGCGGAGTTACTTCATTCAGGGCTCGGTAGTCCATTGTCAGACGCCAGTCTCCATTCGGCTTTCGCACAGGCCACACTGGACTGTTGAAAGGTGAATGAGTTTTGCCGATGACTTTCTGACTCTCCGACTGACGAATCAGATTCTGAATGGGCAACAAAGAGTCAGGGTTGGTTCTGTATTGTCTGTGATGCACAGTCTGAGAAGCAACGGGCAATTTAATGTCCTGAATCTTGTGTTGTCCCACAACTGCAGATTCATCAGAAAGCTCAGGTCTGACAGACAGCTTCAATGTTTGTCCATCAACTTCTACAGATGCTACTCCAAAAGCCCATTTGTAGCCTTTAGGGTCCTTGAAACGCCCTTCTCTCGGAAAATCAATTCCCAAAATACAAGGTGCATCAGGTCCGGTCACAACTGTATGCTTCCTCCACTGTTTACCAGTTAGACTTGTATTAACCTCCACCTTACTTAACTCTTGAGATCCACCAGTGACTCCCAGAATAGTTATAGGCTCTGATCCCTGATAATTTGATGGCAATATGGTGCACTGAGCTCCTGTGTCAACCAAGGCCCTGTACTTCTGAAAGTGTGAAGTGCCAGGCCACTGGATGTACACATCCCAATAGATTCTGTTATCTCTATTACCCCTCTCCTCCCCCTGGCGGGAGGCAGGGCACCCCTAATTATGGGGAACATGTCCACAGGTGCAACGAGCACACTGTCCAGTGTTAGAAGTGGAGCCACTGTTGGAGCTACTAGAGTTGTTCTGGGGAACTGCAGAAGTAACAGCTACCCTTCTGGTATTGCTACCTCGGGTTCCCTCAGTCTCCTGAAAAGATCAGAAGTTTGTTGACCATCCCATCTGTTCATGTTCTCACCAAACTGATCACGCAGAGTTATCCAAATAGTCTTCCATGATTGCCTTGGTGGTCTGTTCTGGTTTGGTCTGTTTTGGAATGACCTCCTTGGAGGACGTCTGTTCCTCACAGCTGAAACTTGTATCCATCTGGAGGAAGCATTGGAATTATTCCCTTGTGTCAATTGGGATATGGAATTTCTGAATTTATCTTTCAGCTTCTTCATGCAATTCTCAATTTTTCCAGATAGAGTTTCAATGGCTGAAACCATTGAAACAGGTGTCATGCTATCATCCAGTTGTCTCAGTTGATCAGTGAATTGGCCAACCATAGGAGGATCTCCACCATAATTTCTTGCCACAATTCTGCTTGCCAGAATGTTTGCATAATTGGAAGGAGCATGTTTGATGAGCTTTTTAGCAAGACCAGTTTCTATAGGAATTTCATCAGGATTCCTCTCTGACAGCAAATTCTCTCAGGTGTTTAATTTCCTCATCCATGGTAGTCCAGGGTTTAGGATTCCATGGAAGATCATCTTGGGATGGGTATCTCATGAGAACTGCCATTAAAAGGCGTGTCCACAGAGAAACATTACCGAGAGACCTGCCCAGATGTCTATCTATTCCATTGTCCTTCGAGAGAGTGCCTAGCTGAGATACTGACTTGTCTCCAACTACTAGAGCTGGAGCACCTGTATCGAAACATCTACCAAGCCAAGGTAGAACTGGCTCATTCTCTGCTCTGATGTAATCCTTCCGCACATGTCTTAATTCTTGCCTCGGTGCCAAGGTGTTTTGAATGTCATCCTCTTCCTCATCTGTCTCATCTTCTTGAAGTTGTTGTCCCCATGCTCCTGCCGCCACTCTCTTGAGGATGTCTTTAAGCTCAGAAGCATCTCCATTAGCTGCTGTCCTACCAGGACCTGCAATCTGCCCTTCTGGATCTCCATCCTGTGATGGTCTGAATAACTCAGCAATATCTTTAAGACAAACCTTCTCTTCCTCCTCAGCAGGCTCTTTTTTAGCAGAAGTTCCCTCATCAGCAGTGGTGTCTTGCTGCTCTCCCCCATCAGCTCCTGATCAGCTCTGTGCCTTCCATGTCTCTTATCTAAAGCTGCTACTGGATCTGTGTTTGAATTCACAGCTGCCTTAACAGAAGCTGACAGGTTTTGAGACGGAACAGCTGTCGTGGAGGACACTTCCGGTCCTGCTGAAGAAGAAGGAAATGGCTTTGCCTCTCTAATGGCTGCTGAGGACATGGAAGCCACCATGTTAGGAGCTGCAGCTGCCGCTGCCACTGCAGCTGGCTGATTACCAGAATCACCAACAAAGCAGCCTTCCCGATAGCCTGTTTAGCTCTATTTGCAACTGATTCAGATTCTCCATTCTCCTCATCACTAGAAATCTCTGGGGTCGAATTAGAGCTATGTCTTTTCCTCCTTGGTTTATGCTTAATAACGAAACAAGTTTTAGATACCTTCCTCTCCCGTATCAGAGCTACTAACAAGCACACATTAATTATCACTGACAGCAGGATTACACACACCAAATAAATCACCTTTGGATCCCAGCCATCGCTTAAAATTACTCTTTCACCTACTGGAATCTTAAACTCCTGTGTCTCGATGCAGTTACATTTCTGTATTTATTAAGCCAAAACAATCCCACATACCAGTCATAAGTACCTGCCTAAACGATCACAAATCAGTCCTAGTAAATACTTATAAATCAATACACTGCAAATTGAGAAGAGTAATTGTTTAAAAATCCACAGAATGTTCGTGTTGCTCTTCTGATCTGAGCAGACAATAAATCAAGCAAACTTTTGCCCTGCTTCTGGAAAGCAATTATGCAGGGCCCAGGTTGGGCGCCAAGAAATTATGTGGTGGTGAGAGAAGTTCAGTTCCAAACCCCCCACCCCCCGAAACCATGGCTAACTCAGTCGGAGAAGCAAAATGGAACAGAGCTATATTTTACAAGCAGGATGAAATGCAGTGCATCTATACACAGTATATACAGAAATATACAGCAAAGAACGTAACACAGAAAACCTGCCCTCCTCCAGCGAGGAGGGTCACCCCAAAACCCCCTTCTTCCCCTTCCTCCTTTTTTTCCCAAAAAGGGCTAGAGAGAGAAAAGTAATTATTAAGGAGGAAATTCTGTTAGTTTAAAGTGTATGCTAAGGGAAGGGGAAAAAAAATTAGTTTCTTATCTCATTATCTTGTTAGATCGAGGTCAACTCCAGCCAGCACAGAGGAAAGACAGCAGCTGCTCAGGCAGACTGAAACAGAGAGAACTGACTGAAACACAAACGGAACTAAAACTTAAATTTAAAGTTGCATTCTACCAATCTACCAATGAAATTAATTTAGAATTATCTTTGTTTTCCTAATTACACCAAAACATTCAGCTAGAGTGTCTCAGTAACTGTCCCTTTCTTAAAGGCATAGCCTAAAGTGGTCACACCAATGCAATCTGTGAATCTGAACTTACTGTGCAGGGAAGCAGCTTTATTACTAGTGCTATGTAGCTGGTTCAGTATGTTTGCTGTATTACTTATTAGTTTAATCCATGACTGTTAAAAGTATTTAACTTACCATGTCTGTAGCCTTCTAATCACTTTTGATGAGCAGCTGGTTTGTTACTGATGTAGATATTTACTGCAAATGGTAAACAAAGTAGTGGTATGTGCAGAGAGTAAAAAAGGAAGTACTTGTATCAGTCAAACGCTTGTATTGAGCAACTTGGAATCGAGAGTAAGCGATGTGGCAATACTATCATCATGTCATCACAAATTCTCCTGAGGAAATTCCACATTAGATAACGTTACATAAACTGAATCCCCCTCCCTTTTGTTTTTCACTCAGAAATGTTTTGATACTGTGACTGTGAAAACATGAGTTGATTTGTTTTATGAAGTTAGTTGTACTGCTTGAAGGAAATGCATAGTGTCTAGCCCAGGAAAAGGAGAAAAAGAAATGAAGAAAAGGGAATCAGCATTGACTTCTTGAAATTTTCAGACTCAGTGCAAAGCAAGGATAAAGAAAGGCATGGAAGTAAAACCAGGATAAAACTCACCACAAAGTTAGTGTATACAAAAGGTAGATCATGTCTGACTAATGTATTAACCTTGTATGTTATATGGTAACTCATTTTTTAGGTAGAGAGTGAAGTCAGTCTTACACTTGTGGGATTCAGTTAAGCATTTTATGGCAGGAGATAAAGACACTCATTACACTGAAAGAGATGGGGATTTGTATAAGAAATGTAAGGTGGGAAAGCAAAAGAAAAATAATCAGCAGTATTAAAAGTCAAACTTGGAGCAAGATTATTAAGAGGAGTTCTTCCAGTTATAGAATCAGCCTTTTCACTTATCTTTGTTAAAGGTGTTTGCACAAAATGTAAGGGTGCTTATGGGATCTAGAAGGCATTGTTGCTACACAGGAAGATCAAGATATGCAGGAAGAGGTGGATGGTTGTGAGGACTAGCATGTAAGAAATGGGATGAGACTAGGCTTTCCTCTCAAAAATGTGTAAGATTAAGACTTCATTGGTAATACCAACTCTGTTGTCACCTGAGGGTTCCTCAGTTGAAAATCACTGAATAGGAGCAGTGTCCAATATTATTAAATATATGCAACATCAACTAAGAAAAACTGATGTCATAGAACCAGAGGAGAGGCAGATATGATTTTTAATCTGTATTGAGCAAGATATTTCTGGTAAAGATGTATGAATATCACTATTCTACAGAGCCTTTCCTGTGGTATATTGGCTACCATTCTTGACTCATACTTCAAAACAGGAACAAGTATAAGGAAGAGCTGTGAAGGATCACCAGGATAGTGGGAAGCCTTTTATGCCGAAGACTTGCAGAACAAAGGTTGAGAGGGAGTAGGAAAGCTCACCTTGAAAGGTGATCTAGTTGAGGATGCCCCTGCTTAACTGCAGGGGTTTTAGACTGGATGACCTTTGGAGGTCCCTTCCAACCCAAACCATTCTGTGGTTCTGTGATTTGAAATAGAGAAGGTTTGGGGTTTCTAGGAAGTCTCTGTTGTTTTCTCAAGATTAAAAAAATGTTATTAATGTAACAGCTGCTTTTGACTCTCTGTTAATGTGTTTCTATCATATGCTTATTCTTTACAATTCTTACATAGTCAATTAAACATTTTGTTGCTTAGGGGTTTGCTGATCATAGCAAATATTATATAGAGAAAAAATATTAAATCATTCAGCATGAATGACTTCAGTTGTAAAGATTTGGGTTGCAGTTTGAACCAGTCTTTTGAGTGAAGGATCATCTAAGGGGAGGCGAGCACTGAAAAGTGATTACAGTAAGAGGCTATATAAATAAATAGCTGAATAAGCATTTCAGAAAATTATCCTTCCATCTAATAAGGTATGTCTGTGGCTAAAGGTGATAGGTAGTGCCACATCTTGCTTGCTTTACACTAAGAATGATTTTGGAGAAGGTGAAGGTAAACTGTAAGAGGACAGCCAGACTAAGGCAGGGCTAATGGGCTGTCCTTCTCAGGAGTATTTTGAAAAGAGAGCTTCTTTGTTCCCAGGTTGTGGTGTGGACCTGCTGACAGAGCCAAAGGGTGGACAGAAACAGAGGAAAGGTGGCTATACTGGATGTTGCCTTCTTCAAAACATAGAACTCATGTCTGTAAGAAACGCATATGGCTAAGGGACCGCTTAGAATAATAGGACATGGCTAGGGAACAGCTGCACTCAGCAACTTGCTCCCCTAGAGAAATCCCAAATGTTATAGAGAAAAAGTCATTCACAGCAAATGCAGTTTCATATACTCTGCACGATCTGCAGCTCTCTCCCTCTGCTCTCAGAGCTCAGCATTTTCTCTCCATCCATCCCTCTCAGAACTCACTGCATTTTCTATCCATCCATCCATCCATCCATCCCTCCATCCATCCCTCTCCTCTCAGAGCTCACAGCATTTTCTCTCTGTCTGTCCTCTCAGAGCTCACAGCATTTTCTTTCTGTCCCTCCACTGAGAGCTCACAGCCTTTTCTCTCTATACATCTCTCCACTCTCAGAGCATTTTCCTGGTTCAGCAGTGTCAGCAGGGCTGCCAGTTTGATTGAGATGGTATAGGAAAGGAGCCAGAGGGAAAAAGTGCAGAGAATGACCCTTTCAGCACAGAGCTGAGTTCGGAAGAATGACTTTTCTGTACCATATTGTATCTTGGATATTTGTAGTCCTCATCTTGGCCAAAATAGTCCCTCTTCACTTTGCATTATGAAATGGGAATAGAATGTAACTTCCTGTAACATTTGTGTAGTGGGGAAGTAATTTGCTTTATTTGATTTTATTTTTTTTGCATAGGTGAAAGATAAATTTGCCATTAGAATTTAGCCAAAACCTGATGGGAGTTTTTAATAGTGAAAAGGAGGCTGAATGTAAATGAACTTCCTGGTTTCTGTGAGCTGCAGCTTGATATATTTCCCCCCCACCTCCCCTCTATGAATAAAAGTATTTCTCAGCAACATTTATGCCATTGAGGAATCCAGAGAAATGCAGTGTAAACACATAATGTACATACTAATACTTTATTTGTCTTTGTGTGTGTTGATTTGATGGCGAAAAAGGAAGAGGCCCCAAGGGCTCCTTAGTATGCAATTAATATTTTGGCTAGGAAAGCAGCAGATTGTTTCAGTATGCTTACATGTTATGACATCATATTCCTGTAAAATTATAATGAAGAGAATTTTTGTTTGTCTCTGTGGCAAACCAAAATGAGTTTTCTAATTGTCAACAGACCTTGGTGATTTATTTAATTATAGTGGCGCCCACTCACAACAACTTAGTTAAGGTCTGTCAGCATTTCTGTTATGAACCCCTATTTTTAGGGATTTATAACTAGTTGTAAATAGTTACTCATTGCTGAAACTTGGCATTCAAGGTCACAGTCATAGAGCAAATATCCTTTTTCAGGTTGACTGTTCCAAAGTGATACCAATGGCATTAGGTAACAAGTAGAGATCCAGTGCTATGGAACTTAAAGGAAATGAGGAGAACCTGTTTTCCAGATCTCTTATTGCATAGAATCATAGAACTATAGAATGATTTGTGTTGGAAGGAGCCTCCAAAGGTCATCTAATCCAACCTCCATACAGTGACCAAGGACATCCTCCACTGGACCAGATTGCTAAGAGTCCTGTTGAGCCTGACCTTGAATTAATCTCTGGGGATAGAACCACAGCTACCTCTCTGGGCAACCTGCTCCAGTGTTCCACCACCCTCATGGTAAAGAATTTGTTTCTAGCATCCAATCTAAATCTGCTCTTCCCTAATTTCAGACCATTGCTCCTTGCCCTATCACTGCAGGCCTTTGGAAACAGTCCCTCTGCAGCCTTCTTGTAGCCCCCTCCAGGTACTGGAAGGCAGCTCTAAGGTCTCTCCAGAGCTTTCTCTTCTCAGGCTGAACAACCCCAGTTCCCTCAGCCTGTCCTTGTAGTAGAGCTGCTCCAGCCCCACGATAATTTTTGTGGCCCTCTTCTGGACCCACTCTGTCAGGCCTATGTCTGTCCGGTGTTGAGGGCTCCAGGAGATGGACACAGGAATCTCAAATGTGCTGAAGAGCCAGATGAAAATTGACTTGCTTTAATAGGTGGTATGTGACTGATTATTTATTATCCTTTGTCACTTTTTTTTTTCTCTCCAGTTTGGTTTTTTTTCGCTTCCAGTTGAATACATCATTTCATGTGTCTGGTGTCTTTTAGTCTAATACCTACCATTTGGCTGTATCTGCCAGCACATGTTCTGCTTGAGTGTGCCAGTATCACCCAGGTATCTTTTTTCACCTGAGGATTTTCTCCAAAGGAAGATCCTGGCCTTTGTAGCTGCTGTGTAGAGTGCAGAGAGATGCATGTTTTTTAAATGCAGGTAGTTATAAAGCTTACAGAAACCTAATGAGTCTGTCAGTGAGGTATTCCTGTTCAGAATCCTCACTCCTTTAGTTCTGTGGCTGACAGGGGCTGAAGGAGTGTAGGGCTGGCTGGTAGGTGTCCTGGTGATAGAGAATCTTGTGAGATATTACTGCATAATAATCAGCAAATGCTATATAAATGCTCCCAGGCTTGTTTGTGTTTGCAGTTCTTTTTAGTAACTCAGATGCAATATCTCGGGAAGGTTTGTAAGTGATCAGTAACAGATAGGATATTTTAACTCAATGTTTAACAGCAAGGCAGGAGTTCAGGATTAGTGGCCTTCTGAGCTGGGTGATGGGGTCAGGGAGCAGTGTGATGCCCTGGAAATCCATGAGGAATTAGTTGGGGACCTGCTGAGCCACTTGGACACTCACAAGTCCATGGGACCGGATGGGATCCATCCTAGGGTGCTGAGACAGCTGGCAGATGAGCTGCCAAGCAGTTCTCCATCATTTTCCTCCAGTCCTGGCTCACTGGAGAGGTCCCAGATGACTGAAACTGGCCAATGTGGTCCCCATTCACAAGAAGGGTTGGACGGAGGAACCTGGAAACTCCAGGCCTGGCAGCCTGACCTCAGTGCCAGGGAAAGTGATGGAGCAGATTATCCTGGCAGCAATAACTGCACCTGAAGGATGGCCAAGGGCTCAGGTCCAGCCAGCATGGATTTAGGAGGGGCAGGTCCTGCCTCACCAATCTGATCTCCTTCTATGATCAGGTGACTGCCTGGTGGACGTGGGGCAGGCTGTGGATGTAGTCTACCTGGACTTCAGCAAGGCCTTTGACACTGTCCCCCACAGTAAACTGCTGTCTAAGCTGTCAGCCCCTGGCTTGGACAGCAGCACCCTGAGCTGGGTTAGGAACTGGCTGGAGGCTGAGCCCAGAGAGTGGTGGTGAATGGTGCCACAGCCAGCTGGCAGCCAGGCACCAGTGGTGTGCCCCAGGGATTAGTGCTGGGCCCCATCCTCTTTAACATCTTCATTGATGATCTGGATGAGGGCATTGAGTCAGTCATCAGCAAGTTTGCAGATGACAGCAAGCTGGGAACAGATGTCAGTTAGAGAGTAGAAGGGCTCTGCAGAGGGACCTCGACCGACTGGACAGATGGGCAGAGTCCAACAGGATGGCATTCAACAAGTCCAAGTGCCAGGTGCTGCACTTTGGCCACAGCAGCCCCATGCAGAGCTACAGGCTGGGGTCAGAGTGGCTGAGAGCTGCCAAACAGAGAGGGACCTGGGGGTCATTCTGCCCCTGTACACTGCACTGGTTAGGTCACACCTCGAGTACTGTGTCCAGTTCTGGGCCCCTCAGTTTAGGAAGGAGGTTGACTTGCTGGAACGAGTCCAGAGAAGAGCAACAAAGTTGGTGAGGGGTCTGGAACATAAGCCCTATGAGGAGAGGCTGAGGGAGCTGGGGTTGCTTAGCCTGGAGAAGAGGAGACTCAGGGGTGACCTTATTACTCTCTACAACTACCTGAAGGGAGGTTGTAGAGAGACGGATGTTGGTCTCTTCTCCCAGGCAGCCAGTACCAGAACAAGAGGACACAGTCTCAGGCTGCACCAGGGGAGGTTCACGCTAGATGTTAGGAAAAAGTTCTATACAGAAAGAGTGATTGCACATTGGAATGGGCTGCCTGGGGAGGTGGTGGAGTCGCCATCACTGGAGGTTTTCAGGAGAAGACTTGATGGGGTGCTTGGTGCCGTGGGTTAGTTGTTTGGGTGGTGTTGGATTGGTTGATGGGTTGGACGCGATGATCTTGAAGGTCTCTTCCAACCTGGTTTATTCTATGTATTCTATGTATTCTATGTGCTGATTGACAGCCACCTAAACATGAGCCAGCAGTGTGCCCAGGTGGCCAAGAGGGCCAATGGCATCCTGGCCTGCATTAGGAATAGTGTGGCCAGCAGGAGCAGGGAGGTCATTGTGCCCCTGTACTCTGCACTGGTTAGGCCACACCTTGAGCCTTGTGTCCAGTTCTGGGCCCCTCAGTTTAAGAAGGACACTGAGACACTTGAAGGTGTCCAGAGAAGGGCAACAAGGCTGGGGAGAGGCCTTGAGCACAGCCCTGTGAGGAGAGGCTGAGGGAGCTGGGGTTGCTTAGCCTGGAGAAGAGGAGGCTCAGGGGTGACCTCATTGCCCTCTACAACTACCTGAAAGGTGTTTGTAGCCAGGAAGGGGTTGGTCTCTTCTCTCTAGCAACCAGCACCAGAACAAGAGGGCACAGTCTCAAGCTGCACCAGGGCAGGTTTAGGCTGGAGGTGAGGAGAAAGTTCTTCACTGAGTGAGTCGTTCGTCATTGGGATGTGCTGCCCAGGGAGGTGGTGGAGTCACCGTCCCTGGAGGTGTTCAAGAGGGGATTGGATGTGGCACTTGGTGCCATGGTCTAGGCATGAGGTCTGTGGAGACAGGTTGGACTTGATGATCCTTGGGGTCTCTTCCAACCTTAATGATACTGTGATACTGTGATACTGTAACTTCCCTGGGGTTGTTCCTTACATGAGCCTGCATCTTCAGGGTGCAGGGTCATTCAGTATTAAAACTCAGTTTAATCATTTTACTCTACTTTCAGGCTGTAATATTAGGATTACTTTTAAGGTATTTGTTAATAGGGTCTCTGTGCTCACCACTGAAAAGAGGAGGGTTTGTTTCGATTTGCCATGCTCTGTGTTGTAGAGATGCTGGTATCCTCCCAGATTTAGCCCATTTTCTGGGGATTTCAGGTGCTCCTTTGCACTTTCCTGGCAGCTTTCCTACTGTCAGTGCTTTGTTAACTCTGCTTGAGGCCAAGCAGAGCAAGAACAGTTTAATCAAAACCATGCAAAAGCCTAATCATTCTGCGAGTGCCAAAGAGCTGTGTGAGGCTCTGGAGCCATGGGCTGAATATCATTTTTCCATATTATCACATAAATAGCTCCCCAAACACTCTTTAAAAGAAGAGGTGGGGAGGAGGGACAAGGAGGGAAAAAGAGAGGGCCTGTTGTGGGACCTGAGTGTATAAAGTGGATTAAGGTTCATGTGCTTTCCTCCTTGCAAGGTAGGTCTGATCGACCTCTGATGCATGTTGGTTTTTCCTGAAATCTAGGTAGCTGCTAACAGCACTGCCACATTTCTTTTTCTTTAACAAGTACTGTGAAGCAGTGAGGTGGGATGTGCTATCAAGGGGCTGACTGCTTTTGCATGACAGAGCTTATCCTGTGCCACACTGCAGCTGATGGAGGCAGCCCACAGATACTCTAGTTCTAGGTCCTCCAAAATCACCTTCTGGGATAGTAGGAGGATTCCTGGGGAATTTTTTGAGGAACTTGAGGGTGCCTGTTGCTGCAGGGAAAGGATAGCCTTATACTATTGCCTACTGTTGGTCTTCATTGTGGGCACCAATGGTACTCTAAGGGGGCATATGGAGCACACAAGCAATACTTTGGTGATTGATTTTTACAACGTGATTGCTCTTTGGAAGAGAAAGAATCCACCTGACCAAGTGGGATAAGCATCTTCATCAACAACTTGGCTAATCTTATCAAGAGAGCTTTAAAGTGATGGAGAGTAGAGTTGACTAAAACTAAGAGAGGAAGTGATAGACCAAATTAGTGTGCAAAGACTTAAGGGTGAGACTGACAAGAGAAATCCTCAAACCAAGAAAACGGGGCTGAAGGATTCACACCCCAAGTGTATGCTGCATGTGTGTAGAGGAGATCCTGCAGGGCAGCATGATTTGAGAAGTCTTTATGGCCTGCATGGGAAATCAGTACATTTTAGTTCCTGTCTGAAGTGCCAGTACACCAGCATGGAGAATGAACAGAAGGAGTAAGAAGTCTGGAATCAGAGACTTGGTGGCATAACTCATAGAATGGAGTGCTGCAGTTGATGCTTGCAGGATCTTTAGGAAGGACAGGCCAGGATGGCAAGGACAGAGTGCTGTCCATTATGTGAGATAGCAATGGGGTGCATTGCCTGGCAATGAGTGATAAGGCAGTTGATAGTTTATGGCTCAGAGCTGAAGGGCATACCAGTGTGGACCATACTGTGCTGGGTGTCTCAAGAGGTAGATGAGATCTTTTTCAGGTAACTGAAAGAAAGTTCTCATGGGGGACTTTAACCAGCCCTGTATGTGTTGGAAGGACATCACAGCAGGGCACAACCAGTCCAGGACTTCTCTGGAGTGCATGAGTGACAACTTTCTGACATAAGCAGTTGAGGAATCACTGATGGTGGGCACTCCTGCTGGAGCCCACAGAGTCACAGAATACATTTGGTTATCCAGAGAGACCTGGACATGTAGAAGTAGGTGGACAGTAGCTTCATGAAGTTCCACAAAGGGAAATGCAAATCCCTGTACCTGGGCAGGAATAATTCTGTACGTCACAACACAAGAGAGGCCAACTGACCGGAAAGGAGCTTTGCAGAAAAGGACCTGGGGAAGTAGCCAGGAGAAGAGAAGGCTCAGGGGATCTTATCAATGTGTATAAAATACATGATAGGGGTAAATAAAGAAGGTGGAGCCAGTCTCATTTTGGTGGTATCCAGGGAAAAAGAGGCGCAAACTGAAACAGAAGAAATTCCATTTAATCATGAGAAAATGCGTTTTTTACTGTGTCAGTGGTCAGACACCAGAGCAGGTTGCCAGACAGGTTGTTGAATCAGCCACCCTTGGGGATACTAAAAACCCAACAGGAAGTGTCCCTGAGCAGCCTGCTCTAACTGACCTGATTTCATTAGGGGAGTTGGACTAGGGCATCTCCAGAGGTTGCTTCCCATCTCAACTGTTCTGTGTTATGGTGATAAACTAAGGGAAGATTTTTAGAGTAATCACATTAGTGGTGTAGAGGAGCCAGGGCCAGGTTTTATTTTCAGTATTCCCTAAAACAATGGTGCAAATCAAGCAAAACTAAGTCAAAAGGAAATGCTGATGTAGGAAGCGTTTTATGGAAACTAATTAAGTGAAGGGAAAGGGTGAAATTCTACCTTTCACTTGAAAATTGTCATTGTTTTTGAGGTAAACCTCAGTGAAACCACAGTACATATTTGATTGTAGATTTTGTCATATTGATAGTGTCTTGGTACTGTGTTTGTACCTTTTAGAAGCAAAGGGAAGCAGAAGGTGAATGCTGTATGTCAGAAGCAATGAAGGACAGTGGAGTGGGGTAGAAATGATCATTCTTGAGCTATCTGTTTCTTGGTTTGACAGCTGCCTTTTTAAAGAATAGCACCATAAAGTTTGAATTTCATTATGCCTAAAGGACATTTGTAATACTCTTCCAGAAAAAGTGGTCAAACTCTGAAAAGGTTTGCCCAGAGAAGCTGTGGAATCTTCATCCTTGGAGATAATCCAAACACCCTGGGCAATGCCTGGACAAGACGGTGTAACTTCAGAGTGGACCCTGCTTTGGATGCAGCATTGGACCAGATAACCTCCAAGAGCCTTTCCAACCAGAGTGATTCTATAATTTGATGAAAATGTTACATAAGCAAATGCATTTCCAGGCCTTAATAATTCCCTGTAAATGTGTTATAGTGCAAACAGGAAAGCAAAGTAAATACCTACATTTTGCCTGTCATAAAGGCAACTTAGCTCACCCCTCCAAGGCCCTATAGCCCAGAGACTTGTTGGAGCCAGTGTTAGGGTTTTTCTCTCTCCATATAAATGTATTTTTAGAATTGGGCACAAAGTTCAGGGATGCTGAAACTGGAGTGCTTATTCACACTTGGATTTGAAGTGTGCTGCTATGTGAACCCGTTCTATTTTGTTTTATGGTTGAAACAAATCAGTTACAATTTAGTGAACAGTCAGAAAGTCTTCACACACACACCGAAAAAAAAAGTCCAGAGATGAGAAAGGCAACGGCAATCTTTATTAATAAAGAGCCTTTAAGAGGAAGAAGGAAACTAGTGCTTTCTTTGCAGAGTTTTTGAGTGATTCTAGTTTTGCTGCAATGGGCCTAGCTTTTGGCCACACTCTTGGAATCCTGGCCTCTTGTGTGTTGCTGTAAAATATGTACAAGTTGTCATAAATGAGAAACCATTTCTGACAGGTCTGTGTTTTTCCAAGGACTACATCTCCAGTGTGTTAGAAGAGCCTTTGTTTGAGGAAGCCTAGGCTGCAGAGTGAAAAGTGTGAGGCACATTCCCTCACCTGTGTAGAACATGATCAGAGGGCTTTCTGGAAATGTTCTCTGGAAGGTTGCAAAATGCTCATTTTCAGTAGAAATTACTTACGTGGACAAGCTCCTATGTTGCCACAGTGCTGTGACAGAACTTCTGAAGCCCAAGCAAGGCTTTGCATCTCTCTCTTCATTTGATGCTAGCAAGAGGCAGGTTTCAGGGCCCTTGTGGCCAAGAGGGCCAATGGGATCCTGGGGTGCGTTCAAAGGAGTGTGTCCAGCAGATCCAGGGAAGTTCTCCTCCCCCTCTACTCTGCCCTGGTGACACCTCACCTGGAATATTGCATCCAGTTCTGGGCTACCCAGTTCAGGAGAGACAGGGATCTGCTGGAGAGAGTCCAGCAGAGGGCTACAAGGATGCTGAAGGGACTGCAGTAATGCCTGATGAGAAGAAGCTGAGAGCTCTGGGGATGGAGAAGGTTGAGAGGGGATTTAATAAATGTTTATCTGAGAGTTGGGGGTCAAGAGGGAGGGGACAGGCTCTGCTCAGTTGCACCCTGGGACAGGACAAAGGGCAATGCATAGAAGCTACAGCACAGGAGGTTCCAGCTCAACATGAGGAGGAACTTCTTCACTGAGGGTCACAGAGCCCTGGAGCAGGCTGCCCAGAGAGGTTGTGGAGTCTCCTTCTCTGGAGACTTTCAAGACCCATCTGGATGTGTTCTGTGAAACCTGTAATGGATTCTATGGTCCTGCTCTGGCAGGGGGGTTGGACTCACTGATCTTTGGAGGTCCCTTCCAACCCCTAACATCCTGTGAGCCTGTGAATATGGGGTGGGTTGCTACTTTAATAAGTGAAGATAGAGAAGTAGAATTGATGACCTGAATAAAGATACTGCTTTCTTTGAGAAATAATAGCTGTGTCAATTCATAGGAAAACATTTCATTTTCTGCTTGATATTTATTTTGGTGTCTTCCAGACATACTTGGGTAAACTGTGCCATTGTGTTTGGAAACTCTTCTGTAGGAAGGAAAAGTGGAAAACAATGTGGTGGTGATTGATACTTTTCTTTCAGTGCCCAGAAAATGCTTGGCTATTATGGTGCTGGAAGAGACCTTCTCCCTACTCTCTGTTATGCTTTTGGAAGAGAACTCCTTATCTGCTACAACAATTTCAATACTTAACTTTGAAAATGGGATAAAAGTACATTGTCCAGCTCCCTCACACTTTTAGCTGTCCCTAGGAGCTGAACTGTGGCATCAGGTTTCAGATGAGAGATCTCACAATCCCTCTTTCTCTATGCCACTTTCCTGGGGGACAGGAGCTGTCTCCTAGGTATGGCTTCCACTAAAGTTTTTGGTTCTCCTTAGAATTAGTCTTAAGATTCAAATCAAGAAGAGTGGAGCTGTGCTGTTGGGCTTGAAGTATAGTAGAGCACTGCAGAGCCCTGCAATTGTGGTTGAAGAGCTGATTGGCACATAGGAGCTGCCGTCAGACTTACTGATGGCCTTGCTGAGGAACAGTCCATGAGTTTGAGTGCTTGGTCTTACTCAGAAAAGATAGTGTTTTATCCTTAGCTATTGCTCTATATTAAATAATATTGATGGTTAAAATTCTTACATTGCTGTGTTTTTTTTCATCACTTCTTTCCAGGTATCACTGCCCAGTGCCTAAAATATTCTATGTCCAATTAACTGTTGGCAACAGTGAGTTTTTTGGTGAAGGAAAGACTCGTCAAGCTGCTAGACATAATGCTGCAATGAAGGCCCTTCAAGCTCTCCAGAATGAGCCTATTCCAGAAAAATTACCTCAGGTTTGTCTTTCAGAAAACTGTTCCTAACCTTCATGTTGAGGTGCCACACTGGACAATTCAATTGCCAATTTTTCTCTCTTTTAATCTTTGTATTAGCCTCACTGAGAAGTAACACTCACAAACCCTTAGGGTTATTTCTTTGTAATAACACCCTTAATGTGAAACTGGGCTTAAGTAATAAAACCAAGTAGCCATTGTAAAGGTGGGGTGATTAAGTGAATAATAAAATACAAATAAATAATTTAGGTGATACCAAAAGTGGAGAAAATGTTCATTTAATCATTAGCATAGCATAGCACAGAAGAGCATAGAATAGAATAGACCAGGTTGGAGGAGACCTTCAAGATCATCATGTCCAACCCATCAACCAATCCAAGCCACCTAAACAACTAACCCATGGCACCAAGCACCCCATCAAGTCTCCTCCTGAACACCTCCAATGATGGCGACCCCACCACCTCCCCAGGCAGCCCATTCCAATGGGCAATCACTCTCTCTGTATAGAACTTTTTTCCTAACATCCAACCTAAACCTCCCCTGGCACAGCTTGAGACTGTGTCCTCTTGTTCTGGTGCTGGCTGCCTGGGAGAAGAGACCAACATCTGCCTGTCTACAACGTCCCTTCAGGTTGTTGTAGAGAGCAATAAGGTCACCCCTGAGTCTCCTCTTCTCCAGGATAAGCAACCCCAGCTCCCTCAGCCTCTCCTCACAGGGCTGTGCTCCAAGCCCCTCACCAACTTCGTTGCCCTTCTCCAGACTCGTTCCAGCAAGTCAACATCCTTCCTAAACTGAGGAGCCCAGAACTGGACACAGTACTCAATATGTGGCCTAACCAGTGCAGTGTACAGGGGGAGAATGACCTCCCTGCTCCTGCTGGCCACACTGTGCCTGATGCAGGCCAGGATGCCATTGACCCTCTTGGCTGCCGGGCACACTGCAGGCTCATGTTCAGCCTACCATTGACCAGCACCCCCAGGTCTCTCCCTGCCTGGCTGCTCTCAGCCACTCTGACCCCAGCCTGTAGCTCTGCATGGGGTTGTTGTGGCCAATGTGTAGAACCTGTCACTTGGATGTGTTCAATCTCCTGCCCTTGGACTCTGCCCATCTGTCCAGCCTGGCAAGGTCCCTCTGCAGACCCTCTCTACCCTCCAGCAGATCAACTCCTGCCCCCAGCTTGGTGTCATCTGCAAATTTACTGATGATGGACTCAATGCCCTCATCCAGATCATCAATAAAGATGTTAAAGAGCATGGGGCCCAGCATTGATCCCTGGGGGACACCACTGGTGCCTGGCTGCCAGCTGGATGTGGCACCATTAATCTTAAACGTGTGTTGCCCATCCACAAGAAGGGTTGGATGGAGGAACCTGAAAACTCCAGGCCTGTCAGCCTGACCTCAGTGCCAGGGAAAATGATGGAGCAGATCATCTTGGGGGCAGTCACCGTGCACCTGAAGGATGGGACCTGGGGGTACTGGTTGACAGCAGCTGAACATGAGCCAGCAGTGTGCCCAGGTGGCCAAGAAGGCCAATGGCATCCTGGCCTGTATCAAGAGTAGTGTGGCCAGTAGGAGCAGGGAAGTCATTCTGCCCTGTGCTCAGCACTGGTTAAGCCACACCTTGAGCCTTGTGTCCAGTTCTGGGCCCCTCAGTTTGGGAAAGATGTTGAGTTGCTGGAAGGTGTCCAGAGAAGGGCAACAAAGCTGGGGAGAGGCCTTGAGCACAAGGCCTATGAGGAGAGGCTGAGGGAGCTGGGGTTGCTTAGCCTGGAGGAGACTCAGGGGTGACCTTCTTGGTCTCTTCAACTCCCTGAAGGGAGGTTGTAGCCAGGTGGGGGTTGGTCTCTTCTCCCAGGCAACCAGCACCAGACCAAGAGGACACAGTCTCAAGCTGTGCCAGGGGAGATTTAGGCTGGAGGTGAGGAGAAAGTTCTTCCCAAGCAAGAGAGATTGGCCACTGGAATGTGCTGCCCAGGGAGGTGGTGGAGTCACCATCCCTGGAGGTGTTCAAGAGGGGATTGGATGTGGCACTTGGTGCCACGGTTTAGTAGTCATGAGGTGTTGGGTGACAGGTTGGACTTGATGTTTGAGGTTTCTTCCAACGTTATTGATTCTATGATTGTGCCATGCATGTGATCTTTACAGCTGAAATTACTTGTCCCCAGTGTACCTGAAAATCTGTCAGAGCTCACTGACAGCTCCTCATCACGTCTGGTAGTTTTAGGCTTCTAGGCACTTAGTACCTTTTTGATAGCTAGCTTTCTGCCTGCTGTGTCTGTAAGTAGTTTATATTGCTACTTACAAATGAGTATGTTGTGTCATGGTTTGAAAAATCCCTCAGTCTTTGCCAAGTGAAATTGACAAAGACAATGGAATTGCCCAGTCAAATAAGCCAAGATGAATGCACAAGGAGGCAGTCATTTTTATTTTCTGATGACACCTCTTGAACTCTTGCATGCACGAAACATTATTAACAGTACCTTCAGTGTCTTGGGTGGTGATTTTTTTTTGGAAGAAATTTTCTGTATTCAAATCTTTGTTCTTCCTGCCTCACCCTGGATCTATGTCCCCCTTTTGATCCAAAGACTTACTCTTTTGTTTTGTTACTTTATTTTTCTGTATCGTGAAATTACCTTCAAAACCACTTACTAAAATAAATATTTTTTTTAAATCAAGAAAACTAATAGAAAAGAATATGTAAATTCTTAGGAGAAATCCCTGTTTTCTCATTAATTCCCTTCTTTTCTTCTTTGATTTTTCTTTTGATATTGGTTGATAGTGAATGCTTAGCACTAACCTGAGTGGGAATACTATTGAAACAGATTTTTGACAATTCTGTTCAGTAGTGTATTTCATCCATACCTCCAAGGTACCCATTCATCAGAGTGGAAATTAAACCACTAAGTACATAGGATACTAAGTAGCAGTCTGAAGTAATTAATGTAAGTAGCGTGGGTATGTGCCTGGTTTAGGCTCTTGAGTTTTCATAGTGTGCATATGGAATTTACCTAGCAAAAGTAGTAAAATCTTTAATTAACATCCTTGCCTAATTCAGTTCCGGTGTTTCCAGTATAAGAGGGACATGGAAGTGCTGGAGCAGGTCCAGGGGAAGCCATGAAGATGATCAGAGGGCTGGAGCACCTTCCCTATGGGGACAGAGACTTGGGGCTGTTGAGCCTGGAGAAGGTTCTAGGGAGAATTTAGAGTAGCCTTCCATCTCCTGAAGGGGGCTAAAGAAAGCTGGGGAGGGACTTTTTACAAGGGCTTGTAGAGAATGGCTGAGAGGCAATGGCTTTGAGGTGGAAGAAGGCAGATTTAGACTGGAGATTAGGAAGAAATTCTTTAGAGTGAGGGTGGTGAGACACTGCAACAGGTTGCCAAGGGAGGTCCTGGATGCCCGTGCCCTGAAGGTGTTCAAGGCCAGGTTGGATGAGTCCTTGAGTAACCTGGTCTAGTGGAAGGTGTTCCTGCCCACAATGGTGAGGTTGGAACTAGATGATCTTTAAGGTCCCTTCCAAGATTTTATGAATCTATGAATCTGGAAGGCTGACCAAAAAGCCACAGGGAGGAACTTGACACTGAGACACTGCAGAAACATGAGGTTCTATAAACCGTCAAAATTACTTAAATCTACAAATCTGTACAGGGAGATTTTTTTTATATCTTATCTGTTATATTCAGCAAAACAATACCAATCAGGCAGAAAATGAAGCTAAATGAATCTAGAAGAAATACCTTGCAAATTATCTTTGAAACGGGGAACAATCAGTGGTGCAATTTACATAAAATAATATGGAGTCCACTGGACTGTCACCAAGCCTCTGAGTCAAGAACATTTAGGTTTTCTAGCTGTTTCCTGGCTGGACCAGGTATGTATTCTCATGTAGAAATTAATGTTTAACATTTCTTGATTAATACAAAAACATCAGTTTAGAAAATCCTCAACTGCCTTTACAGTTTTAACTCCCTGCATTTTTTTCCACCAAAGGCAGCTGAGAGCCTAACCATGAGTTGGGGCAATCAGAGGCTCGAAGGCTTACACCTCAGTACTGAGCAATAAAGTTTCATGCCTTAGTCATATGAGTTCTGTAAGGAAGATAAAGTATGTTAACAAGTGTCTTGGGTCATTCCACAGCTGACACTTTAACTGTAAGGCCTTTCTGAGCCTCCTGTCTCTAGGCAGCAGAGGTGCTTTGGCAGGCACACAATGGCTCTTTGACAAGGCAGGTTCACATTCCTCTGTAACCCTGCCCTGTTTGCTGATCGCTTCTCGTTTCTGCTCATCTTATGCTCTTCTGCCTGCCTGCACAATGAGGAGTTAAGTTGGCAGTGTTCCTTTGCAGCAGTTCAGTGCCAATTGAGGATTTCTATCCTTAATTCAGTTTTGGAAAATTAGGGTATTTTGAAATTAAAGAGTAATAAATTAGAAGGTTGCTTTAAAGAAGCAGTTTATGAAGACCAAAAGGTAAACCCCTATATTTACATGGATCCCACTGCAGTGGAATTCACTGAGTTACTACTGGGACACAGGTCTAGATTGGTACCAGCAGGGATGTCCTTGCTCCTCTCTCTGCTTTCCTTGGAAACACAGTGGCAGTGGTGGGGGAAGAAAGACTCTCAATCTAGTCATGTACTTGAGGTCAGCAAGACTCCAGTGTGTACTGGCTGTGATCCAGACATGTTTTTTGAGGAATGGTACATCAATTACCATCCATGGCTCACCCAAACAGGTCAGTTCTGAAGGCAGCATAGTTTTACTGAGCTAGACCAAGTCCCATGGTGAGGGACACCTTCCACTAGACCAGGTTGCTCAAGGCCTCATCCAGCCTGGCATTGAACATCTGCAGGGAGGGGGCATCCATGACCTCCCTGGGCAACCTGTTGCAGTGTCTCACCACCCTCACTGCAAAGAATTTCTTCCAAATCACCAGTCTAAATCTATCCTCCTCAAGCTTCAATCCATTGCCCCTTATCCTATGACTACAAGCCTTTGTCCAAAGTCCCTCCCCAGCTTTCTTTAGCCCCCTTCAGGAGATGAAAGGCTACTCTTAAGGTCTCCCTGGAGCCTTCTTTTCTCCAAGCTGATTGTCAGCGTCCTTTACAAAACACAAATGTAACTGAATCCAACACTGAGTAAGATTCTCACAAAGGTTTTTTTAAAGATCAGTAGCATCCCACTCTTTATGTCTGATGCTCTTTGTATCTTCAAAATAGTTTTACTTTTAAAATAGTGTCTTTTAAGCACTGCTCAGTTGATTTTTCTCAGTGAACCTATTCAAATGCTTTGCCAATGTAATGAATACTTTCTGAATGATTTCAAGATTACTTTACATTTCATTATATGAGGTCTTATATAGTTTCATTCTAACTGCCCTGGTTACTGCTTTGCACTGCATCCTGTTTTTTTTCCGCAGGTTCTGTAAATTTTATGGATTTTAGTTTTGTCTGTAGCTCCAGATCAATGCCAGGGATGTAAATTGCTTTTTCAGACTCAAAATTTTGTAACCATTTCATGAGACGAAAAAGTGCTCCCAGTCTGCATGCTGTAGCTGACTGCTGGAGTTTTGGATGAGTTTCACAGTTAACTTGAAGAACCTAATGCCTTTTTAATGTCATTTTATAACTTGGGTATTTTCAGTTTGCAGCTATGCTGAAGGCTGAAGTTTTAGATCAAACTTTTGTTATGTAAGATGGGAACTCTGCAGGAGTCCACCTAATTCAGCACAAATTTCTTTGATGTTTACCTCCACTAATAAAAAATTAGGAGCCTGGCCAAAGTAACAGGGCTGTTGACAGACCCCAGTTTGAAAGTTTCAGAGCTTTGCTGTTTGAAAAGCAGCTGAAAGTGAAACCTCAGAGAACTAAGGAAGATGTGGCCTGGGAGACAAACACCAAAAGGTAGTGGTTGCAGAAGCTGATAACTCTCTGATTGATCCCTGTGCTGGTGGTTGTCTGAGAAAAAAGACTTACCAAAAAATGTAAAACAAAGCTGAATTTTAGCCAGAATAATGTTTGCATGTGCCTTTTGTTGTTTTCTCTCTTAGCCTCTTTAGTTGTTACGTTCCTGTGGATAAATAAATTATGGTCTGTGTTGAGCAAGCTGCTTTCTGCCACTACCTTTGCACACTGATTCTAACTTCCAGAGGCAGGTCAATGGGAGAGGCCTGCTGAGGACACCTGAAACCTGGTGACCCAGGCAAAGTGTGGGAGTGGCTGACTCAATTTCTTCTGAAGGAAGTAGTTTTCTGTGCTTTCCAAGAAGTACAGGAGAATTCTTCCTTGCTTGGAAGGGGCGCCCACAAAAAGATGCAGAAACCGGCCAAAGGATCTGCTTGAGCCTCCTCTGACAAAGGAAGTGTGTATTTTGCCATCTACCATCAATCTATTAATTCATGTGTGTCTTCTCTTTTATTATGAAGCCTCAGTGCAGTGTATGTGGCTTCACAGTCAGTGGCTGTCTGATAACGGTGTACTGAGATGGGTGTACAAACGCTGATTTACAGGAGTACTCCAAAGTCTTTGAGGAATCAGTGGAGAAGCATATTTTTTGTTTTCTAAACATTGTAATGTGATTATGTATTCTTCATTTTCAGAATGGAGAAGCAGGAAAAGAATCAGAAGAAGATAAAGATGCAAACAAGTCTGAGATCAGTGTAGTGTTCGAAATTGCTCTGAAACGCAATATCCCTGTCACTTTTGAGGTACGTCTTACCTGTTACCTGTTTGCTAAGAAAGTATTGAAGTGCCACTAAAGCTTATCAGTTCAGTGTTAAATTAGATGTTCTTTCATAAGGATTAAGACAAAAGATAGAATAGAATAGAATAGAATAGAATAGAATAGAATAGAATAGAATAGAATAGAATAAAATAGAATAGAATAGAGTAGAATAGAATAGCATAGCATAGCATAGCATAGCATAGCATAGAATAGACCAGGTTGGAAGAGACCTTCAAGATCATCGTGTCCAACTCATCAACCAATCCAACACCACCTAAACAACTAACCCATGGCACCAAGCACCCTATCAAGACTCCTCCTGAATACCTCCCATGACGGTGACTCTACCACCTCCCCAGGCAGCCCATTCCAATGGGCAATCACTCCCTCTGTATAGAACTTCTTCCTAACATCCAGCCTAAATTATATTTGGTTGCAAACAAGTGGATGGCAGGGAGACGGGTCAGTCACCTTCTGTGTAATGCTGTCGGATTAGGATCAGTAGCCACACTCAATATATTTTGAAATAATCTTCAAAACAGTCAGCCAGAGTCTTTGCTTTAACTGTAGGCATTCACCCACTACAAAAAGTTCCCACTGAGACCCTTCACATCTAGTGTGCCAAGCATCTTTTTATCTTCCACAGTTTGACACATCTGTCTCTGCTTAAGCTTTCATGATTGGTTGTTTTTCTTTCTCATTTCATATGGTTTTATTTAGGGACCTGCTTCTGACACCTTGGTTTACCTTAGGTAATACTGAAGGTTTGGACTAGCTGCAATGCTATCAATGAACTGAGCTCAAGAGAACAAGTTACAGTGACAGGAAGATTTTTCTGATGAGAAAGTTTTTATGCAAACTAGTTGTAAAAGTCTGACGTTGCAGTAGGAACTAACAGACTTTCCAGATGGTTTGTTTGCTTTTGGTGGTGGTTCTTGTTGGTTTGGGGTTCTTTTAATGCAGTAAATGCTGAACTCCTGAAGGTGATTTTTTCCCCTGCTTTTTTGTTTTACGTTTAAACTGAGTGTATATGAAGTACATGGGCAGTGCCTGTACTGGTGATGGTTATTTTGTCCAGTGTTTTTATTTGAAGTAGAGGCACATGTTTGCACGTCTGAAAAAATCTAATTCTGCTCTTCTCTAGTTTCAAACCATTGTCCCTTGTCCAATCACTCCAGAGTTTTGGAAACAGTCCCTCTGCAGCCCCCTTCAGGCACTGGGTGGCTGCTCTGAGGTCTTCCTGGAGCCTTCTTTTCTCCAGCAGCCCCCTCAGCCTGTCCTCATAGCAGAGGTGGTCTGGCTCTCTGATTATCTTCATAGCCCTCCCCTGGACCCACTCCATCATGTCCATGTCTTTCCTGTGTTGAGGGCTCCAGAGCTGGTTGGACTCAATGATCTTAAAGGTCTTTTTCAGCCAAAATAATTCCGTGATTCTAAACCTTTTTTCCCTAAATTCTCAGATTTGAATCCCTAACTTGATCTAGATCCCATCTGAATCCTATTCCACTGACAACACAGGCTGGTGGGTTTTTCTGGTTCTGTTTTTATTTGCACACTAGCAAAGGCAATTACTTATCTCGTGTCACATTCTTACAAGTTTAAAAGATGAAATACGCATCAGAATATGTTACTTTTGTATTAAGAAATGTTTTTTCATGTACTTGAAAAAACAACCTGATTTTGTATTAGCATTCTGTTTCATATATATGTGTGCACTTTTATATAGAGTAGAATTAACCAGGAAGAGACGTTTGAGATCATCAAGCCCATCCTATCATCCAACACCATCTGATCAACTAAACCATGGTACCACATGCCCCATCCAGTCTCTTCCTAAACACCTCCAGGGATGGTGACTCCCCCACCTCCCTGGGCAGCACATTCCAGTGGCCAGTCTCTCTTTCTATGAAGAACTTCTTCCTAACATCCAGCCTAAACCTCCCCTGGCACAGCTTGAGACTGTGTCCTCTTGTTCTGGTGCTGGTTGCCTGGGAGAAGAGACCAACCCCCACCTGGCTACAGCCTCCCTTCAGGGAGTTGTAGACAGCCATAAGGTCTCCCCTGAGTCTTCTCTTCTTCAGGCTAAGCAGTGCCAGGTCCCTCACAGGGCTGTTCTCCAGAGCCCTCCCCAGCTTTGTTGGCCTTCTCTGGACACCTTCCAGCAACTCAACATCTCTCTTGAACTAAGGGGCCCAGAGCTGGACGCAGAACTCAAGGTGTGGCTTAACCAGTGCCGAGTACAGGGTACAATGACTTCCCTGCTCCTGCTGGCCACGCTGTTCCTGATGCAGGCCAGGATGCCACTGGCCTTCTTGGTCACCTGGGCACACTGCTGGCTCATGTTCAGCTGCTGTCAACCAGTACCCCCAGGTCCCTTTCTGCCTGGCTGCTCTCCAGCCACTCTGACCCCAGCCTGTAGCACTGCATGGGGTTGCTGTGACCAATGTGCAGAATATATCTATATTAAAAAACTTTCATAAAACTGATATTTTAGGAACTCAGCAATTTCCCTTCTTAAGAAAATGATTTTGTCCTTTTTCGTCTGGTTGGTGTAGACATTCCTGTAGATTTTATTAATACTTTATGTTGCATATAAGTAGAAACATCTATATAATGTATTAATAAGACCACAAAAAGATTAAGGCCCTTAGCAAGGTTAATGTAGTCATATTTTACAGCTAGTCTGCATAGCAGTGGGCAAGGATGGATTAAGAAACAACTTCACAAAAGAGTGGGATGCACTGCGGAGCCAAGAAGTGGCCAACAGGAGCAGGGAAGAGATGGTGCCCCTGTACTCAGCACTGGGGAGGCTGCATCTGAAGTATAGTGTGCAGTGTTGGGCACCACAGTACAAGAAAGACAGTGGTGAGGTGGTTGAGTTGGTACAGAGAAGGGCAACAAAGTTGGCGAGAGGTTTGGAGAGCAGGTCTCATGGCAGAGGCTGAGTGATCTGGGATTGTTTAGCCTGAAGAAGAGGAGGCTGAGACATCATTGCTCTCTACAGCTACCTGAAAGGAGGTTGGAGCAAGGCCAGTGCTGGCCTCTTCTCCCTAGTACCTAATGATAGGACAAGAGGTCATGGCCTCAAGCTGCACCAGGGAGGCTGGACATTAGGAACAATTTCTTTGCTGCAAGAGTGGTCAGGGATTGGAACAGGCTGCCCAGGGAGGTGGTGGAGTCCACATCCCTGGAGGCGTTCAAGAAATTAATAGATGTGGCACTCTGGGACATGGTCTAGTGGTCATGGAGGTCTTGGGTAGGAGGTTGGACTTGATGATTTTGGAGGTCTTTCCCAGCCTTAAATGATTCTCTGATTCCAAGCTGTTGAGCACTGAAGGGAAGCCTGGCGCCAGGCCTGTCCCAGCTCTGGTGCAGGCCCTGCAGCTTCTGGTGGCTCAGCGTGGATCAGTGTCCCTGAAGCACTTACTCTCTACTCTCGGGGTGTACTAGTGGCCAGCTCTCAGGGAAGATGGGAAAATACTTCTGAAATGATGACCTGGAATTTTAGAATGCAAACATTCCTGGGCTGCAAAAGAAAAACGTTCTCTTGTTCTGGAAAATGTGGACAAAGTTGTCTGTCAGCTCTCAGGTTGTGTGTTTTTATTGGTGTATGCTGTGATAGTTGTATTTGCTGGTGCCACAAAGGAGAGCTTAAACAAGAAATACAAGCCCAAGGAGACCTCATTACAGTCTAACAACAAAACTAAATAATGCAAGGGACATGACCTTGATAAAAAGAACTGTAATAGAAAACATGTTATAATAATATTGAAGTTGAGGAGTTGAGGGTTTCTGCCCAGTAAAAATCCTGTTATTACACTAAGAAGGCCCTAGCACCTTCACCTGAGTTCTGTCACACTCAAGGCATTGCACTCCTTCAGCAAATGGCTTGCTGTCACTGAACCTACTGAAGAAATAGCTGTTTGCATTGGTTTTGAAGGTAACACAGAGAGGCCTGCCAGGTCCCTATCCACATATTATATGGATGTTTCCCTCATGAAACACAGTAGTGGAGCCTTTTCCCAGATGAGGTCTCTGATTCCTGGTTCATGTTGAAATTCATGAAAGATGCTTACATGAGGACATGGCTACCTTAGCACTTGCAGTGCTGTGATTGTTTGGTGAATGCAGCAGGTCTAGGGAGGTTCTCCTTCCCCTCTACTCTGCCCTAGTGAGACTACACCTGCATTACTGTGTCCAGTTTTGGGCTTTCCAGTTAAAGAGAGACAGAGATTTGGTGGGAAGAGTCTAACAGAGATCTACAAGGATGATTAGGGGACTTGAACATCTCTCCCATGAAGAAAGACTGAGAGCCCTGGGGCTGTTTAGTCTGGAGAAGAGACAGCTGATAGGGGATCTGATCAATGGCTATAAATATCTGAGGGGTGGGTGTTAAGATGAAGGTGCCAGGCTCTTTTTGGTGGTGCCCAGGGATAGGACAAGGAACAACAGCTGGAACCCAGGAAGTTCCACCTCAACATGAGGGGAAACTATTTTTGTGTTGAGTGTGGCAGAGCCCTGTAGCAGGCTGCCCAGAGAGGTTGTGGAGTCTCCTTCTCTAGAGACTTTCAAAACCCACCTGGATGCGTTCCCGCATGACCTGCCCTGGGTGATCCTGCTTTGGCAGGGGGGGTTGGGTTCGATCTCAGGAGGTCTCTTCCAACTCTTAACATTCTGTGATTCTGTGCATTTAAATTTCTTTACCATGTGAAGCACTTTGTAAGGGAAATAACTACTGGCCTGTTTAAATGTGCATTGCTGTTATATATGGATAGTTCTGAAAATACAGGTCTGCCCTATTTGCTGTGAAACACTGAACGTGATGGTTGAGTTTGCTTTGTCTAACAAACCTTCATTTGCTGTCCTCAAACGTGGTGCAGTCACTGAACTTGTCCAGATTATATGGAAACCCATCTAATGTCTTCAATAGCAGGAAAGCTGCATGAATAGTAAGTACTTTGCAGAGAGACTGTAGGTGATTTGACTCTATCTTACTTATTCTTGAAAGGTGATTAAAGAAAGCGGACCTCCTCACATGAAGAGCTTTGTTACACGAGTCACAGTAGGAGAATTCATTGCAGAAGGAGAAGGCAACAGCAAGAAACTCTCTAAGAAGCGTGCTGCAATGGCTGTCCTACAAGAACTTAAGAAACTTCCTCCTCTTCCTGTTATTGAAAAGCCAAAACCTTACTTTAAAAAACGTCCAAAAACAATATTGAAGGTAGGTGTCCACCTTTGGCAGAATTAAGAATGTATGCTCAGAATATAATAAATTTACTCAGATTGAAAATTAGCAAAGGCTTGCCTGTCATTTTCTCTCACAATGTCAGCTTGCTTACCTGTGCGAGTGTTGTGCCTGTTCTGTTGTAAATTCTGAGAGTGCTGTGAAATTCTCAAATAGAATGGCTTAGAAGGTGCTCAGCTTAAGAACTGAGCTCACATCACTGAGTCCTTCAGGGGTCCAGTTCAAGTCTAGTAGAGGATCAGTCCCTCCAAGCAGCTCTCTACAGCCATGAGAATTTTTAGCATCATCTCCTCTGAGATGCCCTACTAAGAATATGTGGTGTTTCTCTCACTGGTCTTTTCACTCTCCCCAGTTTGAAGAGGATGAGAGGTGTACAAAGTAGTAGAGGGAATACATGGGGAAATAGTGCACAGTCCAGCTTCCTCCCCTCATGGAGCTTGATTTAGGAGTTTTGTGGCTTCAGCTTCAATCTGATTTTTTAATGATTTGAAAGAAGGCCTAGAATGGGTTGCTATCTCAGCCTAGAATGTCACTTGTGAAGTGCCAGTGCTTTGGAGAGTGCAAAACTGGGTTTGGAAAATGTACAAAGGGTTCACTTCATCATCTTCCTCTTTCCATTTGCCTTCAAAACAGAATGAATTATTTTTTCACCCCCTCCCCCAGGACAATTAAGATCACAGTATCACAGTATAACTAAGGTTGGAAGAGACCTCAAGGAAAAGATACTCATCTCCTAATGAAATTCTGGGGATCTAATTCTCAAAAAATTCTAGGAAGAATGGAAGTTAAAAAGCGCTTTCCTGGGAAACTGCTAGCATTAATACAGCCTGAAAGCTGCCAGACCTGCAAAGGCTGCTGCCTCTGGCTATCTCATTTTCTCAGGGAAGGTGCTAAAGGTATAGTAATGCAAAAATCTCTTCTATTACCATGTACTGTTGAATATTACAACCTTAAACTGAGCTATCTAAAGTTGGCCATGTTAGAAGAAGATGTTTATAGAGCAGCCCCAACTCTGGCAGCCTGTCCACATAGGAGAGGGCTGGAGCACCTTCCCTATGGGGACAGGCTTGCTAGAGTTGGGGCTTTTCAACCTGGAGAAGAGAAGGTTCTGGGGAGAATATATACATAGAATACATAGAATAAACCAGGTTGGAAGAGACCTTCAAGATCATCGCATCCAACCCATCAACCAATCAAACACCACCCAAACAACTAACCCACGGCACCAAGCACCCCATCAAGTCTTCTCCTGAAAACCTCCAGTGATGGCGACTCCACCACCTCCCCAGGCAGCCCATTCCAATGTGCAATCACTCTTTCTGTATAGAACTTTTTCCTAACATCCAGCCTGAACCTCCCCTGGCGCAGCCTGAGACTGTGTCCTCTTGTTCTGGTGCTGGCTGCCTGGGAGAAGAGACCAACCTTTGGGCAGCCTTCCAGTACTTGAAGTGGGCTACGTGAGAGCTGGGGAGGGACTTTGGACAAGGGCTTGTAGTGATAGGATGAGGGGCAATGGCTTTGAGCTGGGAGAAGGGAGATTTAGACTGGTGATTAGGAACAAATTCTGTGGATGCTCCCTCCGTGGAGGTGTTTGAGGCCAGGTTGGATGAGGCCTTGAGCAACCTGGTCTAGTGGAAGGTGTCCCTGCCCATGGAGGGGCTTGGAACTAGATGATCTTTAAGGTTCCTTCCAATGCAAATGGTTCTCTGAATCTATGAAGTAACCCAGATATGTAGAAGGTTTTATTTTTTGAACACAGAAACTTCTGAAGTGCTTTTTTTGTGCCTGATCCTTCTCATTTAGCCTGCATGTGCTTTGAGTATCAAAAAACCTGACAACACTAAGTTCTTTTTGTTCCTCTATGTATTTATGAAGCTCTACCTTACAGCCTGCACTTAGCCTGCTCTGCATCTTGTCTCTGCCTAATTTCTTGCCCACACATTTGCCCTTGTGCAGGACATAGTCTTAGTTCTTTCATCTACATCTTCTCTAACATCTTCAGCAGGCAGGCTACATAGGATTTGTTCAGAGCTTTGTTAATATGATATTCCCCTCTGGTCTGTGCTTTCAGTTGCTGGTCATCTCTTTAGGTTCCAGGCCACTTGTCAGTTCCTGTTTGAGGAGCTCAAAGAAGCATGGGTGCTGATCTTCTCTTATCCTGAAAAAGCTTCATGAGAAGGAAATAGCTCAATAATAGAAAAACAATTCTATATTCAAATGGTATTTCCATGAGCAAGTTCTTTCTTTGTGTGTGATGTAGAAATCAGTTAAGTACGACTTCAGATAATTTTCTGGGGTTTTAATTTTTTCTTCAGCTCTACAAACAAATATTTTCACAGGTGTTTGCTCTGAGAGAGCATTTGCCATGAGAGTAATGACATTAAAAGGATTTCAGCTTTAGATAATTTGTAAGAACTATAGTTTAACACCTGTCTGTGTCATCTTGGACAGATTAGTCTCTCAGTACTTTTGTTTTCCCTCATCAGTTCAGTTCCTCCTCCAGCCATACATTTTGACATGATACTGTGAGAATTATTTGAAACACATGGGTGGCTCACAACAAAGAATCATAGAATCAATAAGGTTGGAAGAGACCTCAAAGATCATCAAGTCCAACCTGTCATCCAACACCTCATGACTACTAAACCATGGCACCAAGTGCCACATCCAATCCCCTCTTGAACACCTCCAGGGATGGTGACTCCACCACCTCCCTGGGCAGCACATTCCAATGGCCAACAACTCTCTCTGTGAAGAACTTTCTCCTCACCTCCAGCCTAAATCTCCCCTGGCACAGCTTGAGACTGTGTCCTCTTGTTCTGGTCTCCCCTGAGCCTCCTCTTCTCCAGGCTAAGCAACCCCAGTTCCCTCAGCCTCTCCTCACAGGACTCTGCTCCAGACCTCTCCCCAGCCTCGTTGCCCTTCTCTGACATGTTCAAGAGTCTCAATATCCTTCTTAAATTAAGGGGCCCAGAACTGGACACAAGACTCAAGGTGTGGCCTAATCCATGCTGAGTCCAGGGGCACAATGACTTCCCTGCTCCTGCTGGCCACACTATTCTTGATGCAGGCCAGGATGCCATTGGTCTTCTTGGCCACCTGGGCACACTGCTGGCTCATGTTCAGCCTCCTATCAACCAGGACCCCCAGATCCCTCTGTTTTGCAGCTCTCAGCCACTCTGACCCCAGCCCGTAGCACTGCATGGGGTTGTTGTGGCCAAAGTGCAGCACCTGGCACTTGAACTTGCTGAATGTCGTCATGTTGGACTTTGCCCATCTGTCCAGCCAGTCAAGGTTATGCCAGAGATCTTACCACTGGAGAGGCTTCTCTCTAGCTTTTCTACATAAAAGTATTTTGAGGGTGAATTCCTATGATGTGCAAGCTGAGTAAACCTTCCACACCTTTAGTTGCATTGTAGAAGGGATGGCAGGGATTCTGAGAAGGAAGCCAGAAGGCCAAGAGGCAGCTCCATATGGCAAATCTTTTTTTGTCCCCATGTAAATTTTGCCTTTTCTTAGCATACTGCATGTTAAGGCATTGCAACAACCTATTTTAAGGGTCATACAAACAGGGTGATGACATAACTGACTGATGAATCTGCTGATTTTCCCCATCCCCATAGGATCTCCATAGATAGATGGGGGTATTAGTAGCTTGCAGAAGCTAGGTAGGCACACTACCTGCAACAGGGACAGACCATAGGTCTGTTTTTTTGCCACAGTTTTGAGCTTGAGGATTCTTTTCTTCTGTGTCTTGATCAGAAGATAGGAAGAAATTTACTTATTCTCTCAAAGGGAGTAATTAAAAGATGCAACCCTGGTAAATGATGTATTGCAGCAGTGTAATAGTTGTATGGAGTCACCATCCCTGGAGGTGTTCAAGAAGTATGTGGCCATGGCATTTGAGGACATGGTTTAATGGCCATGGTGGTCTTTGGTTGAAGGTTGAACTCAATGATCTTAGAGGTCTCTTCCAACTGAGCCAATCCTATGATTCTATGATATGTGCTGAAATAATAGTGGTTGCTTTTAAATCTCTTGCAGACCGGACCCGAATATGGTCAAGGAATGAATCCCATCAGTCGTCTGGCTCAGATCCAACAGGCCAAAAAGGAGAAGGAGCCAGAGTATGTTCTCCTTTCCGAGAGAGGAATGCCTCGCCGTCGGGAGTTTGTCATGCAGGTATCATCTGCTGTCATGTTAGAGGCAGTGCCCATGCTGTGTCATCTTCAGACACAAGCTGAGTGGTGGCCTGAGGAAGCAGATCCCTCTGCTTTATGGTCAGTTACAAAGGCAGAATATGAAACACAATATCACAGAGCCTGTTGAAACTTTCCTTCTCTTGGTGAAACGAGGTTCTGTGCCTTCTAGGTGTTTTTCTTGTAGTGGCTTTATGCTTTTTATCCTCTTCTTATCTTTATTTCACCTGATGGTACCTGTCTTTATCCCCAAGTTTCATGATTGATTTACTTTTACTTGTCTTTTTGAAACAAGAAAAAAGAGATTTTTGCTATTGTTGCTCAGAGGGTTGCAAACAAAACAAGTATTCTGAAATACAGGTATGGATATCTCCATATTGCTCAGTATTTGTTGTTTAAAAAAATGTTGGTGTAAAATCTTTTCAGATTTTCAATTTCTTTGCAGCTTTGTTTGTATCTGCAACACCACCACAAAAGAACCCCACCCACAAAGCCTTCCATTGTGTGTTTTAGCCACTCCATTTAAAGGCTCCTGACTTAATACAGAAACAGTAGATAATTAATGCTTCTTTAATCTTTAAATTAAGAACATTTGGAAAGATTTGATAAAGGTGTGATATTTTCTTAGACAGCACAACAGCAGAGTGAGAAAGATTAGGAACAGGAAAGAATTGTGTTTTCCTTCTGGGGTAATTTTGTGCTGGAACAACATACCTCAGCATACTTTGATGACTTGTGTACAAACCATACCAAAATGTCACTACTGCTGGAGAAACGGAAGAAAAGCTCTGATGACATTAATTGGTGTTGTGTTCCCAAAGCTCTTCCCATTGTAGTTAGGACTTTAATCCTTGATGGAGGTTATAATAACAGCTAAACCAGAGAAACAGCAGCACATTGTTGTTAGAAATTATAATTTTGTCTCATTAAAGATTCCATTTTATAGCATCTGAACTTAGAATCATAGAATAGTTCAGCTTGGAAGGGAGCTCCAAAGGTCATCCAGTCCAACCCCCTCTACAGTCAGCAGGGACATCCTCCACTAGACCAGGTTGCCCAGAGCCCTGTCAAGCCTCACTTTGAATGTCTCCAGGGACGGGGCTTCAACCACCTCCCTGGGGCAACCCATTCAAGTGTTTCACCACCCTCATGGTAAAGAACTTGTTCCTAAACTTGTAACATACTGGTTGTTTTTTAATAGTGGTTTCAGACCTCCATAGAAAATAAGTTGATATTTGAAATTATTAACATTTCTGATTTATGAAGCAAAATATTTTTGCTTACTTATCTATATATATTTTTTTCTTTAAGGGGTATTCATGGTCATTGCTTATCTGCATCCTTTTCTCTCTATTTAGAATTAATAGGTATTTGAATAAAGAAAAATTAACGTTTTTAGGAAAATACATACATGATAACTTGAGGAAAGTGAATAATTATTGAATTGATTACTACATAAAAGAAATTAGTGCATGCCATTATTTAACAATTCCTGGGTTTACAGTTGCTCTTTTTAAATCTCCTTCCAGGCTGTCTCAGGTCTTTGACCTCTAAGGTTTCTTTTATTCATATCCCCTTGGCTTTTTTATACTTTTATTTATCTCTTTAATTTTTAACTCACTTTTGAAGTGATACTTTCTTTTAAGAGAGAATTTGGCAAATAAAATGGCTTAATGGGCAGACTGAATTATACCTTTCAAAGAGCTGTGAATATGGTAGAAGAGAAGAGCAGTGACAGTGCTGACATCACAAGGCAGACACCAGCTTGATAGCAAAGCTGAGGAATAAATTAGATCCCTGCTCTTTTTTGGTAGCCATTGTCTATAATTTGTCTTTATTTTGAGGTTTTAATTCCCCCTATCCCCCTAGTTCTGTGAAAGGCATCTGGTTTGTCAGAAACCCTTCATGCAGTGCAGATGACATGTCCAACCAGGAGCCTTCTTTCCTTAAAATGTTTTGATAAAATCTTGTCAGGTGTAAGTGCAGAAGGGAAAAAGCACCCCCAACCCCTCTGTCTTTGCGGTGCAGCAAAGCAGGAGGAATGCAACCACAGGTTTCATCTTTCTTTAGAAACCAATTCCATTTCAACCTCCAGGTCACTGCCTCTTGGTCATTCTGGATGCTCTCCCTGTGGTGCTGGGGAGCTGCTGCAGGCAATGCTCCTGTAAGAAAGAGGCAGTACAGATCCTGTTGCACATTTTACATTATGAAAGAGTGGGAGAGATGTTCATCAGGGAGAATCTGGTTGACACAGGCTGGTGGAAGAGAGAGACAGCTGTGTGCACTGAGATACAGAAAAATGTAGTGCTGGTATGAGTTTGCGGAACCTTCCAAAAAATCTAAACAAACTCCTCTGTGGGAAGTTCTGAGGTCCCCTTTTGCGCTGTTCTTGATGAAGATTGTGTCTTCATCAAAAGAGCTGACAGGTCAGTAAGATTATTGCACGGTGATATTAAGGAGTCTTGCATTTATTGTGATCAGGATCAATGTTTTCTTTTTAAGGTGAAAGTAGGCAATGAGATTACTACTGGAACAGGCCCCAACAAGAAAATAGCTAAAAGAAATGCAGCAGAAGCAATGCTGCTACAGCTGGGTTACAAAGCCTCTACTCCTCTTCAAGACCAGCCAGAAAAGGTGAGAACCAATTGTTACGAAGCCCACATTTTACCCTGGTCAAAATTTTTTTGTTGTATCAGCTGATGACTTAGTAAGAAGGGAGGCTGAAACTTGTGCACTCCTTGTTTTAGGGAGCTGCTTATCAGAAATCATTCCTTGTTTAGCTACAGCTCTATAACTATGCTTAGTACTAAGTGCATCCTCTGCTCCTGTAAGAGCAATTAAGACCAGAAATGGATATCCATAGGGCAGTGTATATGCAAAAGTGTACATGTGATGTGTGAGCCTATTTCTGCTTACAGATGGGGATGAATGTGCCTCTTGCTTTTATTCTACTTAGACATCTGTGAGAGCACCAGGAGGAGAAATAGCAATTTTCATACACAAAGTAGCCACAGTAGCCAATGCTTGTCTTCTTACTGCATGGACACTAAAAGCATTCCAGAAAATAATGACCTTTTCAGATTTGATGGCTGAGAAAGAAAATTTGTGTCTTTCTTTATGTTGTGGAGCATAAATACCTCTGTGTTGCAGGTATGTATTTCTGTGTTAGTGAATGTGCAGCTTTGCACTCCTCTCCTCTCTTTGAGTTTATTGACAGGAGGGTTTCTAACCAAAACTGAGTGCTAAGGTTTTGCCTTTTATATCCTGAAGAGATACTTGGTAAGCATTTGGCTAAGATGTGGACTCTGAACAGCTTCTGTCATATGCAGTCACTGTGTGCATCATGGCTTAAATATCTGCTGCAGCTCGCACCAGCTAGGCCAGGTCAAGAGAATCTTCTGCTGTGCTTTTCCAGGGACCTCATGATAAATCTGAGCATAGTATATGCCTCTATATCTATGTATCATGTCATGGTAGAATAAGGGGTAATAGTTTCAAACTGGAAAAAACATTGATTTAGATGAGACATTATGAAGCAGTTCTTCCATGTGAGGGTGGTGAGGCACTGGAACAGGTTGCTCAGAGAAGTTGTGGAGGCTCCAAGCCTGGACCTTGAGCAACCTGGCAGGAGGGGTGCCTGCCCATGGCAGGGGGGGTGAAAGTGGATGATCTTTAAGGTCCCTTCCCACCCAAACCATCCTATGATTTTGTGATTGTACAGATATCTTCTGAAACACCTTTTCTTTTTCTTTAAATGTGTGTGTGTGTGTGTGTATATCTATGGTGAAAGGAAGATAGTCTTTTCTATGTGTTCTGTACTTCTGGCTAGGAAAAGATAAATGCCATACTGATTACTTGGCTCCACCTCCTTCTGTTTCCCTCCCTTTTGAGAGGAGCAGCTCTGTGTGTGCTCTTCACTGATTCGTAGTATGCTATTCATAGTATGGTTAAGTTGGAAGAGACATTAATGATTGTCTGGTTCCAACCTACCCTCACACTCACCTTCACTACATTCTTTGCTGTATATCATGGTCATGTACAGGTGTGGGGTACTCTTAAACAAAGGAGATGACAGCTAGGTGGTGTTCTAGTGAAAACACACAGTGCAGTCATAGCCATTTGAAAAAAGGCTGATGACAGATTCAGGTGGTCATTCCTTTCCACCAGAGTGCTGAGACTTTGCTGCTGCAGCAGGTGCTTTCTTCACTGCCAATTTGGCCAGAGGGGATTTGAAATAAAAAGAATTTATTTTTCTAATAAGAAAATGTGGGGTCTTGTTCTTGGATTTTAGAACTGCCTGAACTATTTTTACTCAGTAATTTTCTGAGATAAAGCATGAAAAAATCAGCCCACAACATAGTTGCTTTGGAGAGCTCTGCCCAGTGGAAACCAGTGGCTGCACTGAAATCCCAAAAGAGAAACGAGCAAGGGGCACTGCTGCTTTGTTTCCCTACATTTTTTCGATTATTGCTTACAAGTGTGTGGTCCTTCAAAGCCAGGGCTAGCTACCTGCCTGCAGCTGTAGGGATCTGGGAGTTGACAGAACAGTGTACGCTGAAACACAGCAAGCAAGCTATCAGATCCCAAAAGTGTGAACTGCTCCACTGACAGGGAGCGGATCAGGATCAGTGTGGCAAATGGGAGCAGTATTCAAGATCACAGAACACATTTTTATGGATTTCTTGGAGGCAAGGGCATCAAACATCCAGAACATCTGGCTTTATCGTCTTTATATAACAGACCAAACATTTGCAGATACTCAAGTTCATGTGGATGAAAGCATTTTAATTCTCAGAATAAAGTGTGCTGGAGAAGAGGGGAAATAGCCCTCTTCCAATTTGAGCCCTGCAAAATTCCTTCCATATAAATTGCACAATAAAGATGTACCATTAGAACATACTTGTTTCTCTCTTTGAATCCAGAATGGGTAGACTAGTTGAGGGATCTGTTTGGCATCTAAATGGACAATTTTCACTTGTGTTGTTTTTGATGCTTTAAAAAAAAAAAGGCAACTAGATGTGCCTGTATTCCCTGTTTTAATGAAGGCCTGAGGGCGTTGCAAGAGCCTTGAATGGTGCTGATGGCAGCACAAGTATGCAGGTGACCCAGGTAATGTAAAAAAGTAAAGGCTCTGCTCTTCCTGCAGTAATTCCATTTCTGGAAGAAATTAGTAATGGTTGTACAGAGCCCTGAGGGATCATAGTCATTTGGGCTGGAAAAGACCCTTAAGATCACCAAGTCCAACCATTAACCCAACTGCTATCAAGTCAGCTGCTAATCAGTGTTCCTACACAGGGATGATGATTCAACCACTTTCCTGGGCAGCCTGTTCCAGTGACTGAGAATCTTTAAGGGGAAGAAATTGTTCTAATATTCAACCTAAACCTCCCCTGGTGCAACTTTCTTTTCATATCTCTTTCAGTAACTAAATGGATTCCTAGCAAGTAAACATTTTCAAATTACACTCAAAGTACTTTGTAGTGTTTATGCATTCTTTGATAGACAGATATTAGGATGTTCTTGGTTTAGAATATAATTTCTCTGTTGCCTCTCTATGTTTTTAGTTGAGAGCTGCTTAAAATATTTGTCTGACTTGGTACCACATTGAGTTAAGCCTTATCTTAGGGGAAACATTGGTATTTCAGTCTTAGGCAATAGTTGTTAATGTTTATTCATGAAGGCTACATTCCTCAAATAACCTATTTCAGACAAAAATTTAGATGTGCTAGCAAAGTTTTGAGAGGATATGTGGCAATCCGAAGTCATCCTCTTTAGAATCTTTCAACTTTAAAGGCTTAAAGGATTAGTTTGTTCTTTACTTACTTTTGTCTTTTTCTACCTGTTTCAGCTTGGAGAAAACAAGAGTTGGAATGGCCAGAATGTTGGGTTTCCTGAGCCAACAAGTAACAGTGAGTATTGCTTTCTAAATTTGTATTTATTCTTACTTCTTTTTGTCTCTGTGGGATTTGGGCTGGTGGAGTCACCATCATTGGGGGTGTTTAGGAGGAGACTTGATGAGGTGCTTGGTGCCATGGTTGATTAGGTGGTGTTGGATGATGGGTTGAATGCGATGATCTTGAAGGTCTCTTCCAACCTGGTCTATTCTATTCTATTCTATTCTATTCTATTCTATTCTATTCTATTCTATTCTATTCTATTCACCTGGCTTTTGTAAATATTTTAGGGGTTATGTTGCAATTAGATGAATTAACTCTTGAGTGTCCTCTGTGTGAGTGTAGGTTTGAATGGGTGCAGGAACAAGAAGATTTTTATTTACTGGCTGAATTATTGAATCCTTCAGGTTATGAGGGATTTTAGCAGGTCATCTAAACTGTCTACGCAAAGCTGGGCCAGTACAGAGTTTAGACAGGTTGGAGTCTCCTCCTCTGCAGGCATTCAATACCCACATGGATGAGTTCTTGTGTGACCTACTCTAGGTGATCCTGCTCTGGCAGGGGGGTGGACTGGATGATCTTTCCAGGTTCCTTTCAACCCCTAATATTCCGTGATTCTCCAAGGACAGAGATTCCATAGTTTCTCTGGGCAGCCTATTCCAATGCTTAATTATGTTTATATTTGAATTTTTCCCTTCTATCCTAGTCAGAACATCTTTCCTTTATTTAGAGTTGACATCTCCTGTTCTTCTGGTACATACCTATGTAATGTGCCTGGCTCAAACTTTTTGGGAACGTACTCTCAGGTATTGGAAACCTGTTCTTAGGTCCTCAGAGCATACAGCTGTCCTGGTTAGCCAAATAGATTTCCATCATCCAGTAATTCAGCTGTGTAGATCACAGCTTGGATGTCAGGATGCTGTGAGAGACATGTTAAAAGCTTGCTAAAGCCAAGGTAGATGATATCCTCTGCTCTCCCTTAATCCATAAATCCAGTCATTTTATCATAAAAGGCAAACAGGTTGTTGAGGCTAGTTTTTATCCATGGTAAATTCATGCTAATGGTTCCCAATGTCTTTTTTTTCTCCTTTGTGTGCTCACAAATGGCATGATTTTCCCAGAGATTCAAGTGAATCTGACCAGCCTGCATTTTTGGTTGAGGATGCTGCCTTTCTCCAGGCATTGGAGATCTGTCCTGATCTCTGTGACATTTTGAAGATACTATTATCTTCACGAGTGGCCTCACAGTGACATAAGCTGGTTTAGTCAGCATGATAAGGTATATCCCATTTGGTCCAATGGACTTGTATGGGCTAAAAATGTCTCAAGAGATCTCAGTCTCTGATCAGATTTTTCCGCTGTAGTTTCTGTCTTCATTGAGCCATGTCTACAGGCACAAAGCCTGGGAGACCTTCTTGGTAAAGACCAACTTGAGTTTCACTGCAACATGTAATGGATAGGACAGACTTGTGACTTGATAACCAGATTTTTGCTGTTTAGAGTGACAAAGATCATATGAACAGTACTTCCTTGACTTTCCCATGAGCCCTGAATTCTTCTTTAGAAGTGTATTACAAACTTTTTAAAGAACCCCAAACATTATCTCCTCAAGAAGGACACACCCTTGAGCTACCGTCTATCTTTTGCCTATGTGTATCTGAAGGGCATGGTGCTACAAGCACGTTCAAAAGGATTTCAGTGGTGTTCCAATATAGATGTGGTCTTCCCAGCCATTAGACCTGGTGAATGATTTGCTTTCCTACCCATGCAAAAGTTTGGTAGTGTTTAAAGTCATCTTGGATTCAGCACATGCCCTTATGTTTCCCTGAAAGGAAGGATTCCACAACATCTAAGAATTCTTATTAATTGCTTCCTTCCTATCACCATTCTTTATTAATACTTCTCGATGATTTCTGTTTGCATTGTCAAAATCTCTTAAGGGCATTTCCTATGAAACACCTTCAAATGTTAATGTACTGGAGTTTGAGACAGCAGAACAGGACCTCTAGCTTTTCTCTCCTATACTTGCAGTGACTTGTAGCAAAGATATTTATAAATTGCATCCTAACCATCTGTTGCACCAGCAAGAAGAAAACAATCTCTCTCCCAAGCTTCATTTGGCAAGAAAACTTTAGCAGTTACACATGTAAATCTGAATCTGGGGAGAACACAGAGGCAAACTCACTGAGCAGAAGGCAAGATCAACACAAAATACATATTAAACCTATGCTGACCAAAGAACTTGTTTTTTCATGGCTTAACCTGCTCACAGACTTTTTTTATGGCCACCACAGGCCATGCTACGCAAACAGGAAGAAGAGGCCAGCACCCACTGGGCTCCAGCCTCCTTTCATGTAGTTGTAGAGAATAAGAAGGTCTCCCCTTAGCCTCCTTTCCCACAGGGTGAACATCCTCAGTTGCCTCAGCTGCTCCTCACAAGACCAGCTCTGCAAACCCATGCATATAAGGGCAATATGCAGTTTGGATTTGTTCTGACCTTGAAACCCAGCTTTCAGTGGCCTTCAAAATCTGGTGCTCTGAGATTGCCACATCTACCATGAGGTAGTTCTTATTCAGGTTTCCAGTTATCTTATTGCAGGAAGACAACTGTGTCCTGGTTGGACAGTTTCCCTTTGCAGACAGGCCTTCTTTCGTTGTGTGCATACTGCACTGTGTTTCCACCTGAAATGATGTGAAATCAAACTCGAGTAGTAAAGGGAAGGCGCACCAAAATCCCGAGTCCTAACAGTTGCATGGATTAGTACAGATTTTGTTGTGCCCCTGTTCTGTAGTTTGTTTTTGCTGATAAGTACCCTACAGTCTGTATCCTCCTGCATCCTGACTCAATGCATTTTTGGTATTCCATATTAAATATCCTTGAGTATTAACTTCTTTTCCTCTCTGTCGTGTTACCTTTGCAGCGATTCCTGCAGCAAGCTTCACTTCTACTCACTGGCAAAGCTTCTTCCCGCAGGTTTACTTCATAGAGTGGTTTGGGTTGTAAGGGATCTTCAAAGGTCATCTAATCCAACTCTCTCTGAAGTCAGCAGGGACATCCTCAACTAGATCAGGTTGCCCAGAGCCTCACCTTGAATATCTTAAGGGATGGGGCCTCGACTACCTCCCTGGGCAATGTCTACCTCTCCCCTTCATTTCACAAGATGAAACAATCAGCTCTGTTTGGGATATCTTAGTCATTTCTCACATGTGAAACAGCAAGGACTTTTAGTGAGTTTTTCTCCCTGATGTTTCTGGAAGAGACTTTGAGACATTGTGGGCAAACCACCATCATGCGCGGAGAAATTGTCAAGGCTCCAAACCTGGATGTGTTCCAAGCCAGGTTGGATGGGGCCTCAAGTGACCTGGTCTGGTAGGAGGTGTCCCTGCCCATGGCAGGGGGCTTGGAACTAGATAATCTTGAAGACCCCTTTCACCCCAAACCATTCTGTGATTTGCAGCCCATACAGGAGATGTTTACTGTCAGCAGAATGCCCGTTTATCTCTCTGGATTTGACTTAAGCAAAATCAAAACATGAAACAAATCTGCAATCCTATTGCCAAGTGGTTTTGTATTTCTGTATGGGGCTATCACAAGCATCATACAGTGTGTGTGGTAGGAGAAGCTGTAGGTGACCTACGAAGAGCAAACATATACAGAAGGCAAAAGTAGCAGTGTTTTTATGTAAAGGGAAAAAAATGACCCTGACTGTTTTTATATGTTCCTTGCTCTCAATTTTCTATAGTTTTCCTTTATCTATTTCCAGGAATCTGGGGAGTCACAAAGTATTGAAACAGAGTAATAATGAAAAAAAAAATAAAAAAGATTCAGAGCAGTCCTACCTCTCTGTAAAGGACAAGCTCTGTGTTTTTCTGGCCTAACATTTTATTGTTAGGGATTCATGCATGACTTTACAGTCTTTGTTCTTCAGAGTACATCTGCTCCTGCTGTTTTTTCACCACCTGAAATCATAATCATTTGTTTGTGACATCACAATTAGTTACTGTGAAGATGATTCCATCGTCACCAACAGATGATGATGATTTCAGATGGTAAATAAGCAGCAGGAGCAGATGATCTCCTAAGGAACAAAGATACTTGATCTCATGCAGTTGTTCTCAGTAAGAAAAACTAAAGATGAGTGCAGAAGCAAATAAATATTCAGACGAGTTTCTCAAATCTGTGGTGAGGAATTCTGAGTACTTTTTCCCCCACAGTAACAGATCTTTTAGTATTATGAGTGATTAAGAATATGAGAAATCCAAAATACATGAAAATGGTGGTCCTACACACCCTTACTGTAGAGTTACATCCACATCCTTCTTTCCCAGTTATTTAGGAGAGGAATAAATGCAAATTAAGCCATGCCTTTATGGAATTTTACAGGCTAATACCTCTTCACTTTGTTGGAAACAAAATGTATGTGCAGGTTACGGTTTTGGCCCTCTCTAGTTTTTATAAAGATCTTTTTTTCCATAGTCCTCTCCATGTTGGCTTTTCAACTGGGGATTTGAGTGTAGGCCTCAGTAGATAATTTAATGCCCCTGTACTTACGTGAACAGTGACTGAAGCCTGCAGGTTGGGAATAAAGGTTTTGTCTTGTCTTTCAGATATTTTTAATTGGAGTTTATATGTGATATATTTTGCTGAACTGTGTATCTCTTCTGGATGTATTTCAAAGGTGGTTGTGCACATTTTTGCTAAGTACTGCTATTTTGTTGAACTTCACTTTTGAATTGCTCCTAAACTTTGCTACTCGTGCTAGGAGTTAGAGTGATACATACAAGTAGATAAAGTCCTGCACCTGGGAGGGATAATCCCACTACAGGTGAGGGTGACCTGCTGGAAAGAGCTCTGCAAAGAAGTGCTGGTGGACAACAAGTTCCCCATGAGCCAGCAATGTGCCTCATGGACAAGAAGGCCAGTGATCTTCTGGGGTGCATGAAGAGGAGTGTGGCCATCAGGTCAAGGTTCTCCCCATCTACTCTGCCCTAGTGAGGCCACAGCTGGAATACCGGGTCCATTCTGGGATGCGCAGTTCCAGAGATGGGGGTGCTGCTGGAGGAAATCCAGTGGAGAGCTGCTAAAATGCTGAGGGGACTGCAGTGTCTCTGTTAGGAGAGGCTGAGAGTCCTGGGGCTATTTAGCCTGGAGAAGAGCAGCCAGAGAAAGGATTTGATCAATGCTGATCAATGCTAAAGGGCAGGGGGCAAGAGGAAGGGGCCAGACTCTTTTCAGTGGTGCCCAGTGGTAGGAGAAGGGGCAATGGGCACAAAGTGGAACCCAGGAGGTTCCACTTAAACATAACGAAAAATTATTTGCTGTGAGGGTGCTGGAGCCCTGGAGCAGACTGTCCAGAGAGGTTGTGGAGTCGTCTTCTCTGGAGAGATTCCACCTGTACATAGTGATCCTGGGGTGACACGGTGTGGGTGACCTTGCTTTGGCAGGGGGTTTGGACTAGATGATCTCCAGAGGTCACTTCCAACCCCCACCATGCTGGGGTTCCATGATTCTGTGATCACTAAACATTTGTAGTCTGTCTGCTGAGTAAAGCACCCATGAGTGAAGGTGCAGACAGGAATTCTGGTGTTCCATGGCTGCTTTGCAGATTTTATATTCTGCATATTTTAGATACAAGTTCTTGACTCAGGAATTGTGCAGCTGTAAGAAGCGCAGTCTGGGCTGTGAGGCTTCTGGTTTGAATGCCCTCAGGCTGAGAAGGAACCCATGTCAGCTTTCTAGCAGGCTGCATAACTGCTGAGCTCTTGATATAAAATGTACTAAGAAAGAAGAGCCCCCATGCCAGCAGATAGCCAGCTCTGTGGGTAGAGGGAATATCAGAGAAATGCCCTTTGTGATTCTCCTGGCCCCTTGAAACTCCTCTGTGAATTACGTTTGATCCAGGGTGCCAGTCTGGTCCTTTGGAAAAGACAACACAAGAGAGAGCAGCACTGAGCTCTGGTTTGATGTTAGCTCTCAAATGCAGATCTCGTAATGTAATTCTGCAAGCAATCTGCATTTGGCTTGCTGACTACAGCGAAGCAAACTGAGCAGTATCACACAGTTAAACTCAATGTAATGTTCTCTTTAAATCTTTTCACTTTTTCTCTTTTTCCTACTCCCTTCCCCCTCAGCCTGGAACCCACCATGTCCCTCACTCTTAGTCTAGGACAATAATGTCCCTGAAGAACTGAATTACCTGAACTGAGGCTTTCTTGCTGCCAGAACCAAGGCTTAAATCTCTGTTCTTTCCTCCATCCCTTTTACTGTACATCAAACATTTTATCCCTATGACTTCCACTCCCCCACCACTTTCCCCTCCTCTGATTTCATCTTCACTCATACCTATGCCCTGCTTGTTGATGTCCCCCTTGACCTTCTACGCTTCAGCAACCTCTCTATCCTTGTCTAGTAGACTTGCACGTTTTTTCATCTCTTCTGTGTGTGGGTCATGCCTTTGTTTTCATCAATACAATTCTCATTCCCCTCTTAATCTGTTAATGAATAGTCTTGCCTGCACAAGTCACCTCTGGTTGCACTTAGGCACTCTCTTAATTGCTTCACCCTCTCAGAAATCACTTTCTTGCAGCTTTTACCAGCACCTTGATCTGCCAGCTCACTAGCTTGATTTGCTCCTGCTCCAAATTTGCTGATCCTCCTTCCTGATAAGAATGTTGTCCTTTCTTCTGTTCTTAGATTGCTGTTGTTTTTTTCCCCCCAGATCTGCTTCATTAAGATCTTAGGTTGTCTGGTAGCCTGATGAATTGTCAGAAACTCATAGCGCAGAGATTATCATCTAAAAACAACAGTGTAGATGTTTTGTCTGTCTATTGGAATATTTCATAGAGCATCCTGTAGAAATCCCCTGCTGCAAACACCAAGCCTTATTTTTACTAAAATCTTATGTTCCCAAGCAGGAGTAAAGCTGTGGGAGATTTTTAAAGGACTTCCCTCACATGAGTTAAACACCAAATGCTGCCAAAATGTGCACAATTTAAATCTCCTCTCATACTGCAAGTTCCTTCTTGGTTGTACAGCAATGTCCCAGTGAAATGAAGGATATCAAGGCCTGACTCCAGGAAGGACTAAATAGTATTTACTTCAGTGTCATGGTTATTTTAAGGTTAAATAAATTAGTATTTTAATGAGAGACTTTATGTAACATCAGTTTGTTTAAGGTCATGTAGATGAGATCTTTTGATTGAAGGACATTGTGTAATGACAGAACATTTTTTCATGTCTGAATATTGGAGTAGCTGGTGAGTTAGAAATACCAGAGATAGCTGTGTGAAGTAGGTAATGATTGTATCTTGGTATTTCCACCCAAGATTGTGTGGAGACCATTACTGACAACATGATGGCCACACTGTTTGCCTAGTCAATGGTTCCACTGACGTTTTCTGAGCTCCTACTGAGGTAATAAATAAGCATTTGAAAATATTTGAGTATATAAATAGGCTTCTATGGTGAGTGGAGCAGAAGATAATGTCTTTTTGTGATAATATTTACATTTTTTAGTCTTGTTATTGAAATAGTTATTTGGTTTTGTAAATTCTCTTTCATGCTCTCAGAGGATTTGTAATGGGCCACACTTCAGGCTTGTGAAGAACCCGCCAGTTGTGTGGAGGGATTACTGCATGTTAAAGTCCTCTGTGCCTCTTAAGGCTTGGTCTATTTTTACTTACATAATAGTCAAGTCAGGATTAGATCTGGGTCTAACTTTGCCTGCTTAGTGTCTTCCTACAAGATTTTGCCATGGTTTTTAAGCAGCACAACCTAAGAAGGCTTTGTTTGGTGACAATACAGGTAGTATAACCTGATGGAAAGCTTCTGGATGCTCATCAAGGATTTCAGTGAGTTTGAAAATCCTGATTATCTGTTTATGAAACATCTTTGCTTCATCCAGTACTGGGTTATTCTAAGTATCAGGGTATTAATTTATGAGCATGTCATGTACAGAATTATATCGTAGTTTACTTTGCACCATTGCACAAAGCACGCTTCCATTCTGGTGCCCCACTAAGGGTTGTAGTGCAGGGAGGAGCATGTGTTCCTCAGGGGTATTAGGTGAAACCATGCACCAGCTGACACTGCTTCTGATGCACCAAAAAGGAGAGATTTCCTCTAGGACAGATGAGAGCCTAGGGAGAAAGCTGTAGCTCTCAAAGAATCAAGTTGTGGTTTAGTCAGAGTGTACTGGTGGCCTGTAAACACAAAGTCAGGGAGTGACCTCAGACCAGGAGTCATTGAGTGAATGCTTATCAAGTAGGAAAGAGAACTGAGCACTGAAATATGTGTGTGGGTTGGCAATACAAGCCTGATCCTGTAGGTCATCTTTTGGAGTTGAATGATGAAATAGAATTTTTACTTTCTCATGTTTTCTGATATTCCTGACAGGATAGAAAATTGGAGATGGGCCACCCATGGTAGCAGTATAGACAGTGGTATCAGTGAGCATGCAGCAACTCTCTCAGCACTTAGAACTTTTCTTAGCTTAGCAGCACAAGCGTAACTTTTCACTGTCGCCATAGCAGCTAATGACATTTTGTGGCTCACTTGGTGGCTGCCGGCTGGCAGCCAGCCACTAATGGTGTCCCCTGGGATCAGTGCTGAGTCCCATCCTATTCAATATCTTTATTGATGATCTGTACAAGGTGATTGAGCCCATCATTAGTAAGTTTGCAGACAACACCAAGTTAGGAGCAGGTGATCTGTTGGAGGGTAGGAGAACATCCTTGACAGGCTGGATGGGTGGGCAGAGGCCAGTGGGATGAAATTTAATGAGGCTGGCTAAGTGCAGGGTTCTACACTTTGGCTACAACAACCCCATGCAGAGCTACAGGCTGGGGACAGAGTGGCTGGAGAGCAGCCAGGCAGAAAGGGATCTGGGGGTGCTGGTTGATAATAAGCTGAACATGAGCCAGTAGTGTGCCCAGGTGGCCAGGAAAGCCAATGGCATCCTGGCCTGTATCAGGAATACTGTGGCTAGCAGGACAAGGGAGGTTATTCTTGCCCTGTACTCAGCACTGGTTAGGCCACACCTTGAGTCCTGTGTCCAGTTCTGGGCCTCCCGGTTCAAGAGAGATGTTGAGTTCATGGAAGGTGTCCAGAGAAGGGCAGCAAAGCTGGGAAGGGGTCTGGAGCACAGCCCTGTGAGGAGAGGCTGAGGGAACTGGGGTTGCTTAGCCTGGAGAAGAGGAGGCTCAGGGGAGACCTTATGGCTGTCTGCAACTACCTGAAGGGAGGTTGTAGCCAGGTGGGGGTTGGTCTCTTCTCCCAGGCACCCAGCACCAGACCAAGAGGACACAGTCTCAAGCTGCACCAGGGGAGGTTCAGACTGGATGTTAGGAAGAAGTTCTTCACAGAGAGAGATTTGCCACTGGAATGTGCTGCGGTGTGGAGGTGGTGGAACCCTGAAGGGAAAGGGTTAGGGGATAAAACCCCAACTTCTCCAACATGTCCTTTGGAGACTGCTACAGCTGCTGGGAAAATGCTGACATTATACTTCAAGGGGAAGGCTCACAAAGGGTGGTTGGGCCATTGTTTTTCATGATTGTGCATTTGCCTGCAGTCTAAACTGTTGTGTCCTTGGCTAGTATGTGACAGCAAATGTGGACAGTGAGAGATGAAGAAATTTGTTCCTAGGTGAGACAAGACTTTGGCATTGGAGTGTTCAGAGACTTCAGAAGGCTGTGAGAAACTGTTAGCAATTACTGCCAAGGATGAGTAAGACATGGTTTTGGAATGTTAGTGATTAGATTGCCTAGCTAGCCTGTGTGTTTTTCCAGCACATTTGCCCACAGGTTTAAATAATATAAATGGAAATGATTTTAACATATTTCATGAAGTTAATGTCCAGCAGAAAGTGCAGTATTATTGATAGTATTCTAGGTCTTGTGACTGCTCATCATTACGGTGCTGCCTTTGGAGTATGGGATAAATAGTTAGTGGACACAAAAAGCCAACTATTTTGTAGCTGAAAGACTAGCAAAAATATGAAAATATTCACCTACAGATATTCCCCTCCACTGCAAATGTGATGCAATGCAAGCTGGAGCAGAAGATATTTCATGTGTGGGTGCCAGAGCCCTGGAGCAGGCTGCCCAGAGTGGTTGTGGAGTCTCCTTCTCTGGAGACTTTCAAAACATGCTGGGATGTGTTCCTGTGTGACTTGTTCCAGGTGATCCTGCTCTGGCAGGGGGGTTGGACTGGATGATCTTTTGAGGTCTCTTCCAACCTCTAAGCTTCTGTGATTCTGTTATTTCATGAAGGTGTAGAGTATAGTATCCCTTTGCTCCCATGATTTTTGTGGAAGTGCTTGTTTGAAAACTGCTGAAGACAATTTCTGAAGAGCTTTTTGTTCTCACACATTTTCCTTCGTTGACGTCATACTTCTTGTCTTCTGCTAACAGCTTTACTACTGTAGCTAAACTGTTATATAGATATATAGATGGATAGGTATATGTATAATACTGTGCTCTCTTCTATACTTCAACAGAGTTGAAATAAGCAGAAAACAGTGGGGAATGGGATTTAAAAAATCCTCATTAAGACATTAAAAAATGATAGATAGGTATGGTTAGTATTGCTCAGACTCTGATGGCCTTAAAGGTCTTTGCCACCCAAAACAATACTGTGTTACTCTTGCTGAAATTTTCAGAGGGCTCAAGTTTTTCTTGGATTTTTAAAGCAAATTTGTAAGATGCTTCATGAAATGCAGGCCCTGAATGTAAAAATGTTAATAGCTTGCAATTCTATTAATGTAGTGTCCAGAATATTGCTTTACTTTGTTTCCATGGATAATCAATGATGACAATACAATACCTGCCTCTCAGAGCCAATGTATGATTTAAATTAACTCCTGCTTAGAAAGCACTCTGAAGTCTTTAGCAGGAAGGTGTTGCATAAATGTACAAGGATTATTATTAATTTCACAGTATCACAGTATCACCCAGGTTGGAAGAGACCTCACAGATCATCAAGTCCAACCTGTCACCACAGACCTCATGACTAAACCACGGCACCAAGTGCCACATCCAATCCCCTCTTGAACACCTCCAGGGATGGGGACTCCACCACCTCCCTGGGCAGCACATTCCAATGACGAACGACTCTCTCGGTGAAGAACTTTCTCCTCACCTCGAGTCTAAACCTCCCCTGGTGCAGCTTGAGACTGTGTCCTCTTGTTCTGGTACTGGTTGCCTGGGAGAAGAGACCAACCCCTTCCTGGCCACAACCACCTTTCAGGTAGTTGTAGAGGGCAATGAGGTCTCCCCTGAGCCTCCTCTTCTCCAGGCTAAGCAACCCCAGCTCCCTCAGCCTCTCCTCACAGGGCTGTGCTCAAGGCCTCTCCCCAGCCTTGTTGCCCTTCTCTGGACACCTTCAAGTGTCTCAGTGTCCTTCTTAAACTGAGGGGCCCAGAACTGGACACAGGACTCAAGGTGTGGCCTAACCAATGCAGAGTCCAGGGGCACAATGACCTCCCTGCTCCTGCAGGCCACACTATTCCTAATGCAGGCCAGGATGCCATTTGCCTTCTTGTCCACCTGGGCACACTGCTGGCTCATGTTTAGGTGGCTGTCAATCAGCACCCCCAGGTCCCTCTCTGTTTGGCAGCTCTCAGCCACTCTGACCCCAGCCTGTAGCTCTGCATGGGGTTGCCGTGGCCAAAGTGCAGCACCTGGCACTTGGACTTGTTAAATGCCATCCCGTTGGACTCTGCCCATCTGTCCAGTCAGTTGAGGTCCCTCTGCAGAGCCCTTCTGCCCTCTGACTGACCAACATCTGTTCCCAGTTTGGTGTCATCTGCAAACTTGCTGATGACTGACTCAACCCCCTCATCCATATCATCAATGAAGATGTTGAAGAGGATGGGGCCCAGCACTGATCGCTGGGGGACACCACTGGTGCCTGGCTGCCAGCTGGCTGTGGCACCATTCACCACCACTCTCTGGGCTCAGCCTCCAGCCAGTTCCTAACCCAGCTCAGAGAGCTGCTGTCCAAGCCAGGGGCTGACAGCTTGGCCAGCAGTTTGCTGTGGGGGACGGTGTCAAAGGCCTTGCTGAGGTCCAGGTAGACTACATCCAGAGTCTGCCCCACATCCACCAGGCATTCACCTGATCATAGAAGGAGATCAGGTTGGAGAGGCAGGACCTGCCCTTCCTAAAGCCATGCTGGCTGGACCTGGGCCCTTGGCCATCCTTCAGGTGCAGTTATTGCTGCCAGGATAATCTGTTCCATCACTTTCCCTGGCACTGAGGTCAGGCTGCCAGGCCTGTAGTTTCCAGGTTCCTCCATCCGTCCCTTCTTGTGGATGGGGACCACATTGGCCATTTTCAGTCATCTGGGACCTCTCCAGTGAGCCAGGACTGGAGGAAAGTGATGGAGAGCGGCTTGGCCAGCTCATCTGCCAGCTCTCTTAGCACCCTAGGATGGATCCCATCCGGTCCCATGGACTTGTGAGTGTCCAAGTGGCTCAGCAGGTCCCCAACCAATTCCTCATGGATTTCTGGGGCATTACACTGCTCCCTGAAATTTAACATATCCATCATGGTTAAGTCAGTATTTTAGGAGCATTTGCAATAACTCAGCTCATCATATGCTGCAGATTAGTTATTTTAACATTTAGAAAACACAGTAATCTGGAGGTGTTCCAAACCATTGTTCCAGACAGCAGTTAGATATTTGGGTGGATCATGTAAAAACAGTGAAATGGCTGAGAAAGCATGTCGAATGTTTATTTTAAGTAATATTACATCAATGGAACAGACATCTGCAGCACCGGGCTTGATTTTAAATGTCTTTAAAGTTCTGTTAAGTTTACACTGTACAATGTTTTTCTAAAATCAATCTGGGGAGGCTGATGTGTTATTTCTTAACAAGTGTCCTGCTTTGCCTTTTGTTCCATTTTCATTCTCAAATATTTATAGGAAATCAGATTTGCAGTGGGCAGGTCTTAGAAGGTGGCAAACACCTGCCACCCCATTCTTGTTGCTGTTTGGTTTTCACAGTATCATCACAGAATATATCTGGTTGGAAGAGATCTCCAAGCTCCTCCAGTCCACCCCTTGACCCAGCACTGAAGGGTCAACACTAAACCATGTCCCTAAGGTCCTTAAACACCTCTAGGGATGGTGACTCCAGCACTACCCTGGGCAGAGCATTGTAATGTTTGAGAACCCTTCCAGTAAAGAAATATTTCCCAATATCCAGCATGAACCTCCCCTGGCACAGCTTGAAACCATTTTTTCCATTCCTGTCTCTTGCCACCAAGCAGCAGGGGCTGCCGCCTCCTTGCTCCAACCTCCCTTCAGGGAGCTGTAGAGAGCAATGAGATCTCCCCTCAGCCTCCTCCAGACTAAACACCCCCAGCTCCCTTAGCCCCTTCTCATAGGCCATGAGCTCTGTGCCCTTCACCACCCTCGTTGCACTTCTCTGGACACATTTCAGTACCTCAGTGTCCAATGTATTGAGGGGCCCAGAGCTGAACACAGTACTTGAGATGTGGTTTCACCAGTGTGAGTACAGGGGGATGATCACCTCCTGTTGGCCACAGTGTTTCTGATCCAAGCCAGGATGCCACTGGCTTTCTTGGCCACTTGCACACTGCTGACTCTTATTTAGCCAACTGTCAACCTATACCCCTAGGTCCCTCTCCAGGTTGCAGCTTTCCCACCACACATCCCCAAATCTGCAGCTTACTATGGGGTTGTTGTGATCCAGGTTCAGGACCTGGCACTTAGCCTTGTAACCTAACATCAGCTATCAGTATCTGTATTATCTGTTGTCATTATGATTCATGTAATCTCTTGTATGAGACCATTTGAAAATATGAGTAGTGATAAACCTTGGAGGTTTTAGCTTCAGAAGAAGGGTACAAAATCACAGCTGTAAGACTGGGTATAACAACTTTAAAGTGAGAAGTCCAACCATCTCCTCAAAGATAGATGGGGAGAGCAGTCAAGTGAGTAACAGATACATCTTTGTGAATTGAATAAGCTGCTGTTCCAGATTTCTGAAAGCATTTCAAAGCTAAATGTGGGACTAAATCAATTAAAAGATTCATCAGTAAGCAGTCTGCTGAGTCAGTAGGGAGGAAGTTCAATTTTCACGATGTGGTTGAAAATGAGGCTATTAATTACTGGTAATATTTTTTGAGTCTTCTCCATGTGGTAGATATTTTATTTAAAAATACTCCTTACAGTACTAGGATCAGAGGAATCCTTTCTGGGTATGTGGAAATTAATTTTCTTCTCTTTGAATGTATTCTGCATCTGAGGGGAATTTAATAACTACTGCAAATGAATTAAACATTGAACCCTTTGATTTCTCAAACAGGTTTATTATTCCTAGAATGAAATGCCATAAGGCCAGGGTTCAAACATGATGTTTTCAGATACATGCTAGAAGATTAAAGTATGCCATTAATAAGAAATTACACATTTCAAGCTCATTTTTCAATGTATTAATAGTAAGAAAGAGGTTTTGCTCTTATATCAGCAAGTTGGATACTTCTGCTTCCAACAAATCATAGAATCAGAATGGTTTGGGTTGGAAGGGACTTTAAAGATTCTTCCAACACTCCTGCCATGGGCAAGGACACCTCCTACTAGACCAGGCTGCTCAAGGCTCCATTCAGTCTGGCTTTCAACACTTCCAGGCTTGGAGCCTCCACAAGCATCTCTGGACAACCTGTTCCAGTGCCTCACCACCCTCATGGGGAAGAATTTCTTCCTAATGTCCCATATAAATGGAGCCTCTTCCATTTTGAAGCTATTACTCTTTGTCAAAAGTCCCCCCCCAGCTCTCCTGTAGGCCCCTTCAGGTATGGGAAGGCTGCTCAAAGGCCTCCTCAGAGTCTTCTCCAGGCTGAACAGCCCCAGTTCTCTCATCCTTCATAGCAGAGGTCCTCCAGCACTCAGATCATGGCCTCCTCTGAACCTGCACTAACAGTTCCATGTCTTTGTTGTGTTGAGGGCCCCGGAGCTGGACACAGGACACCAGGTGGGGTCTCAGGAGAGTGGAGTAGAGGAGGAGAATCCCCACTTTTGACCTGCTGTCTATGTTGCTGAGGATGCAGCCCAGGACACTGCATAATTCATTAGTACTTCAGTGCTTCATTGCCTATGAAAGCCAGCAAAATCCAGGCTTAGTTCTGCACATTTCCATGCAAAGGAATATCACCAAAACTGATCCTTTGAAGTAGCAGCTGTTTCTCTTGCTTTGTGGACCTCCAAACCATCCTTGTTGGTGTAGTGAATTCTGTGCTAACCACAATTTTAAAGTGCAGGTTTGTACCTTCTCAAAAAGAGTAAGGGAAGAAGAGGGTCACTTCCTACCTGCTTTAGTTTAAAATAAGTTATTTAAAGTACATGTGGGAAAAAGGTAGTGCTTCTAAGCACCTTGTTTTCCACAGCAAAATATGTTAATGGAAATTGTCTGCACATCCAGCCCCTTCCAGAGTAATAAGAGTGACCTTTGTTCTTCTTTTTTAGCACCAAAGGGAATACTCCATCTCTCTCCTGATGTTTATCAGGAGATGGAAGCAAGCCGCAACAAATCAGCCCCTGGCACCACCGTAAGCTATTTGTCACCCAAAGAAATGAGCCAGGCTTCCAGCTCTTTCTTCAGCATATCTCCTACAACAAACAGCACAGCCACCATTGCCAGGGAACTTCTCATGAATGGAACGTCCCCAACTGCTGAAGCCATAGGTCTAAAAGGAATATCTCCTGCTTCCCCTTGTTCTGCAGTGCAGCCTTCAAAACAGCTGGAGTATTTGGCAAGGATTCAAGGCTTTCAGGTATGGGAGGGGGAAAATGAAGCTCTTCAGCCAGAATCATAGCATTGCCATCAAGGTGTCGCTCTTGCCCTCACGAATGTGGGCATGCATGTAACTTATCTTGTAAAATTATCTGGTGTCCAAGGCAGTTTCTGGGTCCAGGAGATACAACCCTGCACCAATATACGTGTCCCTCCTTCTTTTTGTTCCTTCCTTCCATTCACCTTACTGCAGGCCATCTTTGTCTCCTTTGTTTATTGTCCTTAAATAATTTCAGGCTTAAATTATGCTTTTTACCTGCACTTCTTTGAGATTCTTCACCTCTTGGCATTACAAGCTTTATGTGCTGCTCTGGCATTGCTCTCTCTCTTCGACTCTGATCCAGAAGGCACTGACTCACCACCTTAATGTTGTGCTTATCTTCTGGGCCGGGTGGTTAAAGCCTTGACTCTGCTTCCCACCCTGCACCCCTTAGCTGTAACTTATAGAACAACATTTGTGTCAGAAGGTGCGGCCTAGGAGCAGATATGGTGTCAGAGCAATGCAGAATGTTTTTGACATCCCAGTCAATATAGAGAATGTAAGATGATCCCTGCTGGGTCAGTGCATGGCTCCTTCAGCTCTGTTAACCTGTACCCATCAATGGCCAACACCCTGCATTTCATGGGGCAGAGGCAGCCTCTGTACTACATCCATTCTGGAAAGTGGGAAAAGGAAGCCTCTTCCCCATCACCGTTATATGCAAAATTACACACCTGTATGGGCAGTAGCTGATTGGACTGTGTTGTACCATCAGGGGATAGGGCCATCTGTGTAGAAATGCTCCTGTCACAGGTTTGTGGTTTGGGGTTTTTTTCAGAGCTGTGAATTTATTTAGTTGGAAAAGTCAGTTTCGTATATTCTAGCTTATGTCTTTTGATCATGTAACCAAATTCTGGAAATGGGAGGTTTCTGTTGGTGTTTTTTGCATGCCTGATAAAGATTTTTCTCATCAAAGCCCATGTAATTTTAAAAGTATGCAGTTGTTGGAAATGATTTTAAAAAGGCTGCTAGAATTGGAGAAAGAGTGTGGGATGTTGTGCTGGCATGAGCGGGCCGGTGACATGACAGCAGTTACCACCTGTTGTGGATTGAACCTGATGCTGTTCTTCTCTGCAGTGCACATTCAGCTTCCTTTCGGTCTTCATTTTTAAAATGCAATTTTTGATTCATCAGTTTAAATGTCTTTTAGTGCAAGAAAAGTTAAAAGCCTGAGCCTCACCATAGCAGAGTTAAGATGCTACTGGGAACTCAGTTCTCCTGAGTTCCATTTGTTACCTACCTGCAGTAGGAGCACATGAATTCTGACAAAACAAATTCAATTTGTGAAGTGTTCGCTGCTTGCTGCCACATCTTGTCAGATTGCTTCTGTCTACTAGTAACACTTTTATTTCCATCGAACTGATGCACACTTTATGTTACTATTTGGAATCCTACTTGCCTACAGTATGTGGTTACTGTAAAATGATGAGTTATGCTTGTCCTGGGTTTTGTTTTCATGATTTGATTCTAGATGCTCACATAGAAATTGTTTTGAAGAGTTCTTACCTTGAGCCAAAAAATATAATCCGTTTAATTCATAAACCAGACTCCAATGTCTTACTTGGCCCTAACCAAACCCAAGTAGTCTGGCAGAGCACCTCAGTTATTACCACTGGGGTGCTGTGTGTGTCCCATCCCCTGAGCAGGCTTTTGAACACCTCACTTCAGCAGCCTGGTGTGGGTGTGAAACCGCTGCTGCTGGCTGGCTGAGCCAGGTGGACCAGGGGAACGGCTCGGTGGCCTGGCAGGTGCCTATCGCAGGTCTCGTCACCATTTCAGCCTAGAAACCTCTTTGTGTTTAAGAGTTTAAAAGCTGGTTGCTTTGCAGGTGAACTTTCTCAGGCATATTTACTCAGTAGCAAATGAGTGCATTTGCAAACAGCTGTCTTGTTCCATGTTTCCTGAAAGACCCAAAATGATCTGAAATTGTTAGCATGTATTTGTATTCTGGTCTGGATGATAACCATCCTGCTGTCTTTCATTGAAGAACTCATACATTCTGTTCTGTTACAATGTATTTTTGACTTTTTAAATGAAAAAAAAAATCAATAAATGCTCATATGATGTTTAATTTGTAAGTGTAAAAAAAGGAATGTTATTTGCTTATTTGAATGTTTGGGAGGGGGTTAACTTCTTTAGCTGCAGGGGGCATGTCTTTAAAATGTGGTTCTTTAATTTACAAACTGTTTGTTTGTGATCTCAGCCATGTTCTGTGGTAGGCCCTTAACAGTTGTTGGGATCAATATGTGGAACAGTACTGAAAAAATGCTTGGATCCCACTATTAGGATGTGCATTTCTCACCACTAAGACATGCATTTGAGCAAGGTTCCAGGGAAGGTCAACCCTCAGTGGGTTTCAAGGAAAGACCTGAAGTTTTGGTCTGATCTGTATGGAACTGCAAGTTTCTTGGAGCAGGTCAGATTTTAAAAAGCACCCAGTTCCCATGTTCCAAATTGACAAAGGCAATATGGATGCCAACAATAAGTCATTTAAAGCTGCAGAATCATCTTAGGGGTTTTCATGAACACCTGTGTGCAGGTTTGGTACCTGCCTTCCACTTCACTTGTAAGCCCGGGCACCCTGTACAGAGTTTAGCGAATTGAGGCTGTTGCCTCACACTGTGAACCCCTTCCCTGAAGTCAGTCATACCTTGGAGGTCTTGGTCCTGTGCTGTGTTGTGTGATGTAGACGACCTCATGAGCTGTGCTTGTGGTTCTGGTGTGACCAGTGATGGTACTTTGCTCAGTGACCACTCACTGCTTTTGCTGAAGGCCATAGTCATGGGAGGAAGAGCAGGAAGGGGCTGGTCTGGTCTCTCCAGGCTCTGGGAGTGTGTGAAGCTGCCATCAGTTGTAGCTTAGGCTATGCTGGGGCCATTCTTGGTCTCTCTCAAACTGAGCTGTGGCTGCTAACAACTGCAGCACCACACAACTGCTGCCTGGCTTCCCAAACGAAGGACAGGGGCGACCCTCATAGCCATCCTGGCCGAATCTGTGAAGGTTTGTGAATTCCAACTCTCCTTTTCCCCGAGATCTCTTTCTCTAGGACCAGTATTAAATTCACTATCAGAGCTTGTTGACAATGTTCATGATATTTAAGCAGTTCCTGGTCTTTTTAGTAATGAAGAGTTGGGGGCTGCAACTCTTCCTCAAGCAAGTCTAGGCACAGTCATGAAAATCAGATTAGAGCTCAGTGGGAATTTTTAATACAAAAGGAATTAAGAAGGGATTGAGGAGTAAGCCTAAAGGAAGTAATTGGTTTGTAAGTTACTATCATCACATCTTTCATATCTTGAAATTCTGGTGCAGTTGCCTCTGTTTTCCTCCATCAACATTTTGTGTGCAAGTATGCTGACTCATTGACGATGGCTGAAGTAACAACTTCAGTGGAACAGTTCTTTTCCAGAGCAGGTCATGATTAAGAAATGGTGCATGCTTAGTTAAACTAAAGTTCTTCTGACTTCCCTAGGCGGAAGCAGCTTTCCTGCTATTAGTTCTTGTTCATTGCATCATACTTAATTTCCAAGAGGTCTCTGGGACATTAGTCTTGACATTAGCTATTTCCCTTCTTCTTTCTTGCCTCTGAAGCTGTTTTTATCTCAGTAAAAGCAACATCTTAGCCCCTTTTCAGTCTATCCTTTTCCCACAGCAAGCAGGATCTTTTTCAGCTGAAGGTTCGTTGGTCTTTGCCGGCACGCCACACTATTTCATTTTTATGATCTTCAGTATCGCTTAGGGCTGGAAAGCGGAGACCAGATTATTTCCTTGTACAAGTTGTATCTCTGAAGGCAACAGATTGACACAGTAGTTGTGGATTTGGGTAGCAGGACTTTCCCATACACTTGCCATGATAAATCAGGAGAAGGCTAGAGCAAGGCATGGACCAGATGTTTGAGCTCTGAATTAGCTTTGACCATTGGAAGAGTGCATAGATACGAATTGTAAAGTTAAAAAGGAAAAACAAGCCAACAGGAAAAAACCCTCCAAGCATTCCCCAGTGGCTCCAGATTAAAATAGCTACAGTCAAGGGAGGTATAAGACTTACTAAATTGTTCTGGTGAGTAGAAGTTAGCTGAAAGCATTCTGAGGAATGCACAGTACCACATCTGATTCTGAGCTGAATCTCCCTGCTGGGGAGGTCAATGGGAAGAAGTGACAGCAGACTGTGAGGGAAGGGAACGTTTCTGGCTTTGCAGCAGCACATCTCAGTAAACCCAAAACATCACTTTTGAGTCATGAATGGCTGATGTGATTTTCCTCAGATTTCCTCAATTCACTTTGGAAGAGAGAAAAAAACCCAAAAATAAAACTTTATTGAGCTTTGAGGGTACTAAATCTATAATGATTAATATAGGTGTAATTAGAGTGTTGCCAGAGAAAGTCCACTTGCAAAGTTCCCTGCAGATAAACAAACTCAGAGGTATGCTTTAGCAAGTCTTCAGCTAAAGCCAATGAGGGAGAGTGTAGCAAGTGCTAAAAACTAAGATGTAAACCCAGATGATACTGTTCTGTCCTTAAACTTGCTGGCTGCAGAAAGGTTTGTGACCACTGCCTCCTTGGGACTGAAATCCCAGCAAATGGGCTAGTTTAGGGAGAGAAAAAGTCTCATTGGTCATTCAGTGTGTAAAAAGGCAAACAATAATTAATGGAAGCTTTTGCAATGCTAACATCAGGCCTCTTGGCAGCATCCTTATCAGTGGGTTTGAAGGCCATGGCAGCAAACTGGTTTTATAGAGACGTGTCTTTGAAGATCTTGTCTTGAAAAATTAGGGTATTGAAAAAGAAGCCATTCATAGACTACTGTTAGATGACACTTCTTGAAATCAGGCTGTTAAAGCAAATAGTGTTTCATCCACATTTGGGGGGATAGAATTCTATAATTCTCTGTAACTGTGCATCCAACCCCCACCCCCAGCCAAGGCCTTGGAGACTGCATTCCCAGCAGGATTGCTTGGGCTGCAAATATTAGTGAAATTGTTCAAAACAATAGAGTACAGTCAGGCCTAGAGAGAGCTGTGTTCAGCTGCTTGTCTTTAGTGTTAACCCTCAGAAGGGCAGTGGGAACTGAGTACTTATTGTTGAATACAAATGTCATCGTGAAACCCCCTTGAAGGAGCTGGAGAGTGGCCATGCAGCCGTGTGTTACCAATACCTGCTTCTACATAACAAGCTGTGCAATTGGGCTTTTGGTCCCTGTCCCAGCCTCTTCATCAAGTTTATTAATACTGCACCTGCTTGTTGGTCAGGGGGGTTTCTGTACCAGCATGTGGAATGATACTGCACTCTAGTCATGACTGAAATCTGGCCTTTTGCAGATGGGTGTTCAATAGCCAGTGCCATCACCTCAGCACTGTATCTTGCCCAGGAGAACTATAAACACCGATAGAACTGGTTGTCCAAGTCAGTATCTCAATTTCTGTCTCTTCTGGGTACTTTTTATGTGGTTTTTATTCTGAGGCGTTTACACGTTCATCAATTACCAAGCTACTGCCTGATGTTTAAATTGCTTTAGAGTCCTGCTATTGGTTAACCCTGGGGGGAGCTTAAGCCCCACAAGGCTGATTTTTCACTCCCCCAACAGTGGGAGGAAGGAAAGAATTGGAAGAGCATGAGTGATAAAGCTGCTGGGTTGAGATAGACAAAAGCTGTGTGTGCAAGCAAAGCAAAGGAGGGGATTCACCCACTGCATCCCACTGGCAGGCATCACGTCTAACAGTTACTGTGAATGCCATGGCACAGGGTGTCCCCCTTCCTCTTCCCCAGCTTTTATCAATGAGCAGTGTGCCATGGGTGTGGGATGTCCCTTTGGTCAGTTGGGATCAGCTGTCCCCTCCCAACTGCTTGCCCATCCCCAGCCTGCTCACTGGTGGGGCAACATGAGAAGCACTAAAAGGCCTTGATGTGGTGTGAGCACTGCTCAGTTGTAGCTGTGAAAAACTTCAGCCCAGTCCCAGTAAAAAACTTGTACAGCTTTACACCAGGCAAGAACTGCTCAGCAGCAGCTAAAACACAGGGCTGTTATCAACAGTGCTTGGGTCACAAATCCAAAATTCAGCACTATACAAGCTGCTATGAAGAAAATTAGCCCCAGACCAAACCAGTATAATCTCTACCCCTTAGCCATTCCATGTATTTCATGCCCAGGTCCCACCCTTCCCATGCTCTGATATATACACAGATGTCATTCCCATAGGCTATCCCTTTGCAAAGTCCACAAAATGCCCACTGAGTCCATTTAGTCCATGTTTGTCCCATGTCATGGTGGCATCTCAGCACTGGAGTGTTGTATTTTTGCAGAGGGACCTTGACCGACTGGACAGATGGGCAGAGTCCAATGGGATGGCATTTAACAAGTCCAAGTGCCAGGGGCTGCTCTTTGGCCACGGCAACCCCATGCAGAGCTACAGGCTGGGGTCAGAGTGGCTGAGAGCTGCCAAACAGAGAGGGACCTGGGGGTGCTGATTGACAGCCACCTAAACATGAGCCAGCAGTGTGCCCAGGTGGACAAGAAGGCAAATGGCATCCTGGCCTGCATTAGGAATAGTGTGGCCTGCAGGAGCAGGGAGGTCATTGTGCCCCTGGACTCTGCATTGGTTAGGCCACACCTTGAGTCCTGTGTCCAGTTCTGGGCCCCTCAGTTTAAGAAGGACATCAAGACACTTGAAGGTGTCCAGAGAAGGGCAGCAAGGCTGGGGAGAGGCCTTGAGCACAGCCCTGTGAGGAGAGGCTGAGGGAGCTGGGGTTGTTTAGCCTGGAGAAGAGGAGGCTCAGGGGTGGCCTCATTGCCCTCTACAACTACCTGAAAGGTGGTTGTAGACAGGAAGGGGTTGGTCTCTTCTTCCAGGCAGCCAGCACCAGAACAAGGGGACACAGTCTCAAGCTGTGCCAGGGGAGGTTTAGACTCAAAGTGAGGAGAAAGTTCTTCACTGAGAGAGTCGTTCGTCATTGGGATGTGCTGCCCAGGGAGGTGGTGGAGTCCCCATCCCTGGAGGTGTTCAAGAGGGGATTGGATGTGGCACTTGGTGCCATGGTCTAGTCATGAGGTCTGTGGAGACAGGTTGGACTTGATGATCCTTGGGGTCTCTTCCAGCCTTAGCCATACTGTGATACTGTGTTGTTTGGCACAAAGGTAAGCCCAGCTTGGGTCACTGCTGTACTTCCACAGCTTCTTATGAGGCTTGTCCTCTGCTGGTTCAGATGGTACCTGCTGTAGTACTTCTGTAATATGCAGCTCAGCTCCTGGGCTACAATTTAAACGTATATCCATGGCAATCTGCTTGGCCCTTTAGACTAGGCCATCATCTACTGCAACAAATTCTCCCCTTGCCCCTTCTCCAGTGGGGTCTTATCCACCAGTCCCTCAGGGTGTCTATACTTCAGTGTGAGCTTGTCCACAGGCCAGCATCCCTGCTCCAGCATGACCTTACCCCTAGGGCACAGGCCCCTCAGAGGAGCACACACTCCTGCAGGGACTACCCCATGGCCACAGACCCTTCTGGATGTGCAGCTATCCATAGCCACATAGCCTGGACTGTAGTAACAGCCTGTCCAGCAGCAGAGCAGCAGCAATGCCCTAGCCTTCTGCCAGCCTGTTGCTGTTATCAGTCTGTTCCCAGGCAGATAAGGAGAAGAGGAAGCAGCAGGAGCAAAGCCCAGCTGTTAACAGGCACTAGACTCTTATCTGCAGTGAGGCCAGCTGCCCCACGGCAGGGACTGGAGCCTGCCAAGTGGTAGCCAAACTGCTGCACGTTTGGTCTGGCCCTGATCAAACCTGCTGCTGGCTCACACCCCTCCTGTCCCACACCGGGTGCCAGAAGGAGCTGCTGTGTTAACCCTGGGGAGCAGCTCAGTCCCACTCAGTCACTCCCCCTCCATGGAATGGGAGACAGAACCAGAAGGCTAAAAGTCTGAAAACCCAAGGGTTGAGATCAGAGCAGTTTGATAGGCAAAACAAAGCAAAATCTGGGATTCTTTTACTGCTCTCCATCAGCAAGAAATTATTCAGCTAGTTTGTTTCAGCTCCTTGAAGGGGGCTACAGGAGGGCTGGAGAGGGACTTCTGATGATGGAGTGACAGGACAAGGTGTGATGGCTTCAGACTGAAGCTGGATTTAGGTGAGTCATGAGGAAGAAATTTTTCCCCATGAGGGTGGCGAGGCACTGGAACAGGTTGCCCAGGGAAGTTGTTGAAAGCCAGACTGAATGGAGCCTTGGTCTAGTAGGAGATGTCCCTGCCCATGGCAGGGGGTTGGAAGTAGGTGATCTTTAAGGTTCCTTCCAACATGAGCCATTCTGAGATTCTGTTTCCTGAAAGCAGGGCTCTAGCACACATAATGATTATCTGGAAGACAAACACTGTTAATTCCAAACTTCCTCCTTCCTTCCCTTATTGCTGAGAGTGGCATCATATAGTCTAGGGTATCCCTTTGGTCATACGGGATCAGCTGTGCCAGCTGTGACCCCTTCCAGCTTCCTGCCCACCCCGACCTGCGCACTGGTGGGGCGATGTGAGCAGCAGAGAAGGCCTCGATGTTGTGTGAGCACTGCTCAGTCGTAGCTGTGAAAAACATCAGCCCAATCCCAGTAAAAAACTTGTACAGCTTTACAGACTTCACTGACATCTTTCCAGCTGTGTGCCACTGGGCAGAAGCAGGAAATAGAAGAGCTCCTTTTTCCCATGTGAACTTCGAATTCTTGTGCTCTGAAGGAAACTTACACCCTTTTATCAGGGTTTTTTTTCTACATCACCTCCCCATTTGTTGAAGAAAACTACTATTTTGGTTGCATTAACAGGGTAGGAAGTTCCCTTCAAGGAAAGGCAGCACTTTATTAAGCTGTCAGCATTTTATTAGCAATTTTAGAGGCATCTCTGATTTGAACAAAACCAGGCTACCTGTCAATTGAGAGTCTTTGTCTCTGAGAAACTCACACATGTCCTGCTACACTGAAAATCGACTTGAGGTCTCGTGGCTGTTGTGTAGGAAAGGCCTTCAGGATCTCCAAACCCTAATTTGTACATGATTAGCCCAAAGTAAGAAAACATGTTGGGAATGTGAAATGAAGGGAGAGATAAATCAGCACAAGCTGATAGCAAGGATTGTTCTCCATGGGAAAACCAAAGCACTTGGACTTGATTCGATTTTGGTTTGTAAGAGGTTTTTCATCAACTAACTGCTGAGGGAAGATACCACAGGCTGATGGCAGTGACCCAGGGTGGAAGTACAGAAGTGGTTTTATTAGTTTCCATTTGTTTGAGAAATGATTCTGTGAACTGAGGACCATTAAGTCCATATTACCCTATAGCTGACCTCAAAGGAGGTAAATGTAGTGGTAGTCATTCTGCAAAAGAATAATGATAGGAACCATTCTTCGATCAGTACCCATACGGTACTGCAAGTCTAGAAACCATATTCACCCACAGAGCATAGTGCAGGACGGAATATTTGCTGCAGGAGGAATGTTTCTGAATTCAGTACCTTGAGTGCTGGATTCAGCTTTGGGACCCTCACTGCAAGAAGGGTATTGAGGGGCTGGAGCATGTCCACAGAAGGGCAACAAAGCTGGTCTGGAGAACAGAGATGGTAAGGAGCAGCTGAGGGAACTTGGGGAGAAGTCTGGAGAAAAGGACACTGAGGCGAGATCATGTGGCTCTTTACAGCTACCTGAAAGGATGTTGGAGTCAGGTTGGGGTAGGCCTTCTCCCTAGTAAGAAGTGACAGGACAAGAGGAAGTGGCCTCAGGTTGCACCAGAAGAGGTTTAGGTCAGACATTAGAAGAAACTTCTTTCCCGAAAGGATTCTCAGCTGCTGGAACAGGCTCTCCAAGCAGGTGATTGAGTCCCCATTCCTGGATATGTTTCAAAGAGACAGAGATGTGGTGCTGAGGCTCATGGTTTAGCACCAGCCTTGATAAGAGTTAGAGAATGGTTGGACTGGATGATCTAAAAGGTGTTTTCCAACCAAAACAGTTCTGTGATTCTGTGAATTCAAGAGTATGCAGAATTAGCAAATCAGGCTTCAGAGGGCAGCAGATATCCTGACACAAGGTCTCCAACAACCTGGGTTCTGGCTAGAAAACTGTCTAAACTGTCTGTCCTCTAGGTTTGCCATCACTGCTGTCTCCCTCTTGCAAGAAGGAAAACCCTTTATTTCAGTGCTGCTGAAGCTTTGCTCTTGCCTCCAGAAGCAGCCAGGGTCTCCTTTATGGTTTCATTTTCTTAAAGGAAGGAAGGTAACCAGAGAACGGCTGGCTAGTGGCAGTGCATGGCTCCCCAGGTGTGGGGTGCGTGTCACCTTCAGAACAGTGTAGCTTCTTGCAAATAACCATTAAAATCCTCCCACATATTCCTGTACACAACTTGGTCCCTGGAAAAAAAAAGTGAATTCTATTTTCATAACCACTTTTAGAATTTTGAGGGCTTATGTATGAGAAAGTTTATAAGCTGTCAGGATCGCTCAAAACACTGCAGCCAGCTCTAAAGGCACCGGCCCCAGTTCCCTGCCAAAATATTTCTGACTAAATCCTAATGTGACTTGATAACTGAGCTACAAACCATGGCTTGGAACACCACCAAAACTTTGAAAGGCTGGAAGTTTCAGCTGGCAAAAATGTGTAGGTGCAAGGGTGAATTCACAGGAGACTGGGGTTCAGCTTTAATTATCATGAGGGAACTCGGCTCTCAAGCAAAAACCCTTCAAAAGAGAAGCCACAAGAAAGGTGAGGAAGGAGGAAAGAGGCAAATTGCAGTTTATTCCCCTCATTGTGACTTGAAGCTGAGGCTTTTCAGAATATGGAGCAGGGCGAAGCGGGATGATTTTCAGAGGTGAAATGATTGTGTCTTGTTTTAATTCAAGAAGAGAGATTCTCCCTGCATACTGCCCTGTGTCTGGGCTAGTGCACAGACTCCTTGGCAAGCTCAGGTAGCCAGGTTTGTACAAATAGTTTTTGTGCTGATCCTGTTCCCTCTCCATTAATGCAGCTTTGGGGCTTTCCCATGTGGTTTGTCAAGAGAGGGTACGTAAGGCTTCACTCTCCCCTCCAGTGACAACCTTCATGGTCAGAAGGAGTGCATGAGAAAATATTCCCAGTGGTGCTTTTCCTAGAGAGTGATCTTGAGCACAAACTATTTTCTCTCTCCACATTAACCAAATTCCTCTCTGCCTTCAGTCACTTGTTCAGGATGATACCCGAGACACAGGCTCCTCCATAGTTGCTCTGTAACATCTTCATCCTCTGTGTACTTTGTTAGCAGGACACAACCAGCCTCTCCTCCCTCCTCTTTTTAGGCCGTGGGATGAAAGAAGAAGGTGCCAGGGGTGCCAGTTTCCCCTGTTTCATTTAACTGAATTATAACATTATTTTTGACTCCTCTCCCTGAAAATATAATTTTAACCTGAATAATTGAGAGTGAATGGATCAGAGGCAAACAAGTTATCTGCGCAAAACCCACGTCAGGTGTAACATTATTTTGTAGTGCTTTGCAGTGTTTTATGTTGGGAATCATTCATTTGTTGTTTTTAATCATGTTTCTCATCTTCATTTTGGTGGGGGGGGAGGTTGTATTCAGTGTTTTAGATCAGTGTACTTAAACTACTCTCTGGTACATCTACAAAATAATACAAATCTTAGTTACAGAGTAGAGGAAGTGAGCAGGGGAGCAGGGGACTCTTCAACATCTGTGGGAGTTTTTAATGGAATCCCAGCATGGTTGAAAGGGACCTCTGGGGGTCAGCCAGTCCAGCCCCACCTCCCAAAGCACAGTTGCCCATAGCAGGTTTCCCAGGATCACTATGTCCAGGTGGGTTTTGAATCTCTCCAGAGAAGGAGACTCCACAACTTCTCTGGGCAGCCTGCTCCAGGGCTCCAGCACCCTCACAGGAAAGGAGTTTTTCCTCATGTTCAGGTGGAACCCCCCAGGTTCCAGTTTGTGCCTGGTGCCCCTTATCCCGTCACTGAGCATAGTCACTGGAAATAGTCTGGTCCCATCCTCTGGAACCCCCGCCTTAGCTTTTGCTGGGCATTGAGCAGATCCCCTCTCAGGCTGCTCTTCTCCAGGCTCAACAGCCCCAGGGCTCTCAGCCTCTCCTCTTCACAGAAATTGTTCAGGTCCCCCAGCATCTTAGTAGCTTTTGCTTGACTCTGCATTATTTTCTTTTCTCTCTTGAACTGGGGAGCCCAGAACTGGACCCAGTATTCCAGTTGAGGCCTCACTAGGACTGAGTAGAGTGGGAGGAGAACCTCCCTTGTGCCCTGTCTCCTGATTCCACCTTCCCTATCAGACAAGCAGGTCTTGATTGCCAGCCATTGAAAACAGGGGATGTCTGGGATGTCTGGGATGTCTGGGATGTGCTCCACAGAAACACTGTCCTTGTAACTGCAGACCTCTGTGAAAGTTGAGCAGGCAGAGGGTAAGCAGCAGGTAGTACTGATGCTCCTGGCTGCTACTGTGGCAGCAGTGGTGGTAGCTCATTTTCTCTTTGTTAGAACCGTGCATGACATCCAGAGGGAGGGAAGAGCTGGGTCTCCATTGCCCATGACCATGCTTTCCAGATCTCCTGCATCCCAGGACCTCTGGATTCAGAAGATAGCTCCATAGGGTGAATAAAAGGACATGCAGGGGTCTTTCCTTTAGATGACAAGTCTGGTTTGCATTTAGCAGGTATTTTATCTGTTCACTTTGGGAACTGTATCAGCTAATTTTTTTCACTCCTATTTGTACTTCACGTCTTTCTGGATGTCAAGTGTCTGCCTTTAGTCAGGAATGTAAAATACTGCCCTGGTAACTGTGACAATGCCTTTAGTCTGCTTGTTGTTACTTATTTACGGTGCAGTAATGCTTTATTTCTTAGTCTAAACCCTAGGACTGCATTTTAATGAAGATTTAAGACTCCATTACAGCTGCTATTCGAACTGTGTGAGAGGGGAGCATGTTGGAATAGCTGAAGATTCACTGCTGAGCTGTCAGTCTTCAGGCCACCGAGTGTCTTTCCCCTTCTGTGCAGTAGCTGGGGTGGAAGCATTGGCCCCTGCTGTGCAGCAGACACAGCAATTAATGAACCTGAAGCACGCTCATGGAACCTGTGTGTTCCTGACACAATGGTTGTGTTATATATCACAGCCCAATGTACAGGCCTTTATCTTTCCTTAATGATCTAGCAAGGGGGCTTTGTCAAATGTGGGTGTTTTTCACGCACTCCTTAGATTTGTTCTACAGGGGGTGACCATTAGAAACATCTGAGGGGCACGCTGTTAGCCAGCTCCCTGCTGAGATGAGTAAAATGCTGTATTTGGTAATCGCACTACATCAAGGAGCTCCAGCTTTGCAGGAAGCACTTGGATTCAACACTTTTTTCCCCTCTGATTTTTCATTTTTTTTCTTTGTTTCTTTTTCCTGTTTTTCTTTTCTTTCTAATTTTTATCCCTCTTCCTCCCCTGTTTTTTTTACTGTAAGCCTATTTTTTTCATCTGGGACAATCTTTTTTTCATGTCAGTCTTGTTTTTTGTATCTCTGACTCAACTTCTCCTGAAAATCTTCGTTCACATAACAAAGTTTTCCTACATTTATTTATTTAGGTAAAATACATTCAGTCGCAAAATGGTATTTGGAATTTCTCTCCTGCTACTCCATGTCTGAAGAGAACAATCTATTATTTGTTTGGAAAGATATACGGATAACACAAGGATTCTCACTTTGAAGTAGTAGAATACTGTACTCTAAAAGCTCCCCAAAACTGGCTTTGAGCAAATGGTGGAAATGAGCAAATAGCTTTGATTGATTTCTGTGCCAGAAGTGTGTTTATTCACTGATATGCACGAGGCAGAGTCTGAGCTCAAACAAACACTATCATTTCATTTTTTATAGCAGATGACATGGCTAACAGTAGATGAGCACCAGAAAAAGGAAAATAAAAGACCAAGATGGAAAAGACAAACCTTTCACCAGGAAGCTAAAGGAAGAAAAATGTTTCACAAGGCTCTTGTCCAAGTCAAAAGTCCTGCTTTGACATCTGGATTTGTAAAAAACTTGGAAGTTACTCTGTAAATTCAAAACTAAATTGGATGCTTTCCCCTTAAAGGGTGGATTTAATGCCATCCTTTGTTCTAACAGCACACTCCAGGCTTGTCAATCCAGAAGATTTGTGCTTTGCTGAATATAATGGCATTTTATTACCTAGTTTATTTCTGTCTAGCAGTCTGAGACTCCTGCTGATGCTTCAACCTGAGTACGTTTAGGTTTTGAAACATGAACTCCAGCGTCACAGATGACTTCTTGCTGTTGCTGGTTCATACTATGTTTTAAAATTATTGGATGTTCAAGCAAGTGTTTGGCCAGACAGAAGTTGCGTTTCAAACTGTGAACATCTAAGCAGCAGTGTGTGAAAATAGTAGCCTCTATTTTTGCTCCCCTCAGTCTCTCAGTAATGCACAGTTAGCTTTTTTTCCTGACAGTAGTTTAGCATAGCCTGTTGTGGAATCATATCACAGAGTGGCCTGAGTTGGAAGGGACCTTAAAGGTCATCTAGTTCTAACCCCCTGCCATGAGTTCCAACCTGCCACTAGCACAGGCTGCTCAAAGGCTCATCCAGCCTGATCTTACGCACTTCTCTAGTTCCAGTGCCTCACCACCCTCATAGCAAAGAACTCCTTTCTAATATCCAATCTAAATCTACCCTGCTTTAGTTTAAAGTCATTGCCCCTCTTCCTACCACTACAAGCCCTTGTAAAAAGTCTCTCCCCACTTCTCCTGTAGCCCCCATTCAGGTACTGGAAAGCTGCTATAAGGTCTCCCCTGAGCATTCTCTTTTCTAGTCTGAGCAGCCCCAACTCAGCCTGTCCTTGTAGAAGAGGTCCTCCAGCCCAGCACATTATAGTAAACCTTAACTACCATGTAGTAGTGTAACAGGTCTCACACCTTTTCTGCCCTTGTTTGTACAAAACGATGGATGTTCAAATTCAGAAGTGCCCACTTAAGACCAGCAGACTACCTTGTGCTTGAAGTTAGGACACTTTATTTACAGAATAATTTATGCAGGTTAACTGTGGCTATCACTTGCAAGTGCACATTGGAATGTTTTACTGCCAGAGAAATCCTGCAGTGTTTGTGAAATTTCTATCAGAGCACTTGCACCTTGGAGAGACAGGACAAAGCTAGATTCAAGAGACAGCTTTATGTAAATATAAAAGAAATGGGAAATGTCCTGCTTTTGGAGAAACATTATGATAGAAGTAAACTTTAATGTAATTTCATACATGGTTTCAGGCAGTGTAATTTCATTTTCCCTTTATAAAGTAACATATAAGGTTGAGAATTTTGGCTATGCCATTCACATTCAGTTGTAGCATTGTAAACATTCATCTTATATCTTTCTTTACATGAAGCTATAAATGTCCAGCAAAATATTTGCATCTCTTCAGTAATTTAAAATATTAAAAACAAGGGCCAGATTTCAGCATTGCTCTCAGATGGTTTCAGACCTCTGCATACATTTCCATATACATACACCAGTCAGTAGTGTAGATAGCTACTCATAGCTACTCCTGTGTGCAGCTTCTTCCTGACTGAAGCTATCTGTGAGGGGATATAGGGTTGCAGCTTGTGTGCCCATGGAAGATGAAAGCCTTCATGTATGAGGAAATTCATGGCATGTGCTTGTGGAAAAAAAGACTTCTGGAATGTATTTGGTGATGTTGCTGCCCGGGATGCACGTCGTGTTTGACATGTGGAGGTTTCATGGCCATGCCTGCACAGCACATGGAGTGCTTAGCATTCCTGAGCTGGTTGCAGAAGGTTTATCTCAGGTACTTCACAGATGGAATTACCCAGGAGAGAAGCTGGCAGTGCTGTCTGCTTTTTCCAATAAATGAGCAGGCTCATGGAATTGCTGCCAAGATCTTCTTGTTGTGGCACTGCTTCGTGTTGTGTGTATCTATACCTCAGAGGAGAGTTATCTGTAAACCACTTGGTCTGAGGCTGGAGCCTTGCATTTTGCTCAGAACTTTGGACAACCCTTACTAGGGACATCTGTATTTTGGCTGTCATTTTCTAACCAGATCCTAATGCTCTTCTAGAAAATCTCCGTTTATGTGCTATTCAGATAAAACATTCTGAATGTTAATGAACAAACTTTCACTGCTCTTTAATCCTCCAAATGCACACAGCTAATTTCTGAGTGCCCCCTAACTGCCAAAAAGAACTCACAACAGAACCAACCAAACAAAATGAAAAGACACAAGCAAGCAAAAAACAAACAAACAAACAAAACCCCACAAAAAATAACCAAAACAAGACAGAACTCTTTGATTCTTTGATTTTTACTCCCATAATTTATGGAAAAGGAAAATAGCCATTTGTGGTTAGCCCAGAGACCTTAATGAAGGGCCATAGTCCCAGCACTGCCATTCACTCCTGCCAGTGCTGAGTCAGCTTGGATGAGCCATTTAATGTCTGCCCACAAAGTGCCCTTACCTGCAGAGATAAGCTATATTCAAGCACTCTTGCCTCTTAAGGCACAGAAGAGCATTATTGTCATCAGGGATCTCCACAGGTGGAGCACTTGGCCAGCCTTCAGTCAACACTCCTTGGTCGCAGATCCTGAATCTAGTATTGGCTGTGCCTTCCCTGCCTTAAATGATGGGATAATCTGAAACCAGTTTTGGAGACATGCAAGTTCCCCCCATAGCTGGTCTAAATAGCACAGGCAATTAAACTGAAATATTACTGCTGGCCAAAAACCTCTCAGCATCTGCTGCTGTTCAGGCTCTTTCATAACTGTTTGATTACTACCATTTCTTTCTGAGTGCCTGGTTTGGACATTCTACTCAAATAGGCAAGTATCCACTCTTGTTTGGCAAAATAACCCCAAACTTTCTCTCACAGATCGTATTAGAAGAGGAAAGGAATGAAATAGAGAGTTTAAGAATGTAGCAGTTGGACTGATAAATATAACAGAAGAAAATCCACTCTAGGTGATCCTGCTCTGGTGGGGGTGTTGGACTAGATGATCTTCGAGGTCCCTCCCAACCCCTAAGATTCTGTGATTCTGTGATTCCTGGAAAATTGCACATAGGCATGCCAGGTGGAGAGGGCATTTGAATGTCTTTGCTGGCTGCATGTATCTGTGAACCAACCTCCTGGCTGAGGAAAAGCTGAGGGAGCTGGGGCTCTTAAGCTTGGAGCAGAGGAGCCTGAGGGGTGACCTCATTCATGTTGATCAAGATGTGCAGGGCAGTGTCAGGAGGATGGAGCCAGGCTCTGCTCAGTGATGTCCAATGCTAGGACAAGGGGCAGTGGGTGCAAGCTGGAGCTGAGGAGGTTCCATGGGAACATAAGAGATAACTTTTTCTCTGTGAGGGTGCCAGAGCCCTGGAGCAGGCTGCCCAGAGAGGTTGTGGAGTCTCCTTCTCTGGAGACAATCAAAACATGCTGGGATGTGTTCCTGTGTGACCTGCCCTAGGTGATCCTGCTCTGGCTGGGTTGGACTGGATGACCTCTGGAGGTCCCTTCCAACCCCTAATGTTCTGTGATTCTGTTACTCGATGAAAGGACAAACTTTTGTTCTGTCCCCCATTCAAAGTGCTTTTTTGTGTGTTTTATATTACTCTTCCTATCATTAACATAGGAGATGTTTATTTAGGTTCAACTGAAGAGTTTCTTCAGGTCAAGAGCTAATTAGAGGACTGTTGCCTAAGAAATGGCAAAGTAATGCTTTGATATGTTCAGGTGAGGCCAAAAGTGCACCATGAAATTCCTTTGGGAAAGTTAAGCCGAGAAACAGAGCATAATTCCAAATTTATTGCAGTTTCAATGTGGGACTCCAAAGGGTGTGTGGGTCAAATCTGTGGTTGCAGGTAGTAGTGACCTGTAATACCAATCAGAATTTTCCCTCTGGATATCTCCTGGCCTTTCAGCTTCTTAGCCTTGCTTCATTCCAATGGACATTAAAAAGTGTTACCTTATATTCCTATGATTCAAACATGCTATGCAGTATCCAAACATGCTATGCAGTTCAGAAGGTGCCTCTTTTCATCCCTCCATGTGCACTGGGACACGTACTTTTCAGTGTCACCAGATTTTGCCCCTTTTGCTTTGTCATGTTTGCAGGACCACATCATCTTCTTGCTCTGTTCCTCCTCGTCACATTCCCAAAACACATACTACATACTACTTACTAGCTTGCAACCAGATACCACAGTTGTGGAAGCTTGCTAAGTCCTTGTCATAACAGTAGTTCCTGACATTTACAGAGCTTCAGTTTATATTTGCAAGCCAGATTTCATACCTTCATACCTCTCCCAATTAATCAAAGTTAAACCATTGTATATGTGAAGGGGCCTCTTGTGGTTTCTAAGTAAGCAGTATGGCTTTTCTGGCAGAGAGCCATGAGCAATTCAGTAGGCACGTATTGCAGGGGCTGAGAGCAAGAGAGACAGGGATAATCCAGAAAGCATCCAGAAGGGCTGAGGGAAACCAATATTTCTATACACAGGACAAGAATTTTGCTCTCTGTATCTTGCTTCTGGCCACAGCCAAGATATATCTGTGTGTTGTCAGTAAATACAGCACCGACTTGGTTTTCTTCTCACAGCCAGTTTTGCGCTGGTTTTGCTTCAGCTGAAGTGCTCCCAGTTTGCACCTGTGGCAGAGAAGAGTTAGGCACAGGGGATTTAGTGTGCATGGCACACAGTTAAGTATCATACATGTCACTACATCATTGCCACAGGAATATCTCTAATAAGGTTCCTAGCTGTCTTCAGAAATAATAAAGTTTAGATTTGTAGCCTAAATGTCAAGATGAGGCTTTATCATGGAACCTTTGCCTGAGACTTGTAAATAGATACTAGCATGAAAGGTCTGTCTCCATCAGAGCTGATCTCTCTTTCCATCTCTGACAGGGGTCATGTAAATTACCACCATAAACTGAATTCCACCTCTCCTGCAGAACAAAGTGCTTGATCTGCCTGTCTAGAAGCCAGGGAGCTGTTAATATTTCCATAATTCAGCATGAGTGGCAACCTGTTCTTAATAATGAAACCCTGGCAGCATTTAATTTCATTTTGTCTCAAAGTACTCAAGTTCGTCCTTCCTTCAGGAGGTTTAAGGGGAATCCTTCATGTCAAAGCACTATCTTCCTCTGTATTTCATGCAAGATTCAGGTTTAGCATGCACATCTTGACAGCAGTAGGGAATGAGTTACTCTTGGAAAAGAGTATCTTAGACATCCCAAGAAGAATGTTAATTCTTCCCTACTTTATCTCTCATTTTGATTTAATTACAAAATCGTATTCCAATACACAGCAGTAGCCCTGTGCAAATAGTTAGTGGATGCAATGGAAAAATGGAAACTGTTACTGCCAGGTATTTGGGATTATCATGGTTTACATGGATGTTTTATAACTTCAGCAGCAAAATGCTGTTAAAAATATTATCTAGGCTGGAAACTAGAGCTGAAACTAGATTCATAGAATTATACAACCACAGGAACTGAAGAATTCAGCACTTCAAACACTATCCAACAGACATATCACAGAACATTTGTCCCCAGTTCAGTGTGCGACTACCCAGGCTATATTACATGCTCCTTGTTTGATAGCAAAGATGAACTCAATGTAAATGTTTGGAATTCTTCTTACAAACTTGTTGGAAAGGGGCAGTATTTTAGCATGCCTCCCTTGTGCAGAGCTGGTGTTTAGCAGATCACGTATGTTATTCTGTTATAGGTACACTACAGTGATAGACAAAATGGCAAAGAGTGTATGACCTGTTTGACACTGTCTCCTGTGCAGATGACTTTCCAAGGTATCGGGAGCTCCATTGAAGCCAGCCATGACCAGGTATAATACCCTCACCCTGCACTCCTATTGATTTTATTAATATCTAGTAAGGCCAGAATGTCAGCATTAGTAAATTTAAGATTGCCACACATCTTGTGCTTTTCATATGGTGTGTTCTTGTCACTGGGATTTGCCAATCTTGCCATAAGAAAGTCCTGATTAGCTCTAAAAAGTGACCTGAAAAGCAGATAAAACTATACTGCCTTTGGCCTAGTTTTAAGACATAGTAGGAAAGGCTGAAGAGCTTGCTTTGGGTTTAAAGTGAGATGTAAGCTTCCTGCAAAGATTTTCTTTGATTTAAGTATGTATCAGGTCTTGTCTGTCCTGATTTTTACAAGAAGGTTAAGGGTAGCTGGAAAAGCAGAGATAAAGCCAACATCTCTAGGCATCATCTGTCACAAGAAACTGGCATTTGAGAGGGGAAAGGGATTTTTAACCAGAGTAAAAATCCATTTTATCTGGCTGTTCTTAAAATATTTAATTCAAGCCACTGGCAAAAAGCCAGGAGAGAAAAAAAAAGTCTCGATGTCAATTACTCAGCACCCTGCTACTTCAGATTGGAACTGAAGGGGACTTCCAGTCTAGCCCTCTTATTCTCCAGCACTCTTATGGATAAGAGCAAGACAAGACATGGATACTCCAAAAGTTTTAAAAGCAAAAAGGAAACAAGTAGAAGAAAACTTTAAACCAAACCTTGCACCTTTCAGTTCTTCAGTAGGCTGGAAAAAGTATTACTTTTATTTGCCTCTGCAGACCATTTTAAATTGCACTGTGCACGCTCAGGGTAAGAAGGAAAAGTCGCCTTAAGATTTATCAGAATCAGTTACTTTTGGGGAACAGTTTCAGACACTCTTAGCCATTTATTTATTATTATTATTACTATTTAATTGCAAGATTCTAAGTTAGTCGTCAATATAAACTAAGCCCGTTAGTTACTTACGTGGTAACATGAGGATACTTCCTGTGCTTAAGCATTTGGTGTTTCACAGCAATGCAGAACTGGGGTAAGTCAAACCAGGCTTTGACATTCAATTCTCATTTCATCCAGCAACTTGTTTATACTGCTCTGAAGTTGTTCCATTTTGCTTGCAGTAGAGATGTCTTTGTAAAAATTAGTTATAACTCAAATACAATATTTAGACATTTCAGTGAATTTAAGGTGGTCCTTGTCAATTTGGTAACAACTACATTCTGGGCTAGCAGCCAGCTTGGCCTTTGTCTTAGCATTTATTTAGGCTGGAGTATGATATGTAAACAAAAGAAAGACTTTGTAAGCAAAAAGCACATTTAAGCCATCTGAATAATTATATATTTAAGACATCTAAATGAAAAAGTGTTATTGAACCTGCAAAGTCAAGCACCTAGAAATCAGGAAATTCCTGATTATGTGCAGCATTAGTCTGGTCCCAAGTGTAGCCATTCAGTGCTCCAAACAGGATGTGATTCTGGGAGCAAAAAACCACCAAAAGCTTAAAATCATGTAGATAAATATTGTATCAGAGCATGTGCACAAATAGGTCGAATTAACTTGTGTCATTTCAAAGTTAGGATTTCCTAATCTTTCTTCCATTTTGAAGTTCTAAAACTCCTCTTGGTCAGCTTTAGTTGTGTGATTTTCCACAAGGCTCTTAAAAAGGAAAATGTTTTGACTTTGCATGATAGGCTGCTTGAGGCAATACTGAACCTGTATCACTTGTCCAAAGGCTTCACCTGGCTGAGAGCATAAGAAAATAATCATCTAAAAGCTGAGTGGGGCACAAAATAGAGCCATATACTGGGCTTAATTCACAAATTTCTGCTCATCCCCTTCCTAATCATCAAAGGAATTCCATTTTCTGGGGAAGAGGGATGCTATTGACTGATAAAGGTGGTGGCAGGACTGGATTGAAGCATTATTTGAAGATTCATATATGAAACATACTGTACCACCTGAATAACAGGAATCACCAGCAAGCAAGCAAAAAGCACAGGTGTTTGTCAGGCACTGTAATTAATTAATTAATGACAAAATTAGAGCTTTTAACAGACTAACTAAAACAAAAGATCCTCTTTCTTTCTTGCTCCCATGTGATTGATGTGAATTTGCTTGGTGTGCTGTTGTTTCCTTCCCAGCAGGTTTATTTCATACCATTATTCTTCTTAGAAAAATAGGAGACGGAAATGCTTTGTTAAGCTGAATTAATCCACAGCTTAAAGTACGAAATGCAATGAGTGCCACGCAGACATACACTCTAAAACTTCAGTTCTAGAAACTCTTCTGTAACTCACCTAATCTGTTACTGTTAATTAATCTGTTTTGCATTGTATGGTAATTAGGGTGGACTAATCACCTAAAAGCCTGTGATCTCAATAGAGATGTGGATTTGTGGCAGCTAGGACACCGGTTTGACTTCAGGATCTGTGCCTATGAAGAGTTATTCTCGTGTTCATTCTATGATGTAGATGCTATCATTTCTAGGTTTTTGTTAATGGAAAACTGTCTGAACGAGGCTCTGGAATAGTTTATGGAAAAGTAGTAAAACCTATTCCTGGAATCCCAGAATGGATTGGGTTGGAAGGGACCTTAATAGATCATCCAGTTCCAACCCTCTGCCAAGGGCAGGGACACCTTCCACCAGCCCAGGTTGCTCAAGGCCTCATCCAGCCTGTCCTTCAACACCTCCAGGGAGGAGGCAGCCACAGCCTCCCTGGGCAACCTGTGCCAGAGTCTCCCCACCCTCACTGCCAAGAAGTTCTTCTTAATTTCCAGTCTAAATCTGCCTTCTTCCAGCTCAAAGCCATTGCTCCTTGTCCTATCACTTCAAGTCCTTGTCAAAAGTCCCTCCCCAGATTTCTTTAGGCCTTCTTCATGTTTTGAAGGTCTCTTTGGAGTCTTCTTTTCACCAGGCTGAACAGCCCCACTTCTGGCAGTCTGTGCTCACAGAGAGGGTGCTCCAGCCCTCCTTGGTGTGAGAACTTCTAATGACAAAGCTGTACACCACATTTGTCACTGTATCATGGCAGAAGAACCTCAGCTGGCCACATACCTTGATCAAAAAAAAGAAACAGAAATGGAGGAAAAAACCCCAACAAAAACAATCAAAAAAGCATACCAGGTTCCCAGAGGCATCTCCAGGACTATGTAAGACATCTCTCTACTTTTGTGTGTATGATGGAAGACATCTCTCTACTCACACCCACTGGGAGATTTGTTAGCCAGCAGATCCCAGTGTGGTTACACCCTTACACAACCACATTGTCTTGGTTTGGCAAACGTGCCCAGAATCGACACAGCAGTTTTTCAGGTCTCTGCTCTTTTCCTATCCTGCCTGGGGAGCTTTCATTCTTCATATCACTTTCAGTTGTGATTTTAATGAGTTTGAGTAATTTTCCCCCACATGCTTAAATGTAAGCAGGTTGAGATTAAAATAACCTTTTCATACTGGCACACTAATTAGTGTGTGTTTCAAATGCCTGGTTGACAAAAACATCTCCTTTGGGCTGGAAGCAGTTTTGTGGAGGCAATTGCTGGCCCTTCATTTTTCTTTCGGTAAACAGTAAAAAAAGGAAACATTCCTAAAGTAGCCCTGCTGGGTTTTGCACTCAGGTCTGCCAGCCTCCAGCAGAAATTTCGTGGGATTTAGAATATTTTTTTTCCTGATTTCTTTTTCTCTTTTCCATTCTCTAGTATCTGACTGTTACTGTGCATTTCTCCTTCCTTTATGGCCACCACTCTTCAGGGTTTTATTTGTTTGTTTGTTTGCTTTCTTTTTCCAGAAGAACTTAGCTACAAGCTTCTCTTAGTTAAAGTGGTCACCACTTTCTAGTGGCTTTCTGAAACAAACTTGAGTTTGTCCTGAGGGATAATGAATCCTGGTGGTTTTTACCTTGCTGTGAGACTGGAGGCCCTGTTTCTCAGGGTGTAAGGTGGACCTTAGGCACACAATGTGAATGAATTGAATGCTGATGATATAAAGTAACAGGAGAAAACCCCACATAGTTCTGTTTGTGTCACCAAGAAAATTCAAAGTGTGATGAGTGGGAGACAGAAAGGGGAAAAAAATCAAAAACAGGAGGAAGAAACAAGCAAAAATAGGTGGAATGGAGCAGAAAAGTGAGAAAGTGCAGGGCAATGGGGCAGTGAATGTCTAAAGGCTGTGGAAGTGGGATAAAGAGAGGAAGTTAGAGCTAAGTGGAAAAGTGCTAAAAAGCTGCACCTAAATGAATAAAGACATCTTCTCTACTGATTGGTGTGAAAGTCAGAGCTTGGCTTCTCAAAGACACTGGATTGCTTGCTACTGACACAACTGAATATCCTTCAGCTTTAGTGAACTGGGTTATATGAAGAGGTCTTGGAATCCTTGAGCACAGACCAAGAACTCATAGTTAGAAGGTGTGATGCTATCAGAGCAAAGTACTGAAGGAAACAGAGATGTCTTTTTTCTAGTCAATACCATCAAGTTCTTAGAGATATGCTTCATTTAACACACTTTGTGGCACTCACTTGTTAGTTGGGTTAAATTTGACAGGCTGTGTCATACAGGATGGCCTATGACAGAGTTTCAATCTAAGAAGTGACACTTCTGCTACATCCTGAAGAAGCCAGCATCAAACTCAGCTTCCCTGTTACATATGTGTGTTGGAAACTTGCAATGCTACCATCTTTAGTGGCTTTGTAATAATTGCTGCTTTTCTGAACTCTTCAGCTCTTAAGTGGCTGTAAGAGCTCTGCTTCATGGGTGTCATAGCCCTGTGGGTGTCATAGCTGTGAAGAAAACCCTGGAAAAAACATCTTGGGTGCATTCTTAAGACTTGCTGGACAGCAGGCAAATTGAAAGCATAAAGATTCATCTTTAAATAAAACTATTTTAAAGACCATTCTGGTGATGAGGAGAAACAGATTTGGCTTATATTGGGACTTCTGAATGTTTGCCATGGAGTGCTCTGCCTGTAGAACTGAATTTTTAAACCCCAGTGACTGCCTGTTCACTGAGCACTGACCCATTCTCCGCTTAAATTTCAGGAGACAGCTCTAAGAGCAGAGCTCCTCTATTTTTTCTCCCTTCCCTTCCCTTCCCTTCCCTTCCCTTCCCTTCCCTTCCCTTCCCTTCCCTTCCCTTCCCTTCCCTTCCCTTCCCTTCCCTTCCCTTCCCTTCCCTTCCCTTCCCTTCCCTTCCCTTCCCTTCCCTTCCCTTCCCTTCCCTTCCCTTCCCTTCCCTTCCCTTCCCTTCCCTTCCCTTCCCTTCCCTTCCCTTCCCTTCCCTTCCCTTCCCTTCCCTTCCCTTCCCTTCCCTTCCCTTCCCTTCCCTTCCCTTCCCTTCCCTCCCCTTCCCTCCCCTCCCCTTCCCTCCCCTTCCCTCCCCTCCCCTCCCCTTCCCTCCCCTCCCCTCCCCTTCCCTCCCCTTCCCTTCCTTCCCCTCCCCTTCCCCTTCCCTCCCCTTCCCCTTCCCTTTCCTTCCCCTTCTCTCCCCTCCCCCTCCCCTCCCCTCCCCTCCCCTCCCCTCCCCTCCCCTCCCCTCCCCTCCCCTCCCCTCCCCCTTCCCCTTCCCCTCCCCCTTCCCCTTCCTCCTTCTTATCTCTTTCTTTCCTTACTTTAATACTCTTGGATGAGTTTTTACCATAGTCCTGTTTTTGGAGCTAGCAATACTGCCCTTTTTTATGTCAGTGGCTTCTGTCATTCACTTCACCCAGCAGTCCCAGTGAGGTGTGCAGTCCAAGTGAATACAGTGAACCTTCAGCACTTACACTTTCAGTCTGGGCTTTCTTAATCCCATTCATTACATTTGTGTTATATATTAGGCCATGTTTTTAGAGCTCTCCTCTACTTTATAGCATATAAATCAAAATACTTCTATTTTCTAGGGCCGACAACAGTTGTGTAATGTTGTATGTAATCTACCAATATTAGCACTTTTATTTTCAAGGATAAAATTTGGTGGAAAGAGAATAAGAGGGGACAGGAATTGCAGAAGTGGAAGAGCTACCAATGAGGTAGACTTGCTAGGAGAATCCAACAGGGAGGAGCTGCACTGAAAGATGTATGTCATGCTCAGCAGGTTCAGAAATCGTTGCTGGAAAGCTTGACAGACAGCAGTGACAGGCAAATTGAAATGTGGTTTGTAGCAAACCATCATGGTCAACCTGGAAAAAAGCACTGCTGGGCAGGTTCAGCAGGTGGTGGTGATGCCTAGGGGTGAGCAGCTCTTGGTGCCACTTAAATTACAGCAAAAGTGGAAGCAGTTCTCTAGGGTCTAAAGAGTCTGGATTTGAGTGAGGTGCTCAGGTTACTTGGGACATTGAAAATTAAGGTTTAAGAAGAACTTTACCTTGTAAGACTGGACACATGTGAAGGTCCACATCTCTCTATTTGTTCTGGTCTGAGAACTGCTTGTAGAGTGTTCTCAGGAGGCAGCATCAGGGGATTTCTGCCAGGCAGAGTGGCTGACTGAAAACAACCCCCCCAATAACTAATGGTGTAGTCAGTGAGTATACAGAGGATGAGAATTTGTTCAATGCTGTAACTAAAAAAGATGAATGGAATTGAGGTTTTCTTAAGATGCCTTTACTGGTCCTACCATAATTTCTCCTTAAAATAAATTTTGTTCTGAGGCAAAACTGGTGTCTTCTAGCTGTTCAGGCTTAATTCACAGTGGGTGTTTGTGCCCTGGACATAGCCAAACCCAACAAAATGTTAGGACTTTCTTTTTTAAAAGACATGTATAGCTTCTTTGGGCTGGTGTTGTATGCTCCTACCTCATCTTGTAGGAACATCTCATGTGACTAGCTCTCCTTCTCCTGCCAATGTAATCTGCTTGGCTGCTGCCTTCTCCTTTTGATGACTCCATAACCTCCATTGCGGGTCAGGCATAGCCACAGCAGAGTGCCTGGTGCTCCAAAAGAGACAGAAATAGAAACTGTGTTTGATATGCAGCACCACTCTTCACTCTTCTCTTGTTGTACTGGGAAATTTATGCCTCTTAGGTTCACACTGCAGTTGGAGTCAACCTATCAGGTTTTAGCAAGGCTCGCTAGGTCCATGTCTGCGGTTTGGTACTTTTTCCTCATCTGCTGTGCTCTCCAAGCCCAAGCTTTCTGAGCAGTTTTCCAATGTGATTGCCTCTTGCTGAAGGTGCAGAGTGGTATTTTTCAGTGCTCTGTGCATCTGTGTTTGTTTACACAGGACTGTCAGCAGGATATGAAATGCTACCGCTGCAGTCGCTGGGTATCCTACATGCTTGGCATGTAAATGGTGGCAAACAAAGTGCATGCTTTGGGGACTGTTTCCTGTTGGAAAATAAAAAAATGGTGAAATATCCTGGTGACAGCCACACAAGAGTGGTGAGGGTCACAGAATCATAGAGTGATTGAAGTGGGAAGGGACCTCTAGAAGTTGTCTAGTCCAACTACCATACTCAAACAGGGCCATCTAAAACAGCATAGCCCAGCCTGTATCCAGGTAGCTTTTTAATATCTTCAAGGTGGAAGACTCTGCCTTGGTTAGTCCTTTCCCTTGACTTCATCTCCAATCCTGGCTGCTTCCTGTGCCACTGAGCTGGCAGAAACTAACTCAAGTTTTTAGCTAGCTAATGAATTGGACTGATCCTTAGAGGAGTACCACATCTGTAAGAAGGAAGACATCAGGATCGTTCAGCCAAGAGGCTGAACCTGCAGCAAGCTATTAAATCAATTTACCCACTTTGTAAGATGTCAACTTGAAGAGGATGGGGCAAAAATTAAGTGATTTTCTATAGAAATGTTTGTCTTGTTTAGTAGCCTTAAATCTGCTCATTGTGCAGTAGTGTGTTGTGACGTGAAGAAGAGGCCAGGAATGCACACAGAAGGAGGGAGGAAGAGCAGGGTTGTAGCATCCCTCTAGAGAAGTGCAGCTGTTTTGGAGCTGCACCCTGGTAGTTGCTGTCATTAAAATACCTTAGCAGGCCTTCAGCGCAGCGTAGCATGTGAAAGTGAAAAGAAAGGCATTAATGACACACAGCGAGCCAACTTTCCACGGACCACAGGCCAGCTGCTCCCTCTCCTGAGTTTGCAATCTGTTTCTGGTTTGCTTTGTTTTTCTCTTACTTTAGGCTCGGCCGGCCAATGGTGAAATGTAAAAATCATGACTCTCCTTGCTGCCCTGGCTGTTAAGGAAGGGAAATGCTGGAAAGGAAAAGGTATTGAAGAAGTTTGGGAAAGCTGAAAGTGTCAGTTAGTTTTATGCCTTGTCACACTGCAGCAGGAGATTCAACCCACTTGCAGTATCAAGAAATCTAACAGCTTTTTCCCTGGCAGGGAAAAATGGCAGGAAGAAAACAGAGATGGGTTCTTCTCCTACTCAGCAGTTAAAAATGGATAGACATAACACCTACCAGATAAAAGATGATGACAAAGATGGAGGCAAAAGTGAAGTGGGAAGAGACCCTGCTAATAGCTTGTCTTGCAGCTGAGATTGACAAGGACATCTTGACCCCTGATGGGCAGCATTTAATAGCTATGTCCATTTTAATTTCTGAAGTCTTCGAAACCTTTTGAATTAGCACTGACACTCAGTCAAACCCAAGCTGCCTGCTTTGTAGGCACCTTCACCTGAGACAAAGAAAGGTATTAGCGAAATGTACACCCAACCTTGTTGCCCACCCTCTACTTGTGAGAGTTACTCCCTGGCATTTTCCACACACTAATCAAATTTATGCTGTGTCTGGTGTTGATGCGTGTTTAACCACTGGCCATTCAATGGAGTTGCTTAACACACTAATTATATAATTGCCATTTCAAAATACATTTCCTTACCCATTCTACAAGACAAAATAATGATTTGCACATGTTGCATCTGAAGAACTGTTTTGCCAGAGTTGTGTTTGCCACCTCATTTTCCCACTTCTCTTGAAATAGTGTCACATGGCTGGTACTATGCATTCACCTAGCACGAATTAAGCTTTGTCCTTTTCATTCTCATACTTATCATACAAACCCTGCCTCTGTGCAGTGCAAGTAGAAACTAAATTTGACATCCTGCTCCTCTTTATTTCAAGGATTCTCTTCAAGAAGCTAGGATCTGATAATAAATGTTCTAGCAATAGGCTTAAAGTGAAATGAAGGAGGTGCAGTTTTGGAAGCAGTAGCATGGGAATAGCCAAGCTTACGTAGCGTGAAATACAATGGGATGTCACAGCTGAGTGCTCCTCTCTGGTACCACTTCGGCTTCATCAAATTGGTACAAATTTCCTCTGTCTGCTCAGAGTTTAAACAACTTTCCTTCTTTTTGAGATAAATCTACCCAAGATAACCAGCCCTGTGCTGGGCTAAGTGCTTCTGTAAACTTGGGGTGTCTTCCAGCACTACAGTCCCACAGCAAATCCTGTCATCTCTTGTGTCTGCAGAACTCATTCATGTTGATAAAGATGTGCAGGGTGAGTGCCCAGAGGCTGGAGCCAGGCTCTGCTGGGTGATGCCCAATGCCAGCACAAGGGGCAGTGGTGGAAGCTGAGACAGAGGAAGTTCCATGGGAACAGGAGGAATAATTTTTTCCCTGTGAGGGTGACAGAGCCCTGGAACAGGCTGCCCAGGGGGGGTGTGGAGTCTCCTTCTCTGGAGATATTCCAGACCTGCCTGGATATGTTCCTGTGTGACCTGCCCTAGGTGACCCTGTTCTGACAGGGGGTTGGACTCAATCTTTCAAGGTCCCTTCCAGCTCCTAACCACTGTGATTCTGTGAAGTCCTCTGGACATAGCCTGGTCTGCGCTCTTAGTGCTAAAGCACTTTTCTCAGTTTGTTGCAGGTAAACTCATGTCTCTTCTGATCAGAGGTGGGATTAGCAGAGGAACAAAGGGATAGTTTTGTCAGGTAATGGGAAGAGTATCAAAGCAGTCATGCAAGCATGCTCAGTGCAGAGTGCATGTCCTGCCCAGTTTAAAGTTCAGCTCCAACTTTACTCTCTTAGCTCTGCTGCCTGTAACACGGATCAATGCCTTTTGGGTCTGGATCTCTGCAGAGCATAAGGAAGTTGTTTAGGAGCACTAAATGTCAGTTCCTAAATGTCCATGGTGCTACAACATCCTGCTTTCTTCCTTTGATGATTTTATAAATACCCCACCAAGACAGAGCTGCAGACTTACCCTAGCTTGATCACTGATGCTTCATCTGAGCAAATGAGTTCAGTTTCCTCTTTCACATGGTTGCCATGGATGTCCTGATGGAAAGTGTCAGACATCCCCAGGAATAAAGGTGTTTATATTCTTTCCTATAATTAATTTACAGCATCTGAGCCCCTCTCTTGTCTCCCAAACTCCTTTCTTGTACAGATTGTTTGTGGTCACACTGAATTTCTGAGATCATTGAGTCAGAACATCCCACTGTATGAGGCAGGAAGGAGTCACCAACCAACTTACTCTCCAGAGCATCAAATGTGCAGTTTCAGGAGTTCTCTGTGTGTACTATTGGACTTATGTTGCCCATTTTGTAGCCGTTGCAGACCATCTGTGTTCCAATGTTAATGCTTCATTCCAGCAAGATCCTTCACATATGCTCAATGTAAGACAGCTTCCAAGTAATTCACTCTCTCAAGGACCCAGGACTTGAGATAATAAACACTAAAATGGAGGAATCAAGCAAAACCAAAAGAGTGAACTCAAGTTAAACTTTAAATCTTGTATGTATTTCTTCATCTTCATTCTTTCTCTTTCCCACCATTAGAGAGACTGTCAGACCTAGTTTTCCACAGATCCCAATGGCTGTACAAATAATTGATTTTACAGTCCAAAATCTCCTCTCTCATCCTTTATGCCCCCCAAAAAAGAGTTCAGATTGGTCCAAAATAAAGAAAAAAAATGCTTCTAGCCAAAAAGAAATAGATAATTGTACTTGGGCATTGGCAGTGAAAACAAGGGAAGTGGCTGAGACTCACAACTGGTGGGAAAGATGCTGAATTCTTTTACCAGTGGTTCATGCACAGTGCAGCAAATGTGTATTTTATTCTGTACCTGTCCCCACAGCAGCATGAATCCTCTGTGGGACTCCTCTTTGTGCTACAGTGCAGCACAGCTGGGTAGCCACAGGAACACAGAGTGGTGACCACAGAGTAGCCATCTTCTTTGGATCACTCAACAGTGTGCTCAGTAGAGCTGAAGGAGCAGAAGAGTTTGGGGGAATTGTCTTTTTGGAATACTTTATGAGATGACATTTGGGGTGCTGTCCTGAAGGGGGAAAAGAAGGATTTGGATCCTCTTGGGAGTCAAAGAGCCTTAAGTTGTGATTTCCCTCGGTCCAGTATCAACCATCAAGTGACTCTTGACCTTTGGTGTTTACTACAGGTGGCCAAAGCTAAGCAAACCATACCAGATCCCTTCAGAATTTCTACAGTTAGAAGTTTTAGAATTAACCAGGTTGGAAAAGACCTTTGAGATCATCGAGCCCAACCTATCACCCAACACCATCTGATCAACTAAACCATGGCACCAAGTGCCTCATCCAGGCTCTTCCTAAACACCTCCAGGGATGGTGACTCCACCACCTCCCTGAGCAGCACATTCCCATGGCCAATCTCTCTTTCTGAGAAGAATTTCCTCCTAACATCCCAGCCTAAACCTCCCCTGTCACAGCTTGAGACTGTGTCCTCTTGTTCAGGTGCTGGTTGCCTGGGAGAAGAGACCAACCCCCACCTGGCTACAACCTCCCTTCAGGTAGCTGTAGACAGCAATAAGGTCTCCCCTGAGCCTCCTCTTCTCCAGGCTAAACACCCCCAGCCTCTCCTCACAGGGCTGTGCTCCAAACCCCTCCCCAGCTTTGCTGCCCTTCCCTGGACACATTCCAGTACCTCAACATCCCTCTTGAGCTGGGGGGGCCCAGAACTGGACACAGGACTCAAGGTGTGGCCTAACCAGTGCTGAGTACAGGGCAGAATGACCTCCCTGCTCCTGCTGGCCACACTGTTCCTGATGGAGGCCAGGATGCCATTGGCCTTCTTGGCCACCTGGGCACACTGCTGGCTCATGTTCAGCCTACTGTCAACCAGTACTCCCAGGTCCCTCTCTGCCTGACTGCTCTAAGCCACTCTGACCCCAGCCTGTAGCTCTGCATGGGGTTGTTGTGGCCAATGTATAGAACCTGGCACTTGGATGTGTTCAATCTCCTGCCCTTGGCCTCTGCCCATCTGTCCAGCCTGGCAAGGTCCCTCTGCAGATCTCTCTAACCCTCTAACAGATCAACTCCTGCCCCCAGCTTGGTGTCATCTGCAAATTTACTGATGAAGGACTCAATCCCCTCCTCCAGATCATCAGTGAAGATATTGAAAAGGATGGGGCCCAGCACTGATCGCTGGGGCACACCACTGGTGCCTGGCTGCCAGCTGGATGTGGCACCATTCACCACCACTCTCTGGGCTCAGCCTCCAGCCAGTTCCTTGGCAGCTTCCAGTCTTCTGGGACCTCTCCAGTGAGCCAGAACTGGTGAAAAATGATGGAGAGTGGCTTGGCAGCTCATCTGCCAGCTCTCTCAGCACCCTAGGATGGATCCCATCCGGTCCCATGCACTTGTGGGGATCCAAGCGGCTGAGGAGGTCTCTAACTATTTACCCCTGGATCACAGGGGAACTATATTGCTCCCTGCCTCCATCTGCCAGCTCTGCAGGCTAGCTGTCTGGAAGACAACCAATCCTGCTGTTAAAATTTGAGACAAAGAAGGTGTTAAGCACCTCTGCCTTTTCCTCATCTTTAGTTACAGTATTCCCCTCTGTGTCCACCAAGGAGTGGAGGTTGTCCTTGCTCTCCTCTTGCCATTCATGTATTTGTAGAAGGATTTTTTGTTGTCCTTCATAGCAGTGCCAGGATAAGCTCTAAATGGGCTTTAGCCTCTCTATTTTTTTTCCTGCATGACCTAGCAACCTCCTTACACATTCCATGGGTCACCTCTCCTTCCTCCCAAAGATGGTATCTCCTCTTTTTTCCCCTTAATTCACCCAGAAGCTCATTGCCCATCCAGGCTGTCTGCCCCGGGGCTCATCTCTGGCACATTGGCACAGCCTGTTCTGAGCCTTCAAGAGTTCTTTCTGGAAGCAGCTGCAGCCCTCCTGGACCCCTTTGTTTTTAAGGGCTGTTTCCCAAGGTACCTTCTGAATTAGTTCCTTGAGTAACCTGAAGTCTGCCCTCAAGAGATTTTGTTGCTGCCCTGCTTGGCTTGACTGCACATTGAACGCTCAATGGGGTCCATGGTCCCTGGACCCCAGACAGCCTCCAAGCACCACATCCCCACCAGCCCTTCTCTGTTGGTAAAAAGGAGGTCAAGCAGAGCCTTACCCCTGGTAGACTCACACAGCAGCTGGGATAAAAAGCTCTTCTCCACGCACTCTAAGAACCTTCTAGACTGCCTCCTCTCTGCTGTGTTATTTACAGATGAATTGCAGAATATCTATCCCAAGGCCAGGAGCAGCTTTAGCCAATGCAATCTTGCTTTTTGCAGTGTATTTGTATATTGCAGGCAGAATACGCTCACCTTACCAGCCCCATCCCTGCCACCAGTATGTATCCAGCTGGTGGTGGCATTGTCCACACCTACCAGCCATGGTAGGTGTGGACAGCTCAAGGTTGGAAGTTGCCACACCAACCCAAGCAGGTACTGCTAGGTCAGGTTTAAGGTTGGTGTCACTGTGTATGCCAGCAGTACCCATAAAGTCATCTTCTTTGTCCTTTGTGTAATTCTTCAAAGCATAACCCACAGACAATGAGAGCTTCCCTTCCCCAGCATTCAGCTCTTTAGATGTCTATCAACAAGCTTTAAATTGGCTCCAGGAATCGTAAAATTGGGTTACATGACGTCGATTCATGAAGGCCATCCTGGCATACATTTAAACCTCTGCGCTTGCTGAATATCTTGCGTTGGCGTCTTGACAGACGAGTGCCGAAGGTGCAACTCCCTGCATGGGGCTCTGAGCAGTCCCCCTCGTGCCTCAGCTATTGACATGAAAAGCTCACCTTTCGCTGATACTGGCTATGGGACTTATCCCAGTAAAGATTTTAGCTGGTCTGGGGAGTCACAGAAAGCCTGTACAGCCGTTCCTTCAAACCAGCAGGCTGTTTGCAGAGCCAGTTTGGCTCGGTAGCCAGTCAGAACCGCTGCCTCGGGACAGCACCGCTCGCTTTGTGAGTTTCTGCTTGGCTTTTTGCCTTGCTTTCGGGGTTTAGCGGGTCGGGAGGACTCCTGGGGGGCAGGGGTTGAGGCGGGCTCGTGCTCTCGTGAGCGTGCACGGGAGAGAGTGCCTGACGTCAGCCGCGGGAGATTTAAATCCCGGGCGGGCTGTGTGCGCGGCGCCAGTTTGGCTCGGTAGCCGAGAGCCTTTCGGCTGCTTGTTTTTGTTTTCACTCATACGCTGCACCATGGTCATTACTCATACCAAGGGTAGAAAAACAGCGTCTACCCAGACAGAGTTGTTTCTCCAGCATGCTGCTCACACCTGTGTCAGGTTGTGAGCAGGTGAACTTTCTCCTCAGCCTGGTGGCTGAGCTGAAGGATGAAGTGGCCGAGCTGAAGGAGGAGGTTGTCTAGGCTGAGGTCAATAAGGAAAGCGAAAGGGAGTTAGATTTGTGGGAGAAGGCTCTGCAGATCTCCCCTGCTGAGGGACGGGCCCCTGAAAACGGAGAGGGATGGACACGGGTCCCTGCCAAGGGTGGCAAGAGAAATCCACCCCGGCCCTCTCCTCCTCCTCCGCTGCCCTTGCATAATAAGTATGAGGCCCTGCAGGCTGAGGGCGGTGGGGATGAGAGGGCTGAGGAGCAGCCATCCAGAGGGGAGATCAAGGCCAAGCAGTCCCCGCCGGCTGTAACGACCAGCTCCGGGGAGCAGCCTAAGGCCAAGCCTAAGGCCAAGCAGTTCCCACCAGCTATAACGACCGGCTCCACAAAGAAAAGGAGAAGGGTTATAGTTGTTGGGGACTCTCTCCTGGGGGGCACTGAAGGACCCATATGTCGTCCCGACCCATCCTACAGGGTGGTCTGCTCTCTACCTGGGGCGCGGGTAAGGGACATTGCAAGGGGAATCCCCAAGCTCATCAGTCCCTCTGACTATTACCCTCTGCTGGTAATACAGGCTGGGAGTGATGAGATCGACAGGAAGGGCACCAGGGCAATTAAGAAGGAGTTCAGGGCCCTTGGACAATTGATTGATGGGGCAGGAGCTCAAGTGGTGTTCTGCTCAGTTCCCTCAGTGGCAGGGGAGTACACTGAGAGGAACAGAACCCACACCATCAACAAGTGGCTCAGGGAATGGTGCCAGCGGAGGAACTTTGGTTTCTTTGATCATGGGGCTACTTTTACGGCACCCGACCTGCTGGGTCCTGATGGGGTGCAGTTATCTAGAAGGGGCAAGAGAGTCCTAGCACTGGAGTTGGCAGGGTTCATTAGGAGGGCTTTAAACTAGGTCTGAAGGGGGTGGGTGAAGACATCGGTCCCTCTGCAGAGGTAAGAGTAGGGCACAAGGCAGGGTCAGTTGAGAGGTGGGGAGCCCAGCTGCAGTGCAGGTACACCAATGCAGGCAGCCTGGGCAATAAGCAAGAGGAGCTGGAGGTCCTGGCCACCAAGGCGACTATGATGTAGTCACCATCTCAGAAACATGGTGGGACAACACGAACGATTGGAGTGCTACACTGGGGGGCTACAGGCTCTTTAGGAGGGATAGGCGAGGGAGGAGAGGAGGAGGGGTGGCTTTGTATATTAGGGAGTCACTTTCTGCCTCAGAACTTGAGGTGGAAGATGAGGGAATTGAGAGCCTGTGGGTTAAAATCAGAGGGCAGCCCAACAAATCTGACATCCTGGTGGGAGTCTGTTACAGACCACCCAACCAGGATGAGGAGGCTGATGAATTATTCTACAAACAACTGGAGGCTGTCTCAAGATCATCAGCTCTTGTCCTTGTGGGTGACTTCAACCTGCCAGATATCTGCTGGGAACTTAATTCAGCAGAGAGGAGGCAGTCCAGAAGATTCCTGGAGCGAATAGAGGACTGCTTCCTGACGCAGCTGTTAAGCGAGCCTAATCGGGGACAGGCTCTGCTTGACTTGCTGCTCTCCAATAGGGAAGGGCTAGTGGGAGATGTGACCGTGGGAGGCTGCCCAGGGTGCAGTGACCACAAGATAGTGAAGTTTTCAATCTGCAGGGAGATAGGGAGGAGCACCAACAGAACCTTCACCTTGGACTGCAGGAGGGCAAACTTCAGCCTCTTTAAGAAAATTATTCGTAAAGTTCCCTGGGTACCAACCCTCATGAACCGAGGGGCCCAGGAGGGTTGGAGCTGCTTCAAACAGGAGCTCTTGAAGGCACAGGAACTGGCGGTCCCCATGTGCCGAAAGATGAGCCCAGGGGAAGGCTCTGGGCCTGGATGGACAAGCAGCTCCTGGAGGATTGAAGGGGAAACAAGAGGCTGTATCACCTTTGGAAGGAGGGGAAGGCTTCTCCAGGTGTGTTCAAGGAAGTGGTTAGATTATGTAGGAATAAAATTAGAGAGGCAAAGGCCCAGTTGGAACTGAAACTGGCCACCTCTGTGAGAGACAACAAAAAGCATTGTTACAAATATATCAACACTAAAAAGAAGGGCAAGAAGAACCTGCACTCCTTAGTGGACCTGGAGGGGAACACTGTGACCTAAGATGAGGAAAAGGCTGAGGTCCTGAATGCCTTCTTTGCCTCGATGTTTAACAGCAAGGCAGCAGTTCAGGACGAGTGGCCTCCTGAGCTGGGGATGGGGTCAGGGAGCAGTGTAATGCCCCAGAAATCCATGATGAATTGGTTGGGGACCTGCTGAGCCACTTGGACACTCACAAGTCCATGGGACCGGATGGGATCCATCCTAGGGTGCTGAGAGAGCTGGCAGATGAGCTGACAAGCCGCTCTCCATCATTTTCCTCCAGTCCTGGCTCACTGGAGAGGTCCCAGGTGACTGAAACTGGCCAGTGTGGTGCCCATCCACAAGAAGGGACGGATGGAGGAACCTGGAAACTCCAGACCAGTCAGCCTGACCTCAGTGCCAGGGAAAGCGATGGAGCAAATTATCCTGGCAGCAATAACTGCACCTGAAGGATGGCCAAGGGCTCAGGTCCAGCCAGCATGGATTTAGGAAGGGCAGGTCCTGCCTCTCCAACCTGATCTCCTTCTATGATCAGGTGACCCGTCGCAGGCTGTGGATGGAGTCTACCTGGACTTCAGCAAGGCCTTTGACACCATCCCCCACAGCAAACTGCCGGCCAAGCTGTCAGCCCCTGGCTTGGACAGCAGCTCTCTGAGCTGGGTTAGGAACTGGCTGGAGGCTTGAGCCCAGAGAGTGGTGGTGAATGGTGCCCACAGCCAGCTGGCAGCCAGGCACCAGTGGTGTCCCCCAGCGATCAGTGCTGGGCCCCATCCTCTTCAACATCTTCATTGATTGATATGGATGAGGGGGTTGAGTCAGTCATCCAGCAAGTTTGCAGATGACACCAAGTTGGGAACAGATGTTAGTCAGTTAGAGGGTAGAAAGGCTCTGCAGAGGGACCTCGACCGACTGGACAGATGGGCAGAGTCCAACGGGATGGCATTTAACAAGTCCAAGTGCCAGGTGCTGCACTTTGGCCACAGCAACCCCATGCAGAGCTACAGGCTGGGGTCAGAGTGGCTGAGAGCTGCCAAACAGAGAGGGACCTGGGGGTGCTGATTGACAGCCACCTAAACATGAGCCAGCAGTGTGCCCAGGTGGCCAAGAAGGCCAATGGCATCCTGGCCTGTATTAGGAATAGTGTGGCCAGCAGGAGCAGGGAGGTCATTGTGCCCCTGTACTCTGCATTGGTTAGGCCACACCTTGAGTCCTGTGTCCAGTTCTGGGCCCCTCAGTTTAAGAAGGACATCGAGACACTTGAAGGTGTCCAGAGAAGGGCAACAAGGCTGGGGAGAGGCCTTGAGCACAGCCCTGTGAGGAGAGGCTGAGGGAGCTGGGGTTGCTTAGCCTGGAGACAAGAAGGATCAGAGGTGACCTCATTGCCCTCTACAACTACCTGAAAGGTGGTTGTAGCCAGGAAGGGGTTGGTCTCTTCTCCCAGGCAACCAGCACCAGAACAAGGGGACACAGTCTCAAGCTGTGCCAGGGGAGGTTTAGACTCGAGGTGAGGAAAAAGTTCTTCACTGAGCGAGTTGTTCGTCATTGGGATGTGCTGCCCAGGGAGGTGGTGGAGTCGCCGTCCCTGGAGGTGTTCAAGGGGAGATTGGACGTGGCACTTGGTGCCATGGTCTAGTTGTGGGGTCTGTTGGGACAGGTTGGACTTGATGATCCTTGGGGTCTCTTCCAACCTTGGTTATACTGTGATACTGTGATACTTCAGACTACTCCCTAACGATTTCATCTCTCACGTTGTTTTGAGTAATAGAGGTGATTTTTTTTTCTGGCACAGCATGCTGCATGGAGTTAGGAATTGAGGAGATTTTTATGTTGTCGCATTTGGTTCAATACCCTGTTGTCATTTATGCCAAGTGGTACAATAATACACTGTCAGTCATTTAGGGGCCAGTTGGATGAAGCTTTGTTCGTGTGAGTGGGGCTTCCCAGGGTGCCTCAGTTCATCAGTGCGGATAATACTGCAGGAACCTGGGGCTGGGGGTTTGGAGTGTGCCAGAAAGCGGTATCTTTCTTTCAGAATTCAATCAAAAATAAGCAGGAACTGGGGTGTAGAGCTCTTTGTTGTCATCATGTGTCTGTCCACGTTTGCAAGGAGAGTCAGGTAAAAGGAAAATAATGGGAAGGAGCATTGGCTGCAGTTTTCTGAGCTGCAGAGTAGTTAAGCAAGGAGCTATGGATTTGAGAGGGAGTTAAGGAAATTAAAAGGAGGCATCAGATGTTGGCTTAAAGCCCCGTTTGCCCTTACAGAACAAAAGTATGAGCACAGAATGAGTCTGCCACGCTGGCAGACACACGATTTAGCCATGCCAAAGCACTTTGAGGACGTTTGCAGACATTTGCAAGTTTTTTTAGCCCTCATGTAGATGAACTGGATCTTGTGAAGCCTTTGGAACTCTCCTGGTAAGTAACATTTAACCCCCTTGTGCTCAAACAGCCTTTCTCAGGCAATTAGGTGTTCTTCATTGGAGGCCAGTTCAAAGATTACTTGTTGCCTTTGTTTAGCAGAGGCTCAACTGCTGCAGCTTTCTGGTCCTTTTTAAAAGGCAAACAGAGTTTACACAATAAAAGGGGTTTGTTTCTTATTCTTTTTCTTCTTCTCAAATTAATTATTTTGAAATATCTCACAGATTACATCAGTTTCTTACTTGCATTCATGTTGCAAGATGGTGACCATTGTATGTTGCTAGTGATGCATTAAATTAGTTGTTTACATTACAACATCTAAACATATTAGAATCTTTTGTGTTTGTCTTCAAAGATTCCTATTCTAATAAAGCTCTCTGAAACAAGTAAGGTTGTCTTTTTTGTTTAGTTTATGCATCAGTGGAGAACCTAAAGGTCTGCAGCCTGTAGCCATCCCTGTCTGTGTTTAGCAGAGTGTAAGGAAATGGTGTTTGGGACTATATCTATTTTCATTTACAAGGGAAAGTTACACTTTGAAATGAATCATTTGGCATTTAGAAAAGGTAACACCTGAGAAAATGTCAATGGGAAGAGTCGACATTCACCCTCTTTCCTTAAAGCCTGTGTTTTGATGTGACTTTTAATGAGAGTGAAAAGAAAGTGTGTATAGTGTGCCGAAAAAATAAACATTTTGGCTGCACCCTTCCAATTTCTGATGGCTTTGTGTCTCTCTTCAGGTGTTTCTGAGGGTAAAGTGATAGAATGCCAACATTCAGCAAACAACACTCTTTGGAGTTTTTAAAACTTTGCAGTCTCAGTTTTGCTAAATGAATGTTGTAACAGAGACAAAAATGTGAAAAATAAAAGGAAAAGCTGACAGCTTTAATAGACTTGGAACTGCCTGTGAAGTAACCTGCACTGTTGAGGGAAGCTCAAGAAGATGTTTTTAGCAGCAGGGGAGCTTCTTGAAGGGTCAGCTGAGCAGTGGATGTCCACACTTTCCCTTCAACACACTCTATTGTAGTGCAATACATTTCCGTTCTTCATCTAGAGAGAAGTGCTCTCATGCACATTTTAGGTCACACCACATCTGCCTTAGAATCTGTGTTTCATTTTGTTTAGACATCTTCCTATCTTTACCGTGCTGGCAAGTTGTGAGAGAACAGCAGGGGTTTGTTTACCTGTCAAAACCCAAAATAACTTGCATGAAGACAATGACCAAAGGAAATGGTCACAATTATACTTTCTGTTAGTGAATGTCACTGAAAGGAAGAGCAGCAAGCTAAGTGTTAACGTCAGAAGCAGATTAATTGCTGTGTACAAGGTAAGCCCTTCAGGATAACAAGCCAAGAGAGCTTCATGCTTAAATACCCTCTAGAACATGCAGCAATGCAAGAGCCACTGAGTTATAGTAAGACTTGGGAAATGTGACAAAATAAGCAGTGGAATGAAGAGAACAGTCCTGAAACCAGTTGGAAAACCAGGAAGTGTAGAATTTGATGGAATTATGAAATATCTTAAGGAACATCTTGTTTCTGATCATGACTCCACTGTGAGAAAAGTGATAAGGAGTAAATTGGCTCTTTTCAATGAACCTTCAGCTTTAGACAAGGTAAGTGATGAAAAGGTACTGAGGACTGTTTTGATTACATAAAAGTGTAGCGTTTTTAAGTGTAAGGTTGAAAACAATAAATTTAAGATCTATTCTTACTCGCTTGAAAGATTTTTTTAATGAGAGGAAGGGTGAAAAGCTGTGAAAGAGTTTGGTGTAACAACCTGCCAGAAGTTGTTCCAAAGGTTATCACTTGCTGAGATACTTAGGCAAGATGCGTTCCAGTAGCAGCCTAAGGATGCTGCCATCGATAGTAGCACTCATGGTATCTGAATACTTTGAGTAAAGTTAAAGGTTAATCACAGAACTTCAAAAATACTGCGGACTGTGAGCCACAGTCTAAAGTACAAATTAAAGCCTAGGGGGACAAAAATAAAGGCTGCCTTCCAAATATACCCTCCAATTCTGGACTTCTTATGTTAGATTCCTCAAACTATGGTGTTCAGAACCAGAAGGCACCCTCAGCTTTTAAGCAGATGCATGCTTTATCTTTTGCTTGCGGTTTGCCCATTCTGTTTATAAAGACACCAGATGAGTTTCCACACCACTGGTTCATAGAATCATAGAATCATAGGTTGGAAGAGACCTCAAAGATCATCAAGTCCAACCTCTCACCCAACACCTCATGACTACTAAACCATGGCACCAAGTGCCACGTCCAGTCCCCTCTTGAACACCTCCAGGGATGGGGACTTCACGACCTCCCTGAGCAGCACATTCCAATGGCTAACAACTCTCTCTGTGAAGAACTTTCTCCTCACCTTCAGCCTAAACTTCCCCTGGTGCAGCTTGAGACTGTGTCCTCTTGTTCTGGTGCTGGTTGCCTGGGAGAAGAGACCAGTCCCCTCCTGGCTACAGCCTCCCTTCAGGTAGTTGTAGACAGCCAGAAGGTCTGCCCTGAGCCTTCTCTTCTCCAGACTAGGCAACCCCAGCTCCCTCAGCCTCTCCTCACAGGGCTGTGTTCCAGACCCCTCCCCAGCCTTGCTGCCCTTCTCTGGACATGTTCAAGTGTCTCAATGTCCTTCTTAAACTGAGGGGCCCAGAACTGGACACAGTACTCAAGGTGTGACCTAACTCAAGGTGTGGCCTTCTTCATGAAGAAATTCTGCCCAAATATCCCACTCCTGTGAACATTTTCATACTCATGCAGGTCTGCATAGGAGTTGTCCCATCAGATGAACTGATGGCTGGTGTGTACCAAAGTATCGACAGTGAGACATGCAAGTTCAACTGGTGTGAGTAGAGGCTGATAGAGGTAAAATAGACAATGTAGATACATTGCCTGGCTTTAGTGTCTCATCTTTGTTTCGGCTAGCATATTGTCTAAGTTCAGGAGCGGAAAACACAGCATCTCTAAACACACTCATACCAACAACTGATGTTCCTACAGTTAGTTTTGAATGCTCAAATTACGTGAAAGCTGCAGTTTCCAGGCATATCATAGTTTTTTGTAGTAGAATGAACAATTTGTATTTTGGACTCCCTTTTCTCTTTCTGTCTTTTACAAGTCATTGTAGTTGGTACTTGCGTGCTCATTGCTCCCTGCTGGCCAAAAGGGACTGAAGGGGAAAATTTTATTCAAGATTTTAGAGAAAGAGGGGGAAGGAAGTATAGAAATGTAAAGGTTTTGTTGCTGAATCACAGGAATTCACAGCCCATGTCCTAAGAACAGATAGGTGTACTGGATTGTATCTTGAAGACCCACAGTGTCTCATAGATCTCCTTTTTGGCAATGGCTCTTACTTCTCTCTGAGACCTCCCTTCTAAAACCTTGTTCCAGATTGCAAGTGATGTTACAGTTGAAAGAGCAGCAGCACAGAGTATCAAAGGCTGGTGCTTGACTGGTGGGCTGAGCAGCAGTGCAATTTTGACAGGGATAGTCTTTATCAGATGGAACTAGACTCTCAAGCACATGTTATATACCTCTAAATGTTCTGATCACATTCCCCGTTTCAAGTAGAAATTGGAAGGTAAGCAAGCCATGTTGCCAGCGAAGAGTGGTAGAACCAGGTGGCATGCTTTGGGTTCTATTACATGAAGAGGTCAGAAAAGTCCTTTTATCATAGAATCATAGAATCAATAAGGTGGGAAAAGACCTCAGAGATCATCAGCACCTCATGACTACTAAACCATGGCACCAAGTGCCACATTCAATCCTCCTCTTCTCCAGGCTAAGCAACCCCAGCTCCCTCGGCCTCTCCTCACAGGGCTGTGCTCCAGACCCCTCCCCAGCTTTGTTGCCCTTCTCTGAACATGTTCAAGAGTCTCAACGTCCTTCTTAAATTGAGGGGCCCAGAACTGGACACAGTACTCAAGGTTTGACCTTACCAATGCTGAGCACAGGGCAGAATGACTTCCCTGCTCCTGCTGGCGACACTGTGCTGTGTGATTGCACTCAAAATGACCTGTTCCATAATCTTGCCTGGCACTGAGGTCAGGCTGACAGGTCTGGAATTCCCTGGCTCATCAAACCAGCCCTTCTTGTGGGGCCAAGGCATCACCTTGGCAACTTCCAGTCATCTGGGACCTCTCCAGTTAGCCAGGATTGGTGAAAAGTATTGGAGAGTGGCTTGGCAGCTCTAGTCCTAGCACTAGAGTTGGCAGGGCTCATTAGGAGGGCTTTAAACTAGGTCTGAAGGGGGTGGGTGAGGAAATCAGTCCCTCTGCAGAGGAAAGAGTATGGCACAAGGTAGGGTCAGTTGAGAGGTGGGGAGCCCAGCTGCAGTGCAGGTACAGCAATGGGCAGCATGGGCAATAAGCAAGAGGAGCTGGAGGCCCTGGTCCACCAGGGTGACTATGGTGTAGTCACCATCTCAGAAACTTCGTGGGACAACAGGCACGATTGGAGTGCTGCACTGGGGGGCTACAGGCTCTTTAGGAGACACAGGAGAGGGGGAAGAGGAGGAGGGGTAGCTTTGTATATTAGGGATTCTCTCTCTGCCACAGAACTTGAGGTGGAAGATGAGGGAACTGAGAGCCTGTGGGTTAAAATCAGAAGGCCTAACAAATCTGACATCCTGGTTGGAGTCTGTTATAGACCACCCAACCAGGATGAGGAGGCTGATGAATTATTCTACAAACAACTGGAGGCTGTCTCAAGATCATCAGATCTTGTCCTTGTGGGTGACTTCAACCTGCCGGATATCTGCTGGGAACTTAATTCAGCAGAGAGGAGGCAGTCCAGAAGATTCCTGGAGCGGATAGAGGATTGCTTCCTGACGCAGCTGTTAAGTGAGCCTACCAGGGGACAGGCTCTGCTTGACCTGCTGCTCTCCAATAGGGAAGGGCTGGTGGGAGATGTGACCATGGGAGGCTGCCCAGGGTGCAGTGACCACGAGATAGTGAAGTTTTCAATCTGCAGGGAGATAGGGAGGAGTACCAACAGAACCTTCACCTTGGACTGCAGGAGGGCAAACTTCAGCCTCTTTAAGAAACTTATTTGTAAAGTTCCCTGGGTACCAACCCTCATGAACCGAGGGGTCCAGGAGGGTTGGAGCTGCTTCAAACAGGAGCTCTTGAAGGCACAGGAACTGGCGGTTCCCATGTGCCGAAAGATGAGCCCAGGGGAAGGCTCTGGGCCTGGATGAGCAAGCAGCTCCTGGAGGATTGAAGGGGAAACAAGAGGCTGTATCACCTTTGGAAGGAGGGGAAGGCTTCTCCAGGTGTGTTCAAGGAAGTGGTTAGATTATGTAGGAATAAGAGAGGCAAAGGCCCAGTTGGAACTGAAACTGGCCACCTCTGTGAGAGACAATAAAAAGCAGTTTTACAAATATATCAACACTAAAAAGAAGGGCAAGAAGAACCTGCACTCCTTAGTGGACCTGGAGGGGAACACTGTGACCTAAGATGAGGAAAAGGCTGAGGTCCTGAATGCCTTCTTTGCCTCGATGTTTAACAGCAAGGCAGCAGTTCAGGACGAGTGGTCTCCTGAGCTGGGGATGGGGTCAGGGAGCAGTGTAATGCCCCAGAAATCCATGATGAATTGGTTGGGGACCTGCTGAGCCACTTGGACACTCACAAGTCCATGGGACCGGATGGGATCCATCCTAGGGTGCTGAGAGAGCTGGCAGATGAGCTGCCAAGCCGCTCTCCATCACTTTCCTCCAGTCCTGGCTCACTGGAGAGGTCCCAGGTGACTGAAACTGGCCAGTGTGGTGCCCATCCACAAGAAGGGACGGATGGAGGAACCTGGAAACTCCAGGCCTGGCAGCCTGACCTCAGTGCCAGGGAAAGTGATGGAGCAGATTATCCTGGAGGCAATAACTGCACCTGAAGGATGGCCAAGGGCTCAGGTCCAGCCAGCATGGCTTTAGGAAGGGCAGGTCCTGCCTGACCAACCTGATCTCCTTCTATGCCCAGGTGACTGCCTGGTGGATGTGGGGCAGGCTGTAGATGGAGTCTACTTGGACTTCAGCAAGGCCTTTGACACTGTCCCCCACAGCAAACTGCTGGCCAAGCTGTCAGGTCGTGGCTTGGACAGCAGCTCTCTGAGCTGGGTTAGGAACTGGCTGGAGGCTGAGCCCAGAGAGTGGTGGTGAGTGGTGCCACAGCCAGCTGGCAGCCAGGCACCAGTGGTGTGCCCCAGCGATCGGTGCTGGGCCCCATCCTCTTTAACATCTTCATTGATGATCTGGATGAGGGGGTTGAGTCAGTCATCAGCAAGTTTGCAGATGACACCAAACTGGGAACAGATGTTGGTCAGTCAGAGGGCAGAAGGGCTCTGCAGAGGGACCTCAACTGACTGGACAGATGGGCAGAGTCCAATGGGATGGCATTTAACAAGTCCAAGTGCCAGGTGCTGCACTTTGGCCACAGCAACCCCATGCAGAGCTACAGGCTGGGGTCAGAGTGGCTGAGAGCTGCCAAACAGAGAGGGACCTGGGGGTGCTGATTGACAGCCACCTAAACATGAGCCAGCAGTGTGCCCAGGTGGCCAAGAGGGCCAATGGCATCCTGGCCTGCATTAGGAATAGTGTGGCCAGCAGGAGCAGGGCGGTCATTGTGCCCCTGTACTCTGCATTGGTTAGGCCACACCTTGAGTCCTGTGTCCAGTTCTGGGCCCCTCAGTTTAAGAAGGACATCGAGACACTTGAAGGTGTCCAGAGAAGGGCAACAAGGCTGGGGAGAGGCCTTGAGCACAGCCCTGTGAGGAGAGGCTGAGGGAGCTGGGGTTGTTTAGCCTGGAGAAGAGAAGGATCAGGGGTGACCTCATTGCCCTCTACAACTACCTGAAAGGTGGTTGTGGCCAGGAGGGGGTTGGTCTCTTCTCCCAGGCAACCAGCACTAGAACAAGAGGACACAGTCTCAAGCTGTGCCAGGGGAGGTTTAGACTCGAGGTGAGGAGAAAGTTCTTCACCGAGCGAGTCGTTCGTCATTTGGATGTGCTGCCCAGGGAGGTGGTGGAGTCACCGTCCCTGGAGGTGTTCAAGAGGGGATTGGATGTGGCACTTGGTGCCATGGTCTAGTCATGAGGTCTGTGCAGACAGGTTGGACTTGATGATCCTTGGGGTCTCTTCCAACCTTAGTTATACTGTGATACTGTGATCTGCCAGCTCTCTGAGCACCCTAGGATGGATCCCATCCAGTTCCATGGACTTGTGGAGATCCAAGCAGCTAGGGAGGTCTCTGCTGGATTTCAGGGGGATTATACTGCTCCCTGACCCCATCTACCATTTCAGGAGGCCAGTTATCTTGGAGTCCTCCTGCCTTACTCTTGAAAATGGTGGCAAAGAAGGTATTTAGTACCTCTGCCTTTTCCTTATCTTTAGTTACAATAGTCTACTCTTGCCCTCTTTTTAGCATTAATATATTTGTAAAAGGTCTTGAAACAAACACTGAGAGTGCACCACTGTAGATATTAACACTAGAACCTTGCTAAAGAAGGTGTTTCAGAGTTTGCAGCTGAAGTTTCCATTGCATTCCTTGTCTGGTGGAAGACAGAAAGGCTCAATATCAGTCTTAGCCTGTCTGAGAGAGCTTGTGTGCCTTTTTTCTTGTCTGATCATCCTCTCTACCTTTCACAAGATCTTGGTGTTATCTTTGTTACTTTTGAGATGTCCTCTCTGCAAATCTCTCTCATAGGTTCTGCAGCCCCACTCACAGCTTTGTTTGTGAGCAGAGGCAACTTAAGATTCTTTAGTCTTGAAATACAGGGAAGATTTTTTCTGGCCTGGATCAGAAATAGTCTGACCAGCAGGACCATAGAAGAGATCATGTCCCTGTACTCACCACTGGGGAGGCCACACCTCGAGTTCTGTGTTCAGTTTTGGGACTTCCACTACAAGACATTGAGCTGCTGGAGCAAGTCCAGAGAAGGGCAATGAAGCTAGTGAAGGGTCTGAAGAAAAGATCAGGTGAGGAGCAGCTGAGGGAACTGGGGTTGTTTAGCCTGTAGGGAAGGAGGCTGAGGGTTATTGCTCGTTGCTCTCTACAACTACCTGAAAGGAAGTTAGAGCAAGGCAGGAGTTGGTCTCTCATGGTCTCTTCCCCCAGGGTGAGGAAATGGCCTGAAAGTGTGCTGGGGGAGGTTTAGATTGGATGCTAGAAAAAAAAACTTCTTTGTTGCAAGAGTGGTCAGGCATTGGAACAAGCTGGCCAGGGAGGTGGTGGATTCACTGTTCCTGGAGGTGCTTAAAAGTAGACATGGCACTTCAGGACATGGCTTAATGGCTGTGGTGGTGTTAGGTCAGCAGTTGGACTCAGAGACTTTAGAGGCCTTTTCCAACCAAAACAGTTCTGTGGTTCTATGATTATCTACCAGGGCTTGTGCTAAACTATGTCTGTCAGCAGCACATCTCTGCCTCTTTGAAATACCTCAAGGGAGGGAGATTCAACCACCTCCCTGGGCAGCCTGTTCCTGTGGTTGAGAAACCTTTCAGTGAAGAAGTTTCTTCTCATAGCCAACCTAAACCTCCCCTGGTGCAACTTGAAGCCATTTCCTTACAAACTACCTCAGAGGAAAAAAAAAAAAAGAAAAAGTACTGCCATGCTGTCTGTGCAAGGCAGGAAGTGATGCATGGATTTTAAGTTCATACTTACAGAATCACACCAATTTTTATGTCCAATTACAGAGCACTGCTGTGAGTAGTTACCATGGATTCCCAGGGGTCACTTGTAGATAAAGTCCCTCTGTTACATAGCATTTACACAGCCTGGCTCAGGCATCTGAGCACGCACTTAAACAACTTGTCACTGGGGTCTATCCTGTAGAAATTCATAATCTGGGTGTACCTCAGATACACAATCAAATTGTATTTCACATTTGAAAGATGGCTTGATATAAATTTCCCCAGGACAATGTTGGGCTCTTTCCCCCCCCCTTTTTTTTGTTTTTGTTCTGGTGAAATCTGAGCTGCTGTCTTTAATTGCGTCGTGTTCTGTTTCAGTAACTCAAGCCAGGGTGCAGGTGGTACATGCAGTTTACTGATGTTAGAGATAGCATTTAAACAACTCCATGCTCTAAGGTAGTATATCAGAAGTTTTTAAATTGAGGGTGACAGGAGCTGGTGCTGCACTTTCATGTTGTCCAACAATGTGGAAGAATTTTGACATGCAGCTGGAGTGATCAAACTGCAGCAGTTTTACTTCATCTGACGTGAATTCCAAAGGTATTAATCAGATGCTACATTGGGAGAGTTTGCCTTCCTTAGGGAGTTTGTGTAGAAAGTTTGATATGAGCAGGCTCAGGAACTCAAAACTTGCACAAAGCTGCTGTATTTTGAGGCAAATGCTGTTTAATTTGTGGGCTGTAGTTCCTACAGGAACTGTTACTATGGAGGTGAAGCAGGCTGCCCAGAGAAGGGCAACAAGACTGGTGGGAGGTCTCGAACACAAGCCCTATGAGGAGAGGCTGAGGGAGCTGGGGTTGTTTACCCTGGAGAAGAGGAGGCTCAGGGGAGACCTTATGACTGTCTACAACTACCTGAAAGGAGGTTGTAGTCAGGTATGGGTCAGTCTTCTCCCAGGCAAGCAGCGACAGAACAAGAGGACACAGTCTCAAGCTGTGCCAGGGGAGGTTTAGGCTGGATGTTAGGAAGAAGTTCTTCCAGCAAGAGAGATTGGCCATTGGGATGTGCTGCCCAGGGAGGTGGTGGAGTCACCATCCCTGGAGGTGTTTAGGAAGAGCCTGGATGAGGCACTCGGTGCCATGGTTTAGTTGATCAGATGGTGTTGGGTGAGAGGTTGGACTCGATGATTTCCAAAGTCTTTTCTAACCTTCTGTTGGAATTCTGCTGAATTCTGTGATTCTGATTCTGGTCTGCCCACATTGGTTTACAAACATACTTCTTCCACTGGTACAGGAAGAGACTGGCCTGAAAATACAGAAGATTACCTCAACCCATCAGTATTTTTGTGTGCTTGTAATGGGCAAACCCGGAGAACAAAGCAACAATAGGAAGTCCAAAGTAGTTTATTGTTTATTAGTTGGTTCTAATTCACATCATTTATGACATGATTTGTACAAGCTTAGTAAGTGTAGTATTTACTGTTTCATTTCTTTTTCACAGAAAAGCCAAGGAAAAAGTCTCTAAATCATGGAATTGTTTTGACTGGAAAAAACCTGTAAGATCATGGTTTCCAACCTTCAAGCTAACACCACCATGGCCATTAAACCATTTCCCAAAGTGCCACAGCCACACATTTCTTGACCACCTCCAGGCATGGGGACTCCACCACCTCCCTGGGCAGCCTGTTCCAATCCCTGACCACCCTTGCAGGATTGTTTTTTTCTCCCTAATCTCCAACCTAACCCTCCCCTGGCACAATTTCAGGCCATTTCCTCTCCTTCTATCACCTGATATTAGGGAGACGAGACCAACCCCCATCTCACTTCAACCTTCTTTCAGAGAGCTGTAGAGAGCAATGAGGTCTCTTCTCCAGACTCTGTTATATTGCTTAATACTGATGAGGCTCAAGGAGCTTTTCAATAGGGTAAAAACTGTACAGAATGTACATATTTCTGGCAATACCTGTATTTATTCCTTCAGTATTCCAGCAGCTGTGACCCATAAGAGTTAATGTAGGAGTCATAAAAAATACGTTTCAAAACATAACAAAATTAATTCAATTAAACAAACAAAAAAAAAAAAGCTGAAAAATCTCATGACTGAAAGTTAGCTATTAAAAAATTAATCTTTCTGAAAACACCTTCCTGAGGTTTTAATGTAAACTTGGTTGGGGTTTTGTGTTGGATTTTTTTTTCAGTTACTAGGAAGCATTTCCCTCCATTTATATGTACAGTAGGGTCTGTCATGTGAGCGATGCCTTTTTCTGACCCTGCTCCACGGAGGGACTCGCAAGAGGCTCCGCATCTAGTAGTCTTGGATAATGATCTGAAAAAGCCGCGGCTGATGGGTTGGAGTTTGCAGAGATAACAAAGGATTAAACATTTCCTCGCTGCCGTGGCACAGTTCTCAGCCTATCCCTGCCCGCTCACTCGGCAGAGAGATGTCTCAATAGCAAAGCTGAGGTTCAGCAGGGAGCTGCTCGGTGAGAAACAGATCCGTGTCTCCCATCAGCAAAGCAGCATCCCGAGCCGTGGGGATTTGTGTTGAACAGAAGCCTACAGGGGAAGGATTCTGGTGTGTGATTGAGACACCTGTTGAGAAAATAGGCAACTATTGACAAGTCTGATTCATGACTGAGTGACTGCTCTGCTAGTCTTCACATGATCCCCACCGAGAGCGAGCCTCGACCGCCTGCTAAACGAGGGCTGTTTGAAGTTTCTTTTTAACATTTCCAAGACGTTAATTCAGCAGGACGTCTCCACTGGGGTTCTCGATGTCACCAAATCAGCAGCTGTTGAAATCCATTCACTTCAGCATGAAATGTTTGCATAAGTCTTCCCCCCCCCCCCCCCTCCGCCTTTTTTCCCCTTCTTTCTCACCCCCTCCCTCGTCCCACCCCCCTCCCCCCTTCCCTTTATTTGTGACAACAGCAAAGTAAATAAACCCCTAAATGTCCTGCAATACTCAACTCATGTATGTGTGAGAACAGCTTCTGGTCACAGTTGTAGCTGCTAAGGCAAAATGTTTATTTGTAGAGAACGCTAACAGGCAGGGTGGTTTATTATGATACACAAAAAATACTGATCTTAATAGACATTTCTGTGACAATTTTCCAGGGTAAACAGTCAGTTAATTCTTGTACCAGCTGTTGAAGTAGTGTGACAAGCGTTTTGAAATGGAATTGTCTTTGTTTTTTTGGTTCCAAAAAAGCCTAAAAGCAAATGTTTCCTCATTTTGTTTTATTTTTTTTCAGTTAGTAAATGAACTGGCTGTTTCTCGGGTAGGAAAACATTTCTATCTGACTCACATTTCCCTGAGCAAACAGCCTGTATCACAGAATTCGTTTAGTTTGAAAGGGAAACAGAACAAGGCAAGACATGTAAACATATTACAAAGCTTACTTTGATATTTAAATGGTTTTTTTTTCTTCTTTTTTTTTTTTCTCTTTTCTTTTTGTCTCTTCCTGACCATCTGAAAAAAGGTGTGGTGAATGTAGTCAGTTGTAAATAGAAACTCTGTTTTCAGTCAGCTTCATTGTTAAACCTGGGAACTGCTGACCACATAGGAAGACTCCCGGTTTGAGCCATCCCTCCTCTGTTTATTAAATCTGTTAAGACTTAAGTGTATTTTTACAAGTTCATTAATGTATTCCATTCCCTCTGATGTCTTTTTTTCCCACTATTATCAGATTTCATTATATAGGAGGAATTATCAGATCAACCCATTATAGAGCCTGAGCAGCGTTAAGTCTGATTGGAATTTGGGCTTCCCTCCGTTTACAGGGGGAATATTGTGAAAATCAGACTCTCGGGTTTCAGTGGGAGGCACAGGGCTGCACAGCATCCATTTGTCAAATTGATTGCACCTCAGCGAGGCTGCATTAGCTTGTCTTTGAACAGAAGTGAAATCCTAGGCGAAGCTCCCCTTTCTGACATTTACACTAACATCCATCCTCTCAAACCCAGGCCTCAGAGAAAAAACAAAGTGATGGCACAGTATAATCAGTCACTCAGGTTGTTTGTCATCTGTTTTCTTAAGGAAATGACTTTTAAGTTGGTGGAGCAGAAAATTGAAGAAAATTAGCCAAAGGTTGTTGGAGAGGCAGGAGGGATTTCTAAAAACTGTAGATCTGGGAAGAGAAGCTTGCCTGTGTCTTGCAAAGAGAAAGGCAGTTGCCTCTGGCTTTCAGTTTGGTGCTAACATAGTGCCGGCATACCCCACATGACATCATTCAACTTTTAAGGATGCTCTATTCATAAAGTTGACTTGGGCTGTAAATGCACAATAAAATGCTGGTATGCACATTTGCAGCTTTTATATCAGCCACTGTGTCTTATGAAGCTGAATGCTCCAGTAATTTGCACTCTTCCACATGTCAGGAAAGCTGTCTGTGTACCCCAGAAATGCCAAGCTGGAAAGGCTGTGGTAAACAGCACCATGAGGAGGCTTGTCAAGGTTTTGAGAATCAGAGAACTCTGGTGGGTTTTTTTTTTTGACTCTGATGCAAATGGCAGCAGTGAATCACAGAAACAGTCAGGTTGGAAAAGACCCTTGGGATCACCAAGTCCAACCCAAGCACAATGAAACTTGTGCAGCATGCTTGCCAGGGTTGCTGCAGAGTTAGTGGTGGAAACAAAAAGAAGATAAAGGTGCACAAGGCTGAAAGCACCACATTTAACATGCTCCTTGCTCTCATCTCTCTCCCTAAACTTTTCTTTGGAGGGAAGTTTTTAATTAGAGATCCTTGGGTTGAACTTCAGTCAGTAAGAGAATCATGTTTGCCTTGTGTATCTGAAAGGAACATTTTTCAGTGTGGCATCTTTTTATAGGAGGGTTGTGCAGCTATTTTAGATTAGAGCAAAATAGAACATTCCTAGTTTAAAATAAAACCTGTGTGCTCTCGCAGCAAGCTGGTGTGAATTTTGATTTTGTGGAGTTATTTTGGAACAGGTTACGCCTTCTAAGGGCTCTCCAGACACGCTGTAAGTGATGTGACTGGCATCTGCCAAATGTGCTTTCTCTTCTCTATTTTCTCCATTTTCCCTTCTGCCCAAGGGAAATTGCCTGTGGTCTTTATTCATTTATATGGTGCAGACATATTAGTCTGAATCTTGCAGTGCAGTGATAGAAATATTACTGATCTTGGGCGAGAAAACATTTTAAACATTTTTCTTATATTCCTTTTTTTCCTTCCCTTCCCTTCCCTTCCCTTCCCTTCCCTTCCCTTCCCTTCCCTTCCCTTCCCTTCCCTTCCCTTCCCTTCCCTTCCCTTCCCTTCCCTTCCCTTCCCTTCCCCTTCCCTTCCCTTCCCCTTCCCTTTCCCCTTCCCCTTCCCCTTCCCCTTCCCCTTCCCCTTCCCCTTCCCCTTCCCCTTCCCCTTCCCCTTCCCCTTCCCCTTCCCCTTCCCCTTCCCCTTCCCCTTCCCCTTCCCCTTCCCCTTCCCCTTCCCCTTCCCTAGAAATAGAGGTACAAAACAAGTCAGGTTGTTAAATTGCTGCATCCTAACATGCCTTGGAAACCCCCTGCAGAGAGGGTGGACTGGATGACCTTTGGAGGTCACTTCCAACCCACACCATTTTATGATTCTATGATTCTAGATGATATGACAAGACCAAATTCTGCTGTTGCTTTATATCAATGTGCTAGCACATTGTCACTTAGAAAGAGAAAGGAAATGTAGGGGGAAAAGAAGAGGTTAATATTTTAAATACTATGCAAAGCCTATTTTTATAATTTTAAAGAACAACTGGAGTTTGCAGCCAGTTCCATTTTTCAGTCAGTATTAGATTTTTCATGTGCCTCTTGAAGAAAACGGAAGTTGGCTTCACAGTCTTCAGTATGCTTCAAATGGAATAGCTTAGCTCAATAGAGATGTTGTGTACACTAAAACCAGTCAGACATGTGTGGGTCTGAATGATAAGAGCATAAATGAATCCATCTTCCTCCTTAAAACCAGATCTGGATAGATCTGAGAATGGAAGGGTTTTTAAACACAATGAGTGAAACTCTATAACAAGTTGCAGATTATATAAATGTTAAGCACACTGCTCATGCGACTCAGGTTTCATTAAGACATATATTACTTGAGGTTGTGATACAAAGATGCTAATGGCTACATTTTACACTTCTTTTCCTCTTTTATAACCTAATGTTAACATTTAGGAATTTGGGAACTTGAGAGCCCTAATAGATCAATCTTGATTAGTTTATTTTTCTTTGTAAAGATTTTGATAGCCTGGCAATGCTTTGAAGGAGTATTCTTTACTTCCTATTGTGGGGGATGAAATACCATTGCACCCAGTTTCTTCCTCTGAAATAGTGAAAAACAATTTAGGTAACTGAATCTTTGATGAGGGGACCTTACATTGGAAAGTCTGGCACTTAATTGCCCTTTTCCTCATAATTCTTCCATGTTTAACCTCAAAGGTGATTAAAAAAGTTACATCTTAATTGCGTAGCCTCATTCAATCATTAGCACTTTGCCTTGCTGCGATTTATTACACCATTATTTCCCTTAACCATCAGTGAAGATGATGCTGAATTTTATATTAGCCAAGTGTCCGTTTGTGATGAATGTGGTAATAGAGGATTTTATGCTCGCTCTCTCTTTTTTCTTCCCCTTTTTTTGCCCCTGCTTTAATATTGGTGTTGCAGATTGGGGGTTTAGGTACAGCACAACTACTAAAGTAGTTTAGAGGATGATGTGGCTATCGCCTTGAGAACCTGTGCTGGAGATTTATTTGCAAATGTGCATCAGCAAGAGGCAATAGTAGCAGGGCATTCTCTGACGTGCTTCTCTCTAGCTGTTTTCACAGCTTTCTCACGCACCGTTTTCCCCTTTGAAGATAGTAGCTGGACTTCCGTTGTGAAGAAAGCACTGTGGTCAGATGGACTAGGAGGTGGAGATACGGGCACAAGGGTGCTGTGCCACAAATGCTGCCACTCACTTTGGGCAAGCCACTCTGTAGATTTCACTTCCCTTTCACAGCAGTCTTCTGTAGGTTCCTACATTCTTAAAAGTGTTAAGGATTCCTGCTGCTAAGGGTACGAAATACCAAAACCCCCAAGTGTCTGTGCAGGATCAAGGCAGATTCATCACGAGCCTGTTTCTTGTTGTGTTCTCTGATTCATTTGGATAGATGTTTAAATGTGCCAGGAAGAAAGCATTGAGACCCTTTGTGCTACTCTGTGTAATGGCTATAATTCAACAATTCGCAGCTTTTCCATACCATTCCTATGCAAGGCCTCAGATTAGAACTGGCAGCTACTGGCATCTGCTGCACAAGCTTTTCTGCTTGCAGAAAGCTCAGGGTGATTGCAAGGTTAGTTTGATGAATACTTCAAGCCAGGTGTGCTGACACCAATGCCAAAACTGTGGTCCTGCCTTTCCCTGACTCCTGATTTCTCATTCCTGAGCCTCTGCCACACTTTCCTTTAAGCTGTTGCAGCTGTTTATCCTGCAGTCAGCAAGGGAGATGAGGCTGGGGGAGGACAGGACTGCAGCCTTTGCTTTGCACCACTGCCATAACCAGCACAAGTCTTGGTTTGTCTGCAGACTCTGGACCCAGCTGGGAGAGTTGGTAAGCAAACCAGGAGGGTCTCCACAGCATTCCAAAAGTGTGAACTTGTGATATGCATCTTCAGGTGACATACCCCAGAACCTGGTGAATGTTGCATCCTTTCTTTAAGGTACAGGTAAGCTCATCTTAGCAGCAATTCCAACAACAGCAGCCTCCATCCTAATCTCAGGCACATTTCACCTTCTGAAAGTACATGTGGGGACAGTCAAGCATTTGAATTAGGTGGAAGAAGAGTCTGACTGGATATTCAATTAGTGTCTGTGGAAGCTGGGGATATCTGAAAAGGAAGGGGGGAAAAGCAAGAGAAAACCAAAGCAAAAGGCTCAAGGGAGGAAAAAAAAGTGACATTAAGAATAAAATAGTTAGATAAGCACTGTGACAGTCCCACAAAGGTCTGAGTGCTGGCTGAAATGGCTTCAAGAAGGGATGGCAGGCATTTCTTCTTGTTGTGGATCTGCTGCATCCAAGGACACAAGTGAAGTTGGGGGTGGGTGACTTTGCAGGTGGATTTATTTTATAGATTTTTTTTCCCCACTAGATATGCCTAAAGGATGCTTAACTTCATAGTTTTCTCCTGCTGGAGACAGCCCTCAGGGGCTCAAACTTTGGCTAATCATTTATGTCAAAAGGGTAATAATAATGCTGTAGGCCATGAATTAGAAGGAGACCCTGGGGAAAGCATGACCCAAAGCAGAAGTAGAAAATAACTATGCAAAACTCTGTAATGGGATCCTCTGAAGCTGAATTTGTGTTCACCATCTAATACAAAACACAGCTCCAGAAGTGTGTATTCCTGTTCCCTGCTACAACAGTGAAACCGCTGTGGAGTTACTGTAACACTGTGGTTGAGCTAATCCCATTACAGAACCAGATCTTGGTAACAAACAGTTCCAGGTACAATCCAAGGATTAGGAATGTTTAGATTTGTTTACTGAAAGGTGTGGAGGGTTTTTTTCAGTCCTTCCCCGGGCTGAGAGGAGGTTGTATGAGGTGTGTACCTCCTGCCCTTCAAAAGAGAGACCTGCTTATTGCGTCTCCTTTTTTACTGGTGTGTCTGTCTCAAATACTGTACCCAGAAAGCTGATACTGCTCTGCTTGTGCTGCAGATAGGGAAATGAGGGATGAGGTTGCTCAGCATCATGCTAAAAGTCAGCCACCATGCCGCTGGACAACCTGGAAGTATAAATGCTGGTGTGGTGCTCTCCTTGGTGGGCTCTGCTGCTTTGCAGGGCATATTTAGAATTTGCCTTTCTTTATCATGAAACTTTGAATCTGTGATGGGCCGCATTTGGAAAAGGTCTGCTGTTTTGGGTATGCCCATCTTATGAGTGACATTAGACAGGAATGGGATGAGCATGTGTGTAGAAATTGTGCCACACTGCATGTACAGGCAGGACCATACTAAGTTTGCATAGGTAATCTCATCACCATGCCTCCATTTTTCAGTTTGTGTCTAATCAAGTGCTTGAAGGTCTGTGATCTGTAACTGCCTGAAAAGAGGTTACAGCAAGCTGGTTGTTGGTCTCTTCTCCCAGGTAACAAGCGACAGAAGACGTGCCAAGTTGCACCACTGAAAGGATTCTCAGCCACTGCAACAGGCTCCCCAGGCCGAATCCCCATCCCTGGAGGTGCTTCAGAGTGGCAGAGATATGGTGCTGAGGGACAATGTTTAGCATCATCTTTGATAGAGTTAGAGAACAGCTGGACTCAATGATCTTACAGGTCTTTTCCAACCAAGATGATCCTATGATTCCATATTGTAGGTTGTCTATTCCTTTCCTCAGACTGTGGCTGTATTGGCAACAGGCAGATGATGTCACTGCAGACACCTGGTTAACTTGGACACATCATTTGGGTAACTTCATAGCTGACAGAGGAGCTGCCCAGAGATGGCTCTGAGGACACATTAAGCATTTCGAACCTCTTTTTGTACTGTAGAATCAGTTCAAAATGTGTACAACAGTATCAGAGCAACAGGGAGGTGGTAACATCCACTCATAGCCCAGAGTTTTCCTTGAATACATCCCACCTGCAGGCAGAAGCAAAACACTTTGTGACCGGGAATGTTTGCCTTTTCTGCCCAAGCCATGTGTCCAGAGAGACCAGAACAGAAAGAGAGAGCGTGGTAAAAAAGGAGCGCAGAGAAGACTGATCCTCTACACCTGTACTGGCACATAGGGGAAGAATGCGAGGGATGCTGGAGATCTGAGCAGAGCACAGCTATGGGGCCTCAGACTGTGCCTTGCTTTAGCCTCTGCTGCTGAGCAGAGGCTCTGAGCCAGGGACAAAATGTTCGGGGACTGTCCTCTCTGATACATCGAGATTTCTTGACTAATTCACAAAGCTTTTGGACCCCTCTTTCCCCCAAACACACACAAAGCCAATGGTGCTGTAGAAGAGAGTTTGAGAAAGGCCATAAGGAAAGCTGCTTACTCCAGCCTTTAGACAGGCATTTGAAAGCAGTTGTGATTATTCCCTATGTTCAGGGAGTAACTGAAGGGAATGAAGCTTGCCCCTTAGTTTGTGCAGAGTTAATGCACTGCAATGATTTACATCTTGTCTCTCTGTTAGGGTTTCACTGCCATATTTACATTGTCATAGCAATAAAGTTGTTTTGCATATGGCCTTTGATGGGGAATAATACCAAGAAAACAGAATACTTCATGATTTCATTATTTGTGTTCTTTGCAAGAATAATTACAGGATCATGCCAAAATCTTATCAGAGCATGAAAACATCGCATGCCAAGAGTGAGGCTATTAGAGTGGCATACCATCTGCTGACAAGATTCTCTTCTGGAAACTCTCTCTTTGCTGCTTTACTCTTAGTGAGATAGAAGTATACGAAGTGTAGTTATCAGAGTGCATTAGTAAGAAGAGAGATCTGCAAGTGACCTGTGATTATAGATGCTTTGGTTTAAAGTTACAGAGAAACTGTTCAGACCCAAGCAAATGGTTTCTGAAAAATCAAGCCCTGGGCAGATGTTTGAAAGTCAGCTTGCACTGGCACAGCTACTCATACTAATAATTCCCTAAATCATCACCAGAAAAGTTTTAGACTCAGTTACTCATCTGGAGCACTTCTTGATTCAAAAGTTTGCAGGTGAATAGGGAAAACTGGTGATGAAGTTATTCCGAGTAATCAAACAATCTGAGACACTGTAAAATTCCTGGCTCAAGTCCAGCACAGAGCCACAAAAATGACTAAGGGAGTGGAACACCGTCATTAAGAGGACAGACTGAGGGTTCTGTAGCTTGGAGAGGAGGAGATGAAGGAGTGACCGCATTCGTGTTGATAAAGATGTGCAGGATGAGTGCCCAGAGGCTGGAGCCAGGCTCTGCTGGGTGATGCCCAATGCCAGCACAAGGGGCAGTGGTGGAAGCTGAGGCAGAGGAAGTTCCATGGAAACAGGAGGAAGAATTATTTCCCTGTGAGGGTGACAAAGCCCTGGAACAGGCTGCCCAGGGGGGGTGTGGAGTCTCCCTCTCTGGAGATATTCAAGACTTGCCTGGATGTGTTCCTGTGTGACCTGGTCTAGGTGACCCTGCTCTGGCAGGGGGGCTGGAGTGGATGAGCTTTTGAGGTCCCTTCCATTCTGTGATTCTGTGAAATAGATCTATTACCTTCCATTAGATCTTAAGCCACAAACTACTACTGGGTTATTTTTTTCATAAGTGCTTTTTCTATCAAATTAATTATTCCATTCCCAAACAATAGATTTCACTGTCTTCAGCAAAATGCACTTTGGCATGGTGGATATACCTTGACCTTCAGGTTTGATTCACAGCTTCATCTGAAGAATTTTTGTACACTTACTGCCCTTCAGGAGGGACTTAAAAGGATTTATCTGTAGATGCCTGAAGGAGCAATCATTTAGAGTCATAAAATCATTTTGGTTGGAGAAGTCCTTTAAGATAATCAAGTCCAGCCATAATCTAACTCTACCAAGGCTGGAGCTAAACCATGTCCCTCAGCACCTCCTCTCTGCTTCATTGCCACACCACAAGATGGGGATGGGAATTCAACCACCTGCCTAAGGAGCCTCTTCTGGTGGTTGAGAATCATTTCAGTGGTGGAACTTGAGGCCATTTCTTCTCATCCTATCACTTAGAATCATAGAATGGTCTGGGTTGGAAGGGACCTCCAAAGGGACCTTGTTGCTTTGGAGAAGAGACCAAGGCCCACCTTGCTCCAGCCTCCTTTCAGGGACATGTGAAGAGTCAAAAGGTCTCCCCTCTACTCCAGGCTAAACAACCTCAGTTCCCTTAGCTGCTCCTCACCAGACCTGTTCTCCAGACCTTTCATCAACTTCATTGCCTTTCTCTGGACCCATTCCAGAGCACAAAGTCAGTTTGGGTATCTCAGCATCTAATGTGTCTGAGAAACAATATCAGCAATATCCCACCAAGGGCTAATCTTCAACATTTTTAGTGGTTTGCAGAATTGATTTCTCAGTCCCAAGGTAATTGTCCATATCATGCAAGTGCTGCAGACCTTTATAGCCAGAAGCTTCCGTTTGAGAGCAATCCAAGACACAACACCAGAGTTTTGTTTCCGAGTTCTTTTTGTGAAACATTTGGCTCCAATGCAGAGGTAGTTTTCATGAGGTTCTTTGAAACTCTTGCTTCTGAAAAGGGTGTAATTTTTTCTGTGTTGATAGTTCATTTTAACCCCAATTCTAGCTAAAAATTGCCACATAAACTTTTTTGGGTTGTTTTTAGCAGAGGGCCCATAGCCACGTTTTTGTCTCCCAACAGAAGGAATACTTTTTTGTCTTTAAAGTAGCTGTGTTTGAGTAGCTGTATAAAGTAAGCCTCATTAAGGTGCCACATTGAAATAATCAAGATTTTTCTTTCATATGTGAGCCCAAGTATCTTGATTCTTATAATGTTATTGGCAGAGGGAGCAGGACATGGCTTTACATAATCAGCCAGGCTATGACTATCTAAAAGGTAGCACAACTCCAAGCTTATCTTTTGGTTTGGGTTTCTGTCTTCAGTATTAGTTAAGAAGTCCCCAGTGATGATGACCTCTCCAGACCATATTTAGCAGCAGGTATTTCCTGCCCTGTTACCATTCCTCCAAAAGTGGGAGATTGCAGTGTCCTTTGGTTTCCTTGGCTGTTCACAGATTCAGGGATTCACAGATTTCAGGGAAGGGACCCTGAAAGATCACCTTGTCCAATCCCCCTGTAGTCATCACATACTCTTTCAGCTAGGTCAGGCTGCCCAGGGCCACATTAAGCCTGATCTTGAATGTCTTCAGGGATAAGGCCACAAAAACATCCCTAGGCAGTCTGTTCCAGTATTTCACCGCTTCCTCCTGATATCCAACCTAAATCTCCCCTGCTTCAGTTTCAAACCATTGCCTCTTGTCCCATCACCACAAGCCCTTCTGAGCAGTCCCTCCCCAGCCTTCCTGTAGGTCCCCTTCAGATATTGAACTGTAGCTCTAAGGTCTCCCCTTGAGTCTTCTCTTCTCCAGGCTGAACAGCCCCAATTCTTTCAGCCTGTTTTCATAGCATAGGTGCTCTGATCATCCTGGTGGCCCTCCTCTGGACATGATCAATGCTCATCATTGTTCCGGCTCCTTGTTCACTAGAGCATAACCTCAGGCAAAGTGAGAGAGCACATTTACTGGTCTGTTGAGATGCTAGCCCTAGAGATGTGATTCCCATGGCTATTTGTGTCCTGAGGAACAGAGGGCTCAAAGAGAATGAAATGCATAGGACAGGTCACTGCTTTAGTTGTTTTCTTCTTTAAGATCCATAATGATTAAGAAACAAAATGTCACGTAACTAAAAATTGGTACCATATTTGTTCAACATAGTGATGTTTTATCTTGTTAAAAAGAGCCCTTTATGGCCACTTGAGGATAGTATGGGAAAAGATTTGACTTGCAACTCACCTGCATGAATCTGGCTTGGCTTATGAGTGGTTCAAATACGATATCTGCAGAATCATAGAATTTAAATCATTAAGACTGGACAAGACCTCCAAGAGCATCAAGTCCAACCACCAACCCAACACCACAATGCCCACTAAAGCATGTCCTGAAGTGTCTGCATGTTTTTTGAACACCTTCAGGGATGGTGACTCCACCACCTTCCTGGACAGCCTGTTCCAGTGCTTGACCACTCTTCCAATAAAAGAATCTTTCCTAATATCCAACCTAAACTTCTTCTGGTTCAATGTGAGGCTGTTACCTCTTGTTGTGTTACTTGGGAGAAGACATAAACCTCTACCTCAAGCCAACCTCCTTTCAGTGAGTTGCAGAAAGTGAGGTCTCCCCTCAGCCTCCTTTTCTCCAGACTAAACAATCCCAGGTCCCTCAGCTGTTCCTCACAGGTTCTGTTCTCCAGACCCTTCACCAACTTTGCTGCCCTTCTCTGGATGCTTCTCAACCACTCTCTGCTCCAAGCCTGGAGCATTGCATGGAGAATCCTCCTGTGAAGGAAGCTGCAAGTTGTGGTCTGGGTAGGCAGGCCTGCACTGCCATCTCTGCCAGCAATGCCATGCTGGCACCATGTGGAAACATAACCTCATAGTGGCAGGTGAGGACATCAGTGGAATGTGGGGCTTCCTCCTTGCCAGTGCTGTGCTTGCATGAGGAAGTAGTGTGAAACCTTCATCTTGTGCAACCTCTCTCCCAGGATAAGGTTGTGCAAGTGAAGCAGGAGCCTGCCCCAAACCCCTGTGTGCAGGCTCTTCTCTTTAAGCTGTGTGGCATATACACGGAGAAAGTGGATGCCAGGGGAAAGGATTTGATGCACTTCACTCTTTCTGTCACAGGTTCTTTCCTACAAACCTGCTTATCTCAGAATCTCAGACTGCGAGGGTTTGGAAGGGACCTCTGGAGATCATGTAGTCCAACCACTCCACAGGGCCTCCCAGAGCAGGCTGCCTAAGATTGTGTCCAAGTGGGTTTGCAATCTTTCCAATGAAGGAGACTCCACAGCATCTCTGGGCAGCCAGGTCCAGTGCTCCAACACCCTCACAGTAAAGAAGCTTTTCCTCATGTCCAGATGGAACCTGTGTTCTAGTTTGTGCCTGCTGTGCTGTGTCCTGTCACTGGGCACTGCTGAAATGTCTGGCCCTATCCTCTTGCTTATCACCCTTTAGCTCTTGCTCATCACCCTTTACCTCTTGCTGAACATTGAAAAGATGCCCTCTGGGGCTGCTCTCCTCCAGGATAAACAGCCCCAGGGCTCTCAGCCTTTCCTCACAGACATGCTCCTCAGCTTGACTCTCTGCAGTAGTTTCTTGTCTCTCTTGAACTGGGGATCCCAGAACTGGACACAGTACTCCAGATGTGGCCTCACTAGGGCAGAGTAGAAGAGACAGAACCTCCCTTGACCTGCTGGTCACACACTTCTTGACTGACTCCACATTTCACCCATCTTTTCTCTTACCACTTCAACTCCTTGCTACATTTTCCCATGCAAGTTTTTTTTCCTTTGTAAATGATGTGAAGCAAATACCCAATGTTATCTTGAGTGCTGACACAGGAGAAGGAGAGGAGCTGTATTACAGCTCTGTTCATTATTCTTTCCAGAGAAAACTGCTGGGTAGGTCAATTTACTTGGCACTGTGCATCACTAATCTTGACTTGAGGCCTGCTGTAGATACACAGCAGCTGGGGCTAATGTCTTCATGCATGGCTGCAAGCAAGCCAGTTAATTTCTGTTTGTTGAGAGGTAGGATTCAAGGAAATTTTTGTGTTGAATGAAAATATTGTGGGGCTGGTAACAGGTGAATAAGCAACACTAGGTAAGAAAACCTGGAATTACTATCTGAACTATGAAGGGCTAGATTCCTTGACAGAGAAGTCACAGTTTTGTCTCCTTTACAATGGCTGCAGTTTAGCCCTAAATCTTCAAGTAGGAGAACTAAGGAGAAAAACTGGCTTGACAGACCTTGTTTGGGAGAAGCTGCCCAGCAGAGAAGGACCTGGGGGTCTTGATTGACAGCTGGCTGAAGATGAACCAATGTGTGTCCAGGTGGCCAAGAAGGCCAACAGCATCCTGGCCTGCATCAGTGTGACCAGCAGGAGCAAGGAGGGATTGTCCCCCTGTGCTCAGCCCCAGTAAGGCCACACATTGAGTCCTGGCCATGGAGTGACACACCATAGTTAGAGGGACAGTGTGCTAGTAAGGGCCCTCAACTTATGCTGGTGTATGTTGGGGACACTCAGCACAAAGTCTTACAGAGATGAGCCAGGTGGTCATGAGGTAGTAGGAGCCAGCATGGCAACATCCACAAAATGCCTCAAGGGAACTAAGGGGTGTTCCTCCAAGAAGGTGATATGACTGGATTTTAGGAAAACAACATTCCAGCTCTTCAAGGAGCTAGTCAGTAGGACTCCCTGGGAAACAGTCCTCAGGGACAAGGGAGCAAAGCAGAGCTGGCAGATCTTAAAGGATGCTTTTCACAGAGCATAAGACATCAGGCAAGGAAGGCCAGAGACCAGCATGGGTGACTTGAGATCTGCTAGTCAAAATAAAGAGCCAGAAGGGAATGCACAGGCAATGGAAGCAAGGACAGGTAACCTAGGAGGAGCATAAGGACACTGCGCAGTTGTGTAGGGATGGGGTTAGGAAGGCTAAGGCATGGCTGATGCTCGACTTGGCAAGGGGTGCAAAGAATCATGAGGAAGCCTTCTACAGGAACATCAACCAGAAAAGGAAAGGCTAAAGGAAGCGTACCCCACTGTTAAGCAAGACTGGCAAGCTAGTAACAGCAGACAAGGAGAACGCTGAGGTTCTCAACAACTTTTTTGCCTTAGTCTTCACTGGTAGCCTCTCCTCACACCTCCCAAGTTGAAGGACCACAAGACAAGGACCAGAGGGACTAAGTCCCTCCCACTGTAAGGGAAGACAAGGTTCTTGCTGCAGATAAAATAAACAAGAAATCATAAGAGCAGAAAATGGAATCCAGGTCTTTCTTCTCCCATATGAACATTTATAGAGTCAGACAGCTGTCTTCTCTCTTGCTGGCAACCTTAAGTCATTGCCTGCACAATGCCACAGCCTTAGCGTGAGGAGCAGAGCACACCCCCAGCCCGGGCTGTGATGTGGGCAATGTGTGAGAGAAATAATCCGAGGGGATAAAATCTTCACCCCACTCCCACCCCCTATCTGTTTAATTTCAACCGTCTGCCATGGGCAGGGATACCTTCCATGAGGTCTAGGGCTCCAGAGTAGAAGAGCATGCTTCCGAGCACCGTCATATTTTATTTCAAGACTTTCTTCGTAATGCACAGGCACTGAGAAGACGCGGGAGACTGAGGCTAAGAAGGATGCCACATAGCATCCTTAGCTGGTATTACAGTCAAAGTCTCTGTGTTGTCAAACCACCGAGAGAAGTCGCATTTCATGAATGTTTTCCCAAAGAATTGATAAAAGGCTATAAAAAATGACAGTGTGCCCAGGACAGAAACCAAACAGAATGCATCCTATAGATGTAATTTCCATAAAATGTATCCCCACTGGTAATTAAAAAGGCTTCAGTCTGTTTCCTCTCAAGCTTTCCTTCTCAAAGCACTTTCCTGCCAAATCCTGTGTTTACTGAAGCCCTTATGTGGAAAGCCCCCTTCTCCTCCCTTGCATCCAGTGAAGCCAATAAGCTGTGCCTCTTATGCTCCCAAAACTCTCTGCTCAGCAGAAATTAATCCACTCTCTTTGCCCACTTTTAACACATGTCCCTACCTTAAGCCAGGAGAATGAACCTTCCTACCTTTTAATGCTCACTGGAGGATTGACAGACAGATGGTACTTCTCTGAGTTCCATTAGTCATTATGTAGCTTCACACTAAAGCTAAACTGAATTGCTAGCTGCTGATGCAAGAGGTGGTCTCAGCCCTTTCTCACCATCTCTCTCCCTGCAGCATGGTCACCCTGGCACCTGGCCGCACAGGACTCCTTCAGAGGTCTAGGCCCAGAAACAATGAACCCTGTGGAAACATGTGACTAGATTTATGGCTGCCTGGGGCATTCATCTGGTGCCCATGGTGGTGAAAGACTGGGGCCAGAGCACATGCCTGGGGTGGGAGGGAGGAGAGAGATAGGACAGCGGATCTAGGGAGCAAGTTAGATTGGCCTGGCCTTCTTGCCAAGCTAACCTCAGTACTCTGTAGAGAGCAGCATGACTGCACTGTTCCCCACCAAAGCTGTGGTGCCTCTTGGGAGCCAGCTCATACAACTGAAGTGACTTCCCAATGGGTTGTTTCTAATGCAGTTTCCCAGGCACGGTTGCATGGTTAGTGGTGGTGCACCATGGGCCTGAAACACCACCCATTGTCTTGGTGCAGCTCTTCAGACTTCTAGGATGAATGGGATGGGCAAAGTGATTGACATGAAATAGAACTTCTTTTTTTTCCCCTGGCAAATCAGTTGTAGGCTGACATTTGTAGCAGCATGATTAATGGAGCAGTACAGGGCCTGGAGTGGTGATGGGGGAGTGGAGTGAGAAGGAGAGAAGAGCTGCTTAAGCAGATACTGGCCCCAAAAGAAATATTTTTATAACTATGGTTGTAGTAAGAGTTTAACATAGGGTCTCCTTTATCTAAAATGTAAGGGATATTTGGTCGTGGAGCAGAAGGTCTGGGTTTAATCATACTGCCCACATGCCACACTGTGAGTCATTGTGAGAGCCTCGAAGAGTCGCAGGGTCATGCAGTTTGCTCCTCGTTCAAAGTCAAAGTGGGTGCAACTCTGAGCCCTGAGTGTCAGGTATGATAAAGCAGCACTCTGACCAAAACTGGCAGTAACTTAATCGTAGAAGTTGTTTCTAGGGTTTGGAAGCATATTGAGGGCTAGTTCTTCATGCAGTGTGAATGGGAGAGGAATGGGGTTGGGGGCAAGAAGGGATATGCACCTGTTAGGGAGCATGCTCACCTTGCCAAGCTGGAGCAGCCAGACTGGGTAGATGACAGGACAAAGCTGGACCTGCACAGTATTGTAACCATATATGGACATCCTCATTAGCATCTGAAGGAGTTATGCATACATCAGCATCTTCTAACTACATCTCTGTGTCTTCTCTGCTGCTGGTTATCAATAACTGCTACTGTATGCAGGGCCAGTGCATTCTCAGATTCTCAGCAGGGGATTACTGGAAAGGAAGGAGGAGGGCAGCAGGATCAGTCCCACAGAATAACAGTGATGTTTTAGAAACAGCTTTGAATCATTTGGGTATGGAATATGTTGTGGCTGGCTCTAAAGTTCTCTGCTGCCTTTCAGAGCAATTCAACCCCTTGCCATATGCTCCAACCTGCCTTTTTTTTTGTTTTTTTTTGGTGGCTGTGGGCTTTGTGCAAATCTTCAGGGTGACTTGTAGAACTGTTGTGAGCATATTGGGTGTTTGCAGGATCGGGGATGAAATGTGCTCAGCACCCCACACTGGCCTCAGCCCCTTGAACTGGAGTGCTCACTACAGTAGGTTCTTAAGTGGACTGCATGGTGTTAGCTCCCTTGGAAGGAGACTGACTGCTGCTGTCTTGTGCTGCTACCCAGACCTGTAGGGATTGACAAACTTTTTCAGAAGGAATTCCTTAGTGCTAATTTGATCCGCAGCATGTGAAGGAGGAAGCTTGTAATGAAGAGCAGCCTGCATGTCAAACCTGTAGGGCTTGTCATTGGCACCTCAGGTCCTTTTGCAGAGGGTAAAACAGTCTGTGTCAGTGCTCCCCATTAGCCACCCTTATTTTCAGACAGAAACTTGACTGTCACTTCAATTTAGCTGCATCGTTTCCTAACATGCAACGATGTGCAGGTTTTGTTTTCCCAACTGTAGAGTGTGTAAAGGCTTTATGACAACACCTAAAAATTTGGTTCATTTGTAAATGAAAGCTGGAATTTCACATTCATCCTCTTTCTTATGACCATTCAAAACAGACACATTCATACATATAGATAAATAAATATATACATATATGTATATAATTCTGTTCTCCCTGTTAAACAAACTTTATTCACTTCATGCTAATTGTGGGTAACCTTTTAGTCAGAACAGGATCATCTCAAGTACTTTTAAGTTATGTCTACAGAGTATAACTGCACATTACACAACACGTTAAAAGCTTTGAATACTTCAAACATGTAAATATTCTTTGTTACTAAAAGTTTGCTTTCAAGTACTGGGAGCCCTGATCTTTAATTTAGGATTTTGTTTCATTTCTAGCTGTCTCTATTAATAAGTTTGAGGCATACAGCTCCAATCTGTATCTCAGTTACCTTCTATCTAAAAAAATGTTTCACTTCTTTCCCCTGCAAAACTCTGAATTTCTAATTATGGAGGGGGGATGTTTATCATTGTTTGAGGTGTCTGTTTGACAAGCAGTCATGCAGAAATAGTGCAATGTGTAGGCTCCCAGTATAAATAGAAGCAATCATGATCCAAACTGTGGATAAGTAATTAGAATAATAAGTGGAAATAAAGAAGCTTTGTCAGTTTGCATTCCTGTTTCTGAAGCAGCTAAGGGCAAGTGTAGGAACTGATCCTTATCTTTATTTTTTTCCCCCCAAAATAAGGATAAAATTGGATTTAAGAATAAGAGTTTACCATATGAATTCAGGTTTATGGAGGATATACTCTAGACTGTCAAAAATAGAATGCCTAAGGCAGATTTGCTTCTAAAGAGAAGAATACAATAAAGCGTAGGGTTATACTGAATCTGAACTGCAATATAGTATGAAATAGTTTGGTTCAGTAATTCCTGGATTGTTACATTCAGATTTTCAGTCACTGTGGTTCTTTGCTGATTAAAAACCATAACGAATCCACTGGTCAATGCCAAAGACTAGTCAAGGTAAGGGTCTAACTTTTCTTTCTGTCTGATCCTTTCAAAGCAAGGAGATAATAATTTATGCTCATTAAAATGGTGTGGTGTGTATTTCAGAGAAACGATTGGAAGTAGTGACAGTGACACTAGCCTCAGCAAACAGTGACCAGCATGTCTATGTAACAGACCATAGCTGACTAAGAAGGCTCTGGAAAGCTGCTGTCTTCTCAAGTGTTTTTCGCTGTCTGAACTAGGATCTAGAGGATGAGGTCAAAGAAGACTGCACATGGCTCATACAGTCTCCAGTGTGGCTTAATCAGCCTCAACACTGCTCTACATGAGAGCAGAGCAATCTAGTCTTCTGATTCTCTGTTGTGGAACCAAATAGACACAAGAGTCTTTTTTAACTATTCTGTGCTACAGGTTTGTAAACATTCTGAAGCTAAAAAATAGGCAGACAAACCCCGTTCTCTTCTGGTACTGACAGCTCTTACTTGTAGACTGGTTTTATAAATAACTCCAGGTCGTCTGATGTCTTATTCACATAAAACGCGTTGGCAAAGTTTGGTGTGAGTTGGTTCCATTTCTTCAACTTTCTTTTTTAATTCTCTTCCCCCCCTGTACTATCCCATGGAAGCATTTATATATTTTTTAATAATTTTGGAATTTGGAAGTTTATTCATATCTCCTTAAGCATGTAATAGTTCAGGGAACACATAATCCCTTTTAGGCAGCAGCTTTTACAACATGTGGTGGGTGTCTCTGAATCAGCATCAAATGTTGGCATCTCCACTTCCCTCTTCATAAGAACTAGTGAGAAAGAAAATTTTTCAAGCGAATGTAAAGAAGTAGTGCTTCTTTCCTCAGGGGAACACAAAAAAAGGAAGGAAACCAGATTTAATATTAAATGAAAGAAGATGCTTTTCAAAACCATCTTCAGTACTTCCTTCAAATTTGAAAAGGAATAAAAAAATTCTCATTGAGGATGGACACTGTTAATAAAGAATAATGACACTTGAGTATGACTTGTCATAAGACAGAACTCCTTTGCCTGTGTATTCCTAATGTGATTTGATGTGTTGGATTTTGTTAATCCAACCTTGGATTCAGGATATCCTGTTCCTGTCAGGTCTAGAAAATTTACAGTCTGTATGGGTAGATTGATAAGATGTCCTAGCTCCTGCTTTCTCCAACTTTCTGATCCATTTGATATAACTACAGGCAAAAATATTTGAGCTCACTCTTTAGAAGAGCTTTTGAGCTCCTGAGGCTGGTATACACTCTGGCTATATCCCAGCCTTAGACTGGGATAAGAAGCAGGAGACCAGCAGCCCTTCCTCCTGCCTTGCCTCCACCCTGAGTTTCCCTGAACATAATCCAAGCGCACGGGGCAAGGGAGGCATTGCAGCAAGGACCCTGGAGTGGGATTTTGCTCCTGTGGTGTTCAGCAGATGCAAACTGAACTGCTGCAGGACAGACCCTGGGAGCAGTCACCGAGGTGAGTGACATATACGGGGTATGGCCCTGAACGGCTCTGCCATTCTATGGGCCACAGCCGTGCTCCACTCTGATATTCACGTTTCAAATCATTCCAGTGTATCCAAATCTTCCTCCTCCACACTTCAAATCCCATTGTTCAGCACGCTGAACTCGGCAAGAAATAATTCAGGGAAACGCTTGAGGCAATGGAATGTAAAACTTAGCAAGGTCCAAAGGCTTCTGCTCATAATGGGACCCCAGTACCACTTAAATTCATGGATTACCTGATCCTTCATTCTTCTTAAATGGGATGTTTATGAAATAGAAAATCCACAGTGCTTTAGCTTTCAGGAGCTTAGTGGGAAGAGCCTCTGATACTATAGGCAGGTATAACCCTCATCTCTCTTGCCAAGCCTCCCTGGTTGGAGTAGCAGCCTGAGAACAGATCACTTTATATAAAATAATAACTTTGGGGGATTCATGGCTTTGGCCTTCCCAGATTATGAGCCCAGACACAGAAGTCTTACCAAAGCAATGGAGCCTTCAGAAAACTTTTCCAGAGGCAGGGCTGGATGTCTAAACTGTTTTTCCATCCCGACTCAGAGAGTGATTTTTCTGGGATCATGTATCAATAAATAAACTTTTAGCTAAGCTATGGGAACAAAACCAAGTGGTTTTGGCCAGTAATAACATCACAGTTGAGTGAGGATGATGCAGAAATCTGAATTTTCACAGCTTCATTTTGTCTTGTATTTCTAATACTCTATTTCAAATTAATGGAAGATATCTTATCCCATTTTTGTTTTAACTTTATTTCACACATTTTTCATCAAAGCCACAACATTTCTCAGTGCTGAAATCAGTGTTTTCTGATAACTTAATTTGATTTTCTGGATGCATCCGACCTACATTTCTTTCCATACTAAATGGAAACAGAGTGCAGGGTATTTAATGTTGTGTCATTGAAACAGTGCAGGCTGCTACTATACAGTTAGTAGTATGTGAATTTTGAAATTGAAGTGAGCTGGTAAGCTGATAAAGGAATAAGATTCTATTTAGGCCTCTAAACTAGGACAGATTCAGGAATAGTCATTGTTTTCAGACCTAAGTAAGGCCAACCTCATTAATTTCACACAGTTTGAGTGTTTTGAGAAGCCTTTGTTAGGGTGGTCTGTGCAGATAACTCTTTGTAGCATTGATCCTTGGAAATCACTGATTTTTCAAATCCTGAAGCAAGCAGAGCATGAGGTTTGAGACAAGGCAAGAAAGACAAATCAGTTTCATCTAGACCCCTATTTTTAAAAAGAGCAGCAGAAATTCAGTGAGGCATAACTCATGTTTTAAGGATTTGTCTGTCTTGTGTGGAGTCACTTCTTATACAGATCTTTTATTTTCTTGAAAGAAATGTAGCGTGGTTTAGAGGAGATGAGCATTCATAGCTCTCTTGATTGTCACAGGATGCTTAAGTCAGGATGTACAGTTGGTTTTGCTCTCTAGCTGAGTCTGGTGAACACCCACATGGGCTGGAGCAAAGGTGCTGGCAGTTTGGGCACCTGCTTTCATAAGCTGAATTCAGTACCTTTTATGTCTTCATTGCTGCCTAGCAGTATCCTGGGTCTAGCTGGGATGAAGTTAATTTTCTTCACAGCAGCCCATATGATTCAGTGCTGATAATGCACCACGATTGTGGCTGTTGCTGAATAGTGCTCGTGCAGGGTCAAGGCCTTCTCTGTTTCTTAGTACCAACGGAAGTAGGCTGCGTTGTGCAAGATGCTGGGAGGCAACAGAGCTGGGGCAACTGACTCTAACTGGCCAAGGAGATATTCCATGCTATATAGCATCTGTTCAGCAAAGAAACCAAAAAAGGGTTTTCCAAGGTAGCAATCAGAGAGCAGCTCAGCAACAGTCTGCTGGTGGGAGGTGCATCACTTGATTTATCTCCTTTTTCTTTACTTATTAATCTGTCTTTAACAACCCAAACTTTTATTTTTCCAATTTGCTCCCCCATCCCACTGGTTGGGAATGAGTGAGCAACTGTGTGGAGCTGCCAGCTAGAGTCAACCCAACACAAGCAGGCAAGATCTCATTGGACAGTTTCAGACATCTCAGCTCAGTAGAATATGCTTCAGTTTTGATAGTTACACTGCTGGCAATACTCAACTTTATTCTCACATCATAACGAAGGCATGGACTAGTTATCCCTTTGTTTTTCTTTTCCCATTTGTTAACTGTTTTGAGAATGCATCAGACTAAATACACGCAGCCCAAGACTTTGTTCTCATAGGTATTCCTTAATCTGGCAAAGAGGTGTGAGGAGGGCATGGATCTTGGCTCAAAAAGCAGGGTCCACATATCTAATCTGACAGAAATCAGATAGCCTGCAGCGTTGTCTTGGCACATACAAATAATTTTCAATCCTATCATTACTTCACACAGAACTGGAGAGAAGGGCAGCAAAATGTGACCTTACCTTTTATTTTTGTTCTCTGTACATCATTTCCTGAGTTATCCTGAGAAATTTCTTCCAGTACATGATAGACTTGTAAGTTGTAGAATACAATGGGGTGAGCCTATCTGGTTCCACAAAGTCCATCCTGACGCAGCCAACTACACAATTATTCATCAAGAAACGAGGGGTCAAAGCCACACTGACAGAATGGAAAATTTTAGCCTAAAAGTAACTAACTGATCGTGGGTTATGTAAGATGGGCAACTGAGTAAGTGTTCCCATTACAGTACTTGGCCATGAATGCCACGGGTAATAGTAAGTATGAGTTACAAGGTACATCCTCGTGTATGGCATTGGTCAAGCTGATGCTGGAAGAATTTATCCATTCCTGATGTCAGCATTTTTAAAGGGATATGGAAACACTGAGGTAAGTTCAGAAAACAGCCACAAAAAAAGTATTTGCTAGAGGAAGTGGGAGGAAATGCCTTCTGGTGAGAGACTTGAAAGCTCCTTTGGTGTAACATCTAAAGGAAAAAACTGGGAGCTGGGCTGACTCTGTCAAAGTACTTACAAACTAAAAACCACTGGTTCCTATGACACTCTAATCTAGCTGAGAAGGATGTAATAAGAACCAACAGCAAAATTCTGAAGGTACACAAATTCAGATGACAAAGCAGTTCTGAGCAGAAAAATGCTTGTCTGTGGAAAGAAGCTGCTTAATGTCTCTGGCATTCTGTAGATCAGGACGGAATTTCTCTGGTCAGCATACAAGGACAGCACTATGGCAGCAGGGCATATGGGAGGACAGACTAGACCAACTCAGATTCTCTTCTGGGCTGATGATTGGTGAACCTATGTGGTTTAGAGCTATGGAACAAAGAAAACTCTCACTGACCTGTAACTTTCATCACTGGTCCAAATAGCACAGACCAGGCAAATCAATGCACATATTCAGAGAGGGAGAGCAGCTAAACTGAAGGAAGTTCATCAGTTCTGGTGCCAGCCCATTTTCATAATCAGGTGTTTGATGAAAGCATAGGAATTAATTCTGCTCCCATGGCATGCTCAAGGATGGGACCAGTCTTCTTTTGGTGGTGCCCAGTGACAGGACAAGGGGTCATAGGCACAAACTTGAGCATTAGAAGTTCCATCTAAACATGAGGAGGAACTTCTTTAATTTAAGAGTGACAGAGCACTGAAACAGGCTGCCTGGAGAGATTGTGGAGTGTCCATCTCTAAAGACATTTAAAACCCTCCTGACCATGTTCCTATGTAATCTTCTCTAGGTGAACCTGCCTTGGCAGGGGAGTTGGACTCAATGATCTGCAGATGTCCCTTCCAGACCCTACCATTCTGTGATTCTGTGATACCCGAGGGTGCTTATTTTTGAAACTGGTGATTCAACCAGGTCACTTTTTCACTTCTCCTCGGGGTTTGGAGTGGTGAATTCACTGTGTTTGCACTAGTTTAGGTCTGTCTGCCTCCTGTAGAAGCAGTTTCTTTCTATGATGACGTGTTCAGAATAGGAAAGGAAGCCAGGAATTTGGTTTCTGGTTCATACAAGCACAACTCAGAGCAGCAGGTTTTCAAATCAACACAACCAGGCTCATGCTGTGGCTTGTCTGCCATTGTTTTTTTCAGGGAAGGCAGGAAAAGTTGCTTTTAAAATTCTGAAGTGTACCTCAGTCCCTGTTCTTATCACTTTTATTCAGTGCCAGGCACTACGGTTTACTCCAGAGTTCTTTCTCCATCTAACAAGTTACTTTCCATTGCTAGTATTCTTTCAGCATTGGGTAGTTTTCCCTTTTTTTCAGTAAAACGATGGTGAATACTTTCCTGTGGGTACTGTTCCTTACCACAGTGTGTGTTTCCTTCCACAGTATTTTTCTGCTTGTCAAACGGGACTATTTTTGCCCATGTTTTCAGGCTCCATGAAAGCTTGAAATCTGCAGAGAAAAAGTTAAATAAAAGCTCTCAAAACTATTTCATGTCTTAACTCAGGCTCTGAAGCTGTGGGTTCAAAGCCCATCTTAGATCTTGAACAGGCAGGCAGCAACATTCAGTTTGTATATTCCCTGATGGATGTGGGAAAACACAGCCACAGTTTGTGCTTTTTTGTTGTTGTTGTTGTTGGTTTTGTTTTGTTTTAATCCACTGGAGGAGTTCTCTCTTTGTTCTCCTTGTTCCCTACAAAAAGATATATTGTTTTCTCCTGCAATCTTAAAGTGTCCCCTGCATCATAGGGGAATTTCTCCTTAAGCCACAGAGCAGTGCAGTATTTTCCAGTGGCCCCAGTGCAGGCTTTTCTCTTCTTTTCCACTTAGTGATCAGAACCCATTAGCAAAGCTTAGCATATCCAGACCTTGGTCGAGTTTGTCTAGTTCCATTAGTGCAAAACAGGGCTCTGCATTGTAGAGAGGACGCTCCACTCTCATCCAGCATTCTGCAGAATCCCCTGGTGCTGCCTTTTCTTTCCATATACACTGAAGAACCTCACAAGCTGTTTTAAAGATGTCTCAGGCCACTGCAGGAATGGACAGAAATCTCCACAACATGGACAGGTAATATCCTTCCATGATTTGTAACTACTATGATTTGTAGCTAATAGGATTTGTAACTACTACGCTGCAGTTTCAATACCCAAAGCTTCCTTGTAAACTATAAAGTCATTAAAACATCTTGATTACCTTTCAGACACCTGCACTTCCAAGCTGGGCTAGTTTTATGGGTTTCCCCAGATTGAATGTACAGAGAGAGGCATTTCCAGAGATTGACTCATCCCACCTATCTATTCAGGGTAGGATAATCACCTTCAAGAGATACCTGCCTTCTTCTGCTTATGGTAGACTATGACCTTGGCAAGCCTCAGCCTTCATCTTTGAGTGTGTGCTTGATGACTTCAGGGTTAAGTGAGAATGGATCCATCCATGAATTGCTATCCTGCCATTTCTTCTCCAGTCAACGATCTATTGGAGGTTTCATTAAAGTTTCTGCTGGTTATGAAGCAATCAGCTTTATAAATAGAGATAGTTCCCAGCTGTGCAAGAGTGTCACCTGTAGTGATGCACTCCAGCACTTGCAGACATCTTGCAAAGTATGTTTCTGAGAGAAAACACCTTTGCAGATCAGACATGTCTGGACCCAGGTAAGGGGTACATGGAATTCAGGACCCTGCAGGGTGATTTTTAGGGGTTGTGTTCTTGTTCTGAGAAGTCCAGTTCCCAGCAGTTGTTCCTCTCCAAAGAAGGTCAGAGTTTTGTTAGCTGGAGGCTAGGCACAGAAATCTAGTCATACTTAGCTCCAAGAGAATATATCTTTCACTGCTGGAAGAGACAGTTAGGAGAGGATGGCTTTAAATTAGAGAAAAAAAATTTCCAAGTGGAGGGACAATTTAAATTCTTTAACCTCCACTTGTGTTAGCTGCCTCTTGGCTTCTAGTGTATGAGAGCTTCTTGGCATGTGCCCTGCCTGGGGTCGAGTAGGACGTGGGAGAGATTGTGCTTGGATGTCTGCAGTACTACCACTTGGGGGGGAAATGTGTAGCATTCCAACAGATATAATTAATGACAAGTGTTGTTGTCTTTCTCCTGTGCCATCCACCCACTGGCTGCCTGGTGCTGACCCCTTGCTGTCCTGCTGACCTCTCCAAAGTTTATTTTAAAAAGGCATCCTTGCTTTCCCAAACTTTTCAGCTTGGCTTCCCTTGGGCTCTTGTTCAGTGCATGCCCAAGATTGTGCCTGTGTCCACTGCTCAGCAATCAGACACAAGTGTCTCCATTAAAGGGATGATTAATGGAACCTTCTTTGGGAGTGGGAGAGGGAGAAGTGGGGAATACAAGTCAAGAAATGTGTTAGAACTGAACAAAGGAACTTTGTTCCTTTGTTTCAAAACCAGCTTACGTTTGAAGTGTGCTGCAAATTGCCCTGGTCCTGCCCACCTTCATGAAAAGCTGCACTTCTTTCTGCAGCAGTGGCCTTGAGAGATGGTCCTACTTTCAACCCACTTAGGAGTGACCACATTTAACAATGCCACCAGATGAATTGGTTTCTGTGTTGGCTGATGCAGTAGATACAGGGATTAATGCTGTGCAGTGCAGGTGTATGGAATTTTCTACATTTAAATGCAAAGTAATTAAACAATGTGAAGGACTGAGGAGTATACAGGGATCCAAACTGGCCCTTATGAGAGCACAGCTGTCCAGTTAGCCCTGCCTAGTAGCATTCTCCACAGAGAAAACTGCATTCTTCATTTGCATGATGAGGAGCATACATCAGATTCTGTTTCACCTCACTTCACCCTCTGCTTAACCTTTTCGTGTTGCAGGATGTTGTTAGAGGCAAAACTCTTATTTCTTCCACTTCCATTATACTTTGTGCTAGCTGTTGGGTGCCCAGGGATAGCACCCACCCTGCCAGCTAAGCCACCCTGCAGACAGACTAATTTTTCACTGCTGAGGGGAACTGGTGAAAGACATGAATGTGGGATAGTGAGAGTAAAAATCTTGTGAGGAGGCTAGGAACTCTGTGCTGCCTCTTCTCCAGGGAATGAAGGGCTGGAGCTTCTAACACTGCCAGACGGGACCTTCCACAGCACTTTACAAGCAAGAAGCTTTGTTGCTTTCCAGGAGAAACCAAGGCTTTTGTTGCTTGCTTTTTTCAGTCTACCAATGTATTAGGACTTTTGCAGAGACAGCAACAGAAGATGTTATCTTCCCACAAGCTAAAGAGCATAGGCACCTCCCCTGCCTGCCAGACTTTGATGTTCATCAGAAACAATCAACTCTGCCTACCTGGTGAGTTGTTATTCAGCATGTGCACTTCATATTCTTTGCGGACTCATTTCACCAAGGCCAGAGCTTGATCCTGTTGCCAAATCAGAACTGGGCAGTTGCACTGTGCTGCAACAAGGAGGCTAAGGCACGGGGCTGGAGCTGCTCTTTTCTGCTCAGCAAACCACATCCAAAAATATCTTGCCATCTGCACAGCAGCCACACCAACAAAACCACCACCAGCAACAAAAAGTAAGCCCATGTTTTCTTCATTAAACCAATTCTGCACATGCTCCGGCCCTCTCCTGCAGTCAAACCCCACCAGGCACTACGAGCTTGTGAAAGGCTGGCACTGCCTGGGACATCCACGTGCCAGTGCCAAGGGAAGCCCTTGCTCCTCCCCTGCCCAGAAAAGACATTCTGCTTTTGTGACATCTGGGCCACTGCAGCTCCTACAAGAAGAGGGAGGTTTGCTCTTGTCTAGAAATCATTAACAAAGTGAATGTGTTGTGTAGTAAAACATCGTGAGCCCGTAACTGCAGTACAAAAACTATCAGCATCCAATTCTGATGATTGACTGAAAACTCCTTCCTGGCCATCTGTATGAAGGAACAAACCTGGTGTGAATGCTGCCAAAGATACTTTCCTAATAACGAAAATGTCTTCATTTTAGTGCAGTCTTCTTAATAAAGTCTTTCACAGGCTGTTAACTGTAATGATGTTGGGATTTTTTTTTCTCCAAGATGATTGAGTTTTCATCAATGACTGTCTTCATTTATTTATACAGGGAGTTTTTTTACTTTGTTTGAATGATTGATATTAATCCACTCTATTGTTAATTGTTGCACCCTTACTGGAGAAGCCTAAGGAGCTTTGTCAGTTCACTACTACTGCTTTTGTGGTCTTTTGTGTGATTTATACCCATTGTTGATATTAAGTTTCAATTCAGTCAATCATGGCTTAAAGACAAGAATGAAGTTGTTAGGGAAATATAAATGATTGACCAATTTGCAGGGGTTGTTGATGTTAATGAGTTGAGTTGCTTTGCCACAGACATGTCTGAGTGGTATAGCCAGAAAGAAATGCCGCTGCTTTTCACAGCAGTTGTGGAAGGGAACCTGTTTGTAGCATACCATTAGTGTCTTACTTGAGTAAAGCATTTTTCAGCCTTGCAGCATCTCAAATGAGTAGAAGCAGGCCAAAAATAGATGGATCGTAGATTCTGCCTTCACTGCAGCTGGGTCAGTCCACTGCTTTAGCATCCTTGGTGTTGTGTCTTGCATTTCCTGAAGCCTCATCTGGGAAGTATCCACAGATTTACATTTCCAAGGCAATACCTATGAAGAGAGAGCTGGCCATACTCTTCACATCTCTTCTAGACAGGTACATATTTTCCTAGATCTAGGAATATTTCCTTCTGTCTGTCAGGCAAAGAAAAAAAAAAAAAAAGCTACAGGAAGAAACCAACTACATTTCTGGGGTAGAAATATGGTCTAGAAACCCACTGCATTTTCCTGAGAGAACAGGAAAGATTGCAGCAGTTGTTGTTGTTCTTTTTTTTTGGTGTGTGTAGTCCATAGGAGAAGAGAGATGCTGCCTGGAATATGTGTTTAAAAAGATGTTCCACATAACAAATAACAAGGGCAAAAGGGGTTTCACAGAGGAGCAGGCTGAAGTGCAGTAGGCACTGGGATGCATTAAGAAGCTTACTGTTGGTCCCAGTCACCTTTTTTTTAGCTGGGTGTTTGTTGCAGTTTAGTAATGACACACAAGAGAGCTCAGTATGGAGATTAAGTTGTCTTGTTTCTCTAAGTTTTAAGCAGAGTATTCCTCATTTACAAGGAAAATGGGTAGATAAAGATGAACGGGTTCCTTACTAATGGCTGTTGCTGGGACTTGCTTTATTTCTTGTCAGAACCACTGTAGCGCTGTCGTTTGCAGGCTAACATTGTTTTACCCTGCAGTTTGGATGATCTTCTCCAGTTGTATAATCACAGAGTAGTATGGAGTATCTGTGGGTGGGTTTAAGAGATTTTCTAGGTGCCTTTATTTCAGAAGTTTGGCATCCAAACATTCTATGATTTGTTTATACTGATTTCATTGAGAAGGAAAGACTAAATCTGATCTCCTCTTTATTGTAACTTGATAGCACGGCAGTTATCACAGGCATGGTTTCAATTAGGTCTTATTTGTGCTTGAAGAGTATTACTGTGTAATGTGCATGGTTATGGGTGTATTTTCTCAGCTTCTGTTTGCAGCCTTACAAAGCTGGTGTCTCCTTCATGCTCCACTTGTATTTTTGTGTGACAGCTAAAAGTATTAAATTTGTAGTGCTGCAGGAGACTGAGCAGAATGTTTTAGTCTCTACTGCCACTTAACATACACTAGTATCTGCTTTTACTGTGGGCTTGATTTTAAGTAACTGGTGAATTCCCCTATATTAGACAGTTTCAATGCCCAGCTGGACAGGGTGCTGAGCCATCTCATTTAAACTATATTCTTACCCTGAAAAGTTGGACTAGATGATCCTTGAGGTCTCTTCCAACCTGGTTTCCCATGAATCTATGAATTCTACTCCGTCATGGCAGAGTAAAACTGCCTGGAAGCCCTGTGAACGTTGGTTTATTTGTTCTGCAACAGCTGAAACTTGCCTATCACTGCCCCTGGAGATTAGATTGCCACCTGGGAGGCAGGACATGTGGCTTGTTGACCTAAAGCTAAGGAATCTAAAATCCGTACCTCTTGTACTCTGGACAAGTGTTCTCACATCCATGACAAAAAGGGGAGTCTTGCCTCCACCCTCTTCTCTGATGAGATCAGTGGGCTCTGTTCAGGCCTGTTGAAGAGCTGAGGAGAAGACTGTGCATCTGTAGACACTAGCTGACCAAGCTGCCAGGTCCTCTGCATGTACTCCTGGCTTTGCACTTGAGCTACACAGAAGAGCAGGAGTCCACCTCTGGGCTTAGAGTACCTCATTTCCTGTCTCTCCTCTTCACACTGAATAAAGAAACTGAGTACTTAACTTCAGACCTTTGATTTTTATCCCAGGGACATGCTATTTAAAACTTTGCTCTTGTAGTGCCTAATTTGTAAGCCCCTGAATTCTTCATTGAATCTCACCCTGACAGCTTATTTTGTAACTAGCAAAATTTGGAATAAGCTCTTTTTGACAGCTTCAGTTAATGGATTTTAATAATAGATGCTAGGATGAAATGATAAAATAGCTGTTAGCAGAGCTTCCAGACTAAAAGCCAGTTGTTCAGTGAAGTTGTTGGACAGGTATCTCTATTTTTGAATGTAACTGTAAATGGAGGAAAAGCAGGTCCATCGCTGGAGAGTTCAGTTAATCAGTCAAGGAGTGTCTGCACTGCTGAGCTGCCAGTTGGAGAGGTTCCTGAATTTAAGAAGTCAGAGTTCTTGAGGAACTGGTTCCTCCTTCTTAGTGTCTCTCTTGAAGCACTTCCTAAGCTACTAAGTCCATGAGGTATATCATTGCATGTAGGACAGCATTCAGGGGGATGCCTGAAAATGCTCACATCATCACTACTCATCTGTCTACCTGCATTGCAGTAGCAGCCAGAAGTAGGAGTTAATGACTGGAGAGAAAACTTGGGTGCAGATATCCAGTTCCTACTTAAATCAACAGACAAATGGCAAAAGAAGCTGAATCTGAGGTTTTCCATTGAAAAGGGGAGCATCAAGCAGTAGAAAAATATAAGATAGTCCAATCATCAAAAGTACAGCTGCCACTTCACAAAATGAACAGGAAGGTAGCTGGGACTGATTTTGAGTGAAGGCAAACCCTTCATTTTACCATGCATTAGCCAAAGAAATGGTTGAATTTGGGTGTAAAATAGCAGTACTGGACTAGGCAGGGGAAAAAATATGGATCACAAGAGTTTTCAGCAATGCTGCCAGTTAACTTGATCAGTGCAGGAATGAGTCACTGAAGGCAGGTTATTTTTTTATTTCACCTCTAGGATATACCAAACTCTCCTCACAGGGTTTTGAGGTAAAAGGAGAAGCAATGAAGTTGTGATACTGCTCCTGTATAAAAAAAGGCAGGTTAAAATATTGTACTTTAAAAGAAAAAGTTAAAAATATGAATATAGACTTGAAAAGGGATAGTGGGGACACAAATAGTATGGATTTTTTTGTTGTTGCTAGAAACCCAGGGCTTTCCTTTCCTTCTTTGTGGCACTTGGAAGGTATTCTCACAGGTGAGAAAGAAAGCATAAAGCTCCATCTCCCCTCTCCTGTATTAAGGGTCTAGACAAAGCACAGATTGCATTTCAGCCACTGCATTCAGCAGGATCTCTCAACGTTTCCAGATATTTTCATAATCCTCTGATCCAAATAGTAAGTTGAAATTTCTACACCTAGTCTAAAATTCCTTTTAAATCTGTGGAAGAAATCATCTTTGCAAAAATCAACCTGGTTTGGCACTCACCAGACACTTACTCTTCCCAAACCATGGTTTTATTTTGCAGTTCAGCTCTAATTCCAATGACTATAAGCTGGGATTGCTGGACACTACAGTCTAGTGAGGAGTTTAACAGCAGGAGCAACAGGCCCAGGTTAAAAATTCAGTGACCAGGAACAAATGTGCCCTTTATTTAATCTCCTAGATGTAGCTTATTTGCTTTAAACTTCTCTCATTTAGCAGAAAAAAATCTAACCTTACAATGTCTTCTTAATCACAGTTACTTTCAGTGGGACATACATGCTCTATAAATTAAGCTAGCACAGAAGTATTCTTTGGACTTGGAGACTGACAGTTAACTATTAAATGGCATCTAAAATACCTGGCATTGCCTCTGAGGAAGGAAAATGGCAATGCCTCTACTGAAAATGCAAAATCAAATTTACACCACAAGTGATGGAAACGTACTGCTTAATGTCTTGCAGGCAGGAGCTTAGGCTGAAAAATACTGAGCTAAAGTGGATCTCCAAGGTCACACAGCAGATTAGTGGCAAAGTCTTTTGAATGACTCAGATTTTTCAGAGAAGCACAAAGTTGTGGTTGGAAAAGATCTTTGAGATCATTGAGTCCAACTCATTCTCCCCCTGTACACAGCACTGGTCAGGCCACACCTTGAGTTCTGTGTCCAGTTCTGGGCTCCTCAGTTTAGGAAAGATGTTGAGATGCTGGAACGAGTCCAGAGAAGGGCAACAAAGCTGGGGAGGGGTCTGGAGCACAGCCCTATGAGGAGAGTCTGAGGGAGCTGGGGTTGCTTAGCCTGGACAAGAGGAGGCTCAGGGGAGACCTTAGTGTTGTCTACAACTACCTGAAGGGAGGTTGCAGACAGGCAGGGGCTGGTCTCTTCTCCCAGGCAACCAGTACCAGACCAAGAGGACACAGTCTTAAGCTGTGCCAGGGGAGGTTTAGGCTGCATGTTAGGAAGAAATTCTTCATAGAGAGAGTGATTGCCCATTGGAATGGGCTGCCCGGGGAGGTGGTGGAGTCACCGTCATGGGAGGTGTTCAGGAGGAGACTTGATGGGGTGCTTGGTGCCATGGTTTAGCTGATCAGATGGTGTTGGATGATGGGTTGGACTCGATGATCTTGAAGGTCTCTTCCAACCTGATCTACTCCTATTCTATTCTATTCTATTCTATTCTATTCTATTCTATTCTATTCTATTCTATTCTCTTCGCCAACTCTACTAAGGCTGGTGCTAAACCGTGGCCCTCAGCAACGCATCTCAGCCTCTTTGAAATGCCTCCAGCAGTGGAGATTCAGCCACCTACCTGGGCAGCCTGTTCCAGCAGCTGAGAACCCTTTCAGGGAAGAAGTTTCTTCCCACTTGTCCTGTCACTTGTTCCTGTGGAGAAGAAACTGATTCCACAAAACACATCAGGAGCTGAAGTGTTTTCATTCACTTTGAAAGGAACTAGAGACCTCTTGGTTTGGTTTTGACATGGAAGAACCACCAAGTCTACAAATATGCCACAGCAGGCACATTCATTGTCCCAGTGATTATGTATGGCACTTGCCTGTGACATTTTGACTGGAGAGTCTGTCCTAAGCCTAGAAAACCTTTTCTGAAAACAGACACATTCTCACAAAAGTGTTATTTCTTGATTTAGTGGTTTTCTGAGAAATAATTTTGACCACCTGCCCTCCTCAAATGGCCTATCCAGCTGGTCACATGTGTCCCCCAGTCCCTTCTTTGAGGAGCAGCAGGATCTGCAGCATCCTCATGCTACTTCTGATGTACTTCTCAAATTTTGGGTCTTGACATAAAAAGGCTGGAATGAAGAATATGGTGTTGTGCATACCCAAGTGAAGGCAGGGAGCCAACAAAATGCTGTTGTAATTACAAGTGAACATTCTTGTATCATAAAACTGCAAAGAAAAAGCTATAAATCAGAGCTGGCCTGGTGGTCCCTGGCAGCAAAGCACAGGAGATTTAAGCTCATTCCCTGAGCCGGCCAAGAGTGGGATCCTCGTGGAGACAGTGGCTCATTCCAAGGGAAGGGCATTCCTCATGTCTCCTGAGTGACAGTCATGAAGCACTGATTTTGATGGGAGTCAGATCCAGCCTTCAGCTCTGCAGGAGTGATAATCTGAAAAGTGCTGGCCATTGTGAAAAATAAAGTAAGCTGGGAACCAGAGGAATGTTATCTTCAGGAGCTCTTGTGTGTGTGTGTTTAGGAGCCTACAGCTCTGTGTTAGGGATGTGCTTTGTCCATGTCCTCTGTTTGATCACATCTTGTTCTACTGGAGTAAGATTGTCCTTCGATTCAGGTAGCTAGCTTCACTCTTCTGTGTGCTCCCCCATGACAGCAAACTGTGCTAAAAGCCTTCTGTGGGCATTAAGAAAATGTAAGGAAATTAATACTGTCCAGAATGTCTCTGTTGAAGTTCCTGTCACTGATGAACACAAACTATCCCTTCAGTTAGAAGTGGGTTTTTTTCTTTTGTCTTGGAACATTTGTCCTTTTTTTTTTTTCATTCCAGTGTGTCATAAGGAGACAGCTCTTTAAAAATCATTGATTTGCCTGGATAATTTCCTAATTTCAGCAATAAGTAAGTTGCAGGAAGGTAGGAAAGTATTAAAGCTGTCAGCATTGGGCAGTTTTCTTTAATACAAGCTGCACATGGCTGTTATTTCCTGTCTTTCTGAAAGATGTGGATTGAGCTGAGCCTACATTCACAGTTCAGGAGGAGCAGAATAAAATGATCAACTGCTGTCAAAATAAAACCAAAATTGAGAAGAAGCATAAAAAAAATCCTGACAGTGTACAAAAGATTACAGCCAAACAACCCCCTGTTGCACTAACAGCACTTGCCCAGCAGCAAGAGTCAGCTGCTGGGAATGCCCAATTCCCCATCAGGTTGGTAAGAATCTATAATTAATAGCACATTTAGAGGCTCTTCTGTAATGAAGCCACACTTTAATCTGCTAGCCTGATTATGGAGGAGGTGAAGGAGAGAGGGCAGAATTGCAGAGTCTGGCTTTGCAGAGTATATTATCTCCCTGTTGATAGCAGTGTGAGACCAAGGCAGAGAGCTTTTTTTCCAGAACCAGCCCCTGCAATGGCTGGAGAGCTGCAGTCCTGGAAGGTGAAGAGCTCTTTCTTGAACAGATATGACTCCCTCCAACTCTGATAAACTTTCCCAAAAGATGAGGGAAATCTATCCCACACAGGATGTGCTCAGCACATTGAGGGACTGAGTTAGTAATGTCCCTGATAACTGTGGATACTTCATTGTAGGAGTCAGTTTTTATTTAAAAGTTTTAATAGGAGTATGCACATCTGTCTTTATACCCAGCAGCTTTTCTGGCCCACAAGAAGTCCTCTGTGAGTTTCCCCAACTGAGCTCAGTGGGATCTCTGTCAGCTGCAAGATTTATGTCATCTTTTTCAGTCCTGAGAACTGTTCCTTAAGCTTTTCACATCTGGATTTAATTGGAAAGACATTAAAAGACATTAAGTGTGTTGGAAAAGCATATTTTAGAGAAGATCTTTATAGACACTTCCATTAAAGGAGCTGATGGCTGTAGGTTAAAATGGGATGAGGACAAGCCATCAAGCAGTTAGGAAGGACAAAAATGACATTACAAACTCTTTCAGATGAGCAGTTCTGCCTGTAGCTTGACTTCAATCAGGACAAAAATACCAGTTAATGCAGTGTAAAAATACTCTGAAATCAGAATTAGAAAAAGAAAACAAAAAAGCCTTGGGGAAACCTCCCACTTTCTAATTACAGGCCATATATGCTAATTTCCATGCTTTTCATTGTCAGTCTGGACATGGCTCTTTGTTGGACCTGTGTGCAGGCTTGCAAAATAGAACTTGGAAACCGAAGAGGTTGGAAGTATCCTGCTCTGAACGCTGATACAGGAGCAGAGTTACACAGAAGCAGAGATACAACAGTTTGGTACTTGGGCTTCGCCACAAATGCTGTCATGCAAGAATCTACAGCCCTGCCTCCTGCTTTGTTCCAGCTGCAAAGTGGTGCTTGCAGAAGCCAGTGGGCAGTCCTTTGTAATATCTTACCTTCATCTTCAAACTAAAGTCTGGAGTCACGTTTTGCGCTTAAAACCTAAGGTAATGGTCTTGGTATGAGAGAAGAAGCATTCTTCTATTGAAAAATAGCTAAAAAAGAGGAATCTTGTATTTAGGAAATTACTTACTCCCATGTCTAAATATTGGGGGGGGGGGGGGCGGGCTCTTTAGAGTATTTCAGCAAAATGAATTTGTGAAAGGCTCTCACCTGTCTTCCTTTTCTCCACTATGGCACAGAAAGCGTTCAGCATTAATGGGAAGGTTATTGCTTGCTGGGTGATAGTGACAGGAACAAGGCATTTCAATTGAAATTGTGGCTGCAGTACAGACTGCTGTTTTCTATCATGAAACATATATCTTATTTTTCAAACCTCTTTCTGCTGCCTTGGCCCATGACAAAATGCATGTAAACTAGAAAAAACAACTCTTACTTCTAGTGCCTGACCTTGGGCCAGCCCTTCACTCATGCACTTTCTTCACTTCAGTTTCCTACTGTTCAAAACCAGGAATAATAAAACTACCTCTGGTCCTTAGTGCCATTTTGTCTCATGAAGGGGAAGATACTTGCAAGGAGAGGTACAAAGGATTTAGACTCTAGTGAGCGAGTTGTACAAACTCAGGTGACTAAGTGGAAGAATAAACACGTTGAAATAAATGTTGGGCAACACTTAATAGTTTGAACATTTTTGTGTGCTGATTTTGGTGTGGATCTTTGAGAAGAAGATCTTTTAATATCCAAATTTGGGCCACTCTGCATGAGCAGCTGCCTAAGAAAACCACTGAAATAACAGAATAAATGCTTATAGCTGATTTGAATACTTGACAGTTTAGAGCTCATTCATTTTGTTAAACAAGTTCTGGCTACTAATTATATGGGTTAGGCCCCATTCTCTGGTGAGGAATTAAGTAGGCTTTGCCTCTTTTATGGACTGCTAGCCACGTGGTGAAAGCTGTGGTAGTGATGTTAAAACCAGGATGGAACTGTGGAGATCAAACAGATGAGGACAAGTGTCTTTTACAGAATGTTTTAGAAGTCCTCATGAGCTCTTACACAGCTGAGAACCTCAACCCACTTATTGAGAGACCAGAAGTCAAAATCTCCTGCAGTACAGATAGGGTTAATGACAGTGGACTTGTAAATCTATGGCCTTGATGCAGAGAAATGTCCGTAAATAAATAATTAACCAACCCAAACTGTTCTGAGAACACAGCTGACAAGGATATTTTCCAGCCTTCAGTGATGAAAGAGAGAGTGATTCATGGCCTTTCTTCCCTGCTGGTGCAGGATTCTGCCTGCCGCTCTGCATTCTGCTGTTTGCAGTTTTAGGTTTAAAGCCACAGGTTTTAAAACTCCTATAATATTTGCCTGCAGCTTTTTGGCCGTGCCTAAGGCCAGTTGGATGATTTAAACCTCTGCCTACCCATGTATTAATTTGCCACCTAAATGCTCTCATCAGCAGTCTCTAATTATTGAAAGCCTGAATGTGTACCTCCTTCTGAAAGTTGGTGTGTAAGAAGCTTTTGACTCAGGATACGAAATCAATTTGAGACGATCTGTTTTCTGGTGACATTCTGTTGTCCATATCTAGTGTAGGCACTTGGAGATTTTATTATTTAAATAGATTTGTCTTTATGCTGCTAATTAAAATGCATGATTCTCTGTTCTTTCAGTTGCAACAACTGAAGAAAAAAATTAAAAGGAATTTAGAAACAAATTTAAAATAACTCCCAGATTTTTAGGCCAGAACTGAAAAATGCACACTGAAAAGATAGAAGTCACCTGACACAAAGAGGCTTGATTAGAATTTATTTTAACTGCTGATACTGGGGCTGAATTCAGACATACCTCACTACATACTGGTATTAAACCTGAAAGCTCTTTTGAGGTTGTAGAATCACAGAATTGTTTTGATTGGAAAAGCCCTTTCAGATCACTGAGCCCAGCCATTCTCTGTCTCTACCAAGGCTGGTGCTAAAGCATGTGCCTCAGTACCACATCTCTACCTCCAGGGATGAGGATTCAACCACCTCCATGGGCAGCCTGTTCCAGTGCTTGAGAACCCTTTCAGGGAAGAATTTTCTTCTAATGTCCAACCTAAACCTCCCATGGTGCAACTTGAGGACATTCCCTCTAATCCTAAATGTTTATGAAGAAGTGCCAACTTGCTAATTTCCAGCATAGATTGCCACAGCAGGAGGTAGTTAGAGATCTCCTCAGCCGCTTGGATCCCCACAAGTTTGTGGGACCAGATGGGATCCATCCTAGGATGCTGAAAGAGCTGGCACATGAGCTGGCCAGGCTGCTCTCCATTATTTTTCAACAGTCCTGGCTCACCAGTGAGGTCCCAGATAACTGGAAACTGGCCAGTGTTATCCCTATCCACAAGCAGGGCCGGTTGGATGAGCCAGGGAATTCCAGACCTGTCAGCCTGACGTCAGTGCCAGGCATGATTATGGAACAGGTCATCTTGAGTGCAATCACACAGCACTTGCAGGATGGCCAAGGGCTCAGGCCCAGCCAGCATGGATTTAGGAAGGGCAGGTCCTGCCTGACCAACCTGATCTCCTTCTATGCCCAGGTGACTGCCTGGTGGATGTGGGGCAGGCTGTGGATGGAGTCTGCATGGACCACAGCAAGGCCTTTGACACCATCCCCCACAGCAAACTGCTGGCCAAGCTGTCAGCCCCTGGCTTGGACAGCAGCTCTCTGAGCTGGGTTAGGAACTGGCTGGAGGCTGAGCCCAGAGAGTGGTGGTGAATGGTGCCACAGCCAGCTGGCAGCCAGGCACCAGTGGTGTGCCCCAGGGATCAGTGCTGGGCCCCAGCCTGTTCAATATCTTCACTGATGATCTGGAGGAGGGGATTGAGTCCATCAGCAGTAAATTTGCTGACGACACCAAGCTGGGGGCAGGAGTTGATCTGTTAGAGGGTTAGAGAGATCTGCAGAGGGACCTTGCCAGGCTGGACAGATGGGCAGAGGCCAAGGGCAGGAGATTGAACACATCTAATTGCCAGGTTCTACACATTGGCCACAGCAACCCCAGGCAGAGCTACAGGCTGGGGTCAGAGTGGCTGGAGAGCAGCCAGGCAGAGAGGGACTGGGGGTACTGGTTGACAGTAGGCTGAACATGAGCCAGCAGTGTGCCCAGGTGGCCAAGAAGGCCAATGGCATCCTGGCCTGCATCAGGAACAGTGTGGCCAGCAGGAGCAGGGAGGTCATTCTGCCCCTGTACACTGCACTGGTTAGGCCACACCTTGAGTCCTGTGTCCAGTTCTGGGCCCCTCAGTTTAGGAAGGAGGTTGACTTGCTGGAGTGTGTCCAGAGAAGGGCAACAAAGTTGGTGAGGGGTTTGGAACACAGCCCTGTGAGGAGAGGCTGAGGGAGCTGGGGTTGCTTAGCCTGGAGAAGAGGAGGCTCAGGGGTGACCTTATTGCTCTATACAACTACCTGAAGGGAGGTTGTAGCCAGGAGGGGGTTGGTCTCTTCTCCCAGGCAACCAGCACCAGACCAAGAGGACACAGTCTCAGGCTGCGCCAGGGGAGGTTCAGGCTGGATGTTAGGAGGAAATTCTACACATAGAGAATGATTCCCCATTGGAATGGGCTGCCCGGGGAGGTGGTGGAGTCGCCATCATTAGAGATGTTTAGGAAGAGCCTGGATGAGGCACTTGGTGCTATGGTTTAGTTGATCACATGGTGTTGGAAGGTTGGTTGGACTTGATGATCTTGAAGGTCTCTTCCAACCTGGTTAATTCTATTCTATTCTATTCTGTTCTGTTCTGTTCTGTTCCATTCTATTCTAAAAGCAAGTGTTTTGATAGCACTTGAAAACCTTTCTCCTCAAAATTGAGAATATGTGAGGAGGGAGGAGGAGTTGGAGAGGATACAGATGTCCCATAGAGTCTGAGCCCTATACAGATCCTATTGCAATTCTTTCCTCTCTTATTCCCACCCACTAGTAAGATCACAACCTAAACTTGGCAACCAGACCAGCCTCTCCACGCTGGGTTAGTCTCTTGTATTAGTGGTGCATTCACTAAGTTTGACTTTCTGCATTACTGATTAAAAACTTTTTAATTATTTTTAAAATCAGGTGTTTTCAGCATGGTTTTCTCTCTTTCTAACTACATCCCTGGAGACTTTCAAGATCAGACTTGATGTGGCCCTGGGCAGCCTGATCTAGTTGGAAGTGTCCCTGCTTACTGCAGGGGAATTGGATAAGGTGTCCTTTGAGGGTCCCTTCCAATCCAAGGCAATCTGTGACTCTGTGAAAATCTTGTGTCACCCTTGAAGCAACAGAACTGTCTCATCCTAAATGACCTTGCAGCATTTTCTCTGGCTTTTTGAGGAATGCTCTGCTGTTCATGGCCCCTGGAATGCAATTCTCTCTACTGTTAACTCAGGCAACCCCTTTACTCCAGCAGATAGTTGAAGATGAATACCTGGGGAAATAAAATTCCATCTTGAATACCATCTTTTGCTCTATCCATTCCTTGGAATATTGAGGGGCAGGTAGGAATGAGTGGACATGTCTGTCAAAACTGGTGGAAGAAGGTGACATGCATGCTGCTTTTGACAGAAGATCTGCTGAACAGATTGGAAAAACTGCTCAAGAACAGTTAATCCTTTCTTTAGATTACCCCCAGAAAGCTGGCAAGATCAGGCTCTTCGTGGATTATGTGTCATTTCAGTTCTGGCTCCATGAGTTGCCTGAGGGTACTGTTAACTACTGTGTGGGACTTGTTCTAAGCTCCATCTGTGAATCATCACTCTCTGAAAGTAGTGGGCTCCTGTCCTCCAAGCTTCTCCTCTTGACAGGTGCAATCAGTAGCCTTCGTTGTAGTGCCTATCAGGTGGCTCTGCCTTTGTGCAGGGATTAATTTGGTTGGAAAATGCTATTTCCAAGGAAACGACATGAATTAATCAGATTATGTCCCTGTGGTTTTTATGCATATCATAAACTGTGGGAGGAAAGGGCTTAAAGTCATTTAATTAAGGTTTACATTGTGCAGTGTGAAAAGCCCTTCTGAATTTAATTTTTAAACAGATGTTAAAACTGGTTCACATGAAATCTTATCAAGCAGGGAAAATGGCACATTGAGAGGAAAGGGGCAGGAGTTACTGCTTGTGATCTAGTAAATCCATTTACACCACGAGGTGTGGGGAAAAGGACTTTGTTTGCAATACCCATCACCTGGTTTTGGCTTGGATTTTCTATACGGAGACTGTAAATCCAAGAGAACTAAATGACAATTGTAAGGAGTCAAATTTTAGCTGCTTTGTGTGTGTCAAATGTCATAGAGTCATAGAATGGGTTGGGTTGGAAGGCACTGTAAAGATCATCTAGTTCCAAACCCCCTGCCATGGGCAGGGACACCTCCCACCAGCCCAGGTTGCTCAAAGCCCCCTCCGGCCTCGCCTCCAGGGAGGGGGCATCCACAGCCTCCCTGGGCAACCTGTTCCAGTGTCTCACCACCTTCACTGTAAAGAATTTCTTCCTAATTTCCAGTCTAAATCTGCCCTTTTCCAGCTCAAAACCATTGCCTTTTGTCTACAAGCCCTCATCAAAAGTTCCTTCCTGGCTGTCCAGTAGCCCCCTTCAGATACTGGAAGGCACAGCATTCTCTTCTCCAGGCTGAATAGCCCCAACTCTTGCATCCTGTATCCATAGCAGAGGTTCTCCAGCCCTGTGATATCTTTGTGGTTTCCTCTGGACCTGCTCCAACAGTTTGATGCCCTTCTTGTGCTGGGAGCACCAGAACTGGACAGGGTGCTCCAGGTGGGGTGTCATGAGAGCAGAGTTAAAGGGGCAAAATCACCTCACTCATCCTGTTGGTCACACTTCTTTTGAAGCAGTCCAGGACATGGCTGGCCTATCTTCTCTTGGTGCATTTTTGTATGCATGAGATTTTTAGTGTGGACAAATTAAAGCCAAGTGGAAACTTGGTCAAAAATTTCTTCATCAAGAGAACTCAAACCCAATTGCCAAGAACAGTAATTCTGAAGACATACAAATTTACATAGTCCTCAAACTCACCTCTTGAGCTGTGGTATTGTTGTGATTATCTCAGTAGCCTTCAACTGTGAAATTTAAATCCACATATTAAGAAGCCATGAAGTGCATCTGATCACTGCTTCAGCCACCTTTGTTGCAGTGTTGTTGCACAGGTGATGCTGGCTTTTGAGGCCTCAGTTGTCAGGGTGAGGGCAAGAGCCTTTTGACTTGGGAGGCTTTTCTACTTTGGAGTTACAAACCAAATGAGCATGGATTGTTTGAAAATGCTCTTGCTACCAATCCTCTTCATGCATTTCCTCTGCTTGTGTCTTGGCTTCTGGCTTGCAAGTGAAATGGAGGCCCAGAACTAGAGCTATCATTTTAATCTGACATGCAAGCATTTTGTCAAGCCTGAACTCAGGCACAGCCATATTCTTTACCATGAGGGTAGTAGAACACTGGTATAAGTTGCCCAGGGATGTGGTTGGGGCCCCATCCCTGGATTTATTCAAGGTGAGGCTCAAGAGGACTCTGGGCAACCTGATCTAGTTGAGGATGTCCCTGCTGACTGCAGTGGGGGTTGGGTAAGATGACCCTTTAGAGGTCCCTTCCAACCCAGACCATTCTACGATTCTGTGACTCTGTGATTCATGTACATGGCCTGTGGCCACAGGCAGTATGACCACAATGAGTCCCTTCATTCTGCAAACTCAACCTTGAGCTAAGACCCAGCTACTAAAGACAGTAAAATCTTGTCCTTCATGACCTCTCTGGACCCTGACTTCGACAGCGTAGTTGTTTCTGCCCATAATTTTATGTCTTCAGAAAACACTGGTTAAGGCCAAGCTGAAGAGTGGGTTTTGTATGTACTTAGAATACTGATGTTAGGAGACATATCACCAGTCAGCTAACAGTGTCAAGCAGTGTGTTTATTAGGATTGTCTCAGACCTCCTTGGTAAAGTCAACTGGAAGGGCCACAGAGAACAACAAACTTTTACAGTTTTCATCTTGGTGAAATAATCTGCAAAGTTAACACAGATTTAGGAGGAAGAACACAAACCACATACTGTGCTAAAACAAACATGGGAGAATTTTATCGTGAGGATGTGGTCTTACAAGCACGTGGACTAGCAAAGTGCCTGTCTGCCCTTGCTAAAAGAATGATCTAATGTTAGCAGATTGTCATTCTGAGACACTTAATCCCCAGAGTGAGAAACAGTTTCAATGCTCTTTTACTAATTGCCAATTGACTTGAGGAAAGCTAAAAGCTGGCTGGAAACATCCATCCCCATCCTGAGACGTACTCATAGTAATCCTGGGAACGGCAGCCAAGATAAACAGCTAGCGGTGCGGCGCATCCTGTTGGCATCGCGCTTTTGGCACTGTCATAGCTACGGAGAACACAAGCGATAGGAGAAATGTGTAAGGACATCTGTTCTGTAACCTGTGGGGCTTCACTCACAAAACAGTTGTAAAATCTTCTGGAGGAGAGGAAAATTTCTCTCGAGCTGTGCAGATGCTCTGTTGTAAGAGAAAATATCAATGGAAGGAAGTGCTGAGCCTTTGAAAGAGGAAATTGTTTACCAAATTCACTGTCAAATGTTCCATTCTCTTCTTTCCTTTTCGTTTAACCTGACTTATCTGCTCTTCATAAGTTATTTTTAAGCCAAGTGGTGTAAATCTGCTGGGACTAATAGAATTGAATCATGGATTAAATTAGCCTGGTGTCTGCTTGTAACTCTTCTTTGCTGCTCTGTGTCACTCTGCTGACTATTCAGGTCACAGCCTCTCAGCTACCAGCTTCCTTCCTGAATCCAGCATCTTCATGTCTGTCGAGGGAGACGTTAAGGACATCTACTGAGGTCCAAATTACTGTTTACTTAGCGGGTTCTCTCTGCTGATTCTTCCAAATGTAAGCAGGCTATGGGGGAAAGAAAAGGGGGAGTTTTTAAGCCACTGCAAGGTGCTCTCTACTATTCTTCTGCTGCCCTTCAGGCACAAGCCATGAAAGAATCTTTTCCACGTCCAGTTTTAAGTATGAAAAAAACTTTCTGGAAATTCAAATGCTGTTGCAAAAGTTGGGACATAAGTAGTTAATCTTTCCCCCCACAGGTATCAGGTGGGGAAAATGGCATGGTTCCATCAAGAAGAAATCAGTTCTTACATAAACCTGGAACACTTGAGGAAACTGGTAGATAAAGAGGGAGTGTGAGGTGTAGGAGGTTGGGAGGACCTGGGAAAGGAAAGTTTAGCACTGGGAGTATCTAGGGGACCTCAGTGGGAGGACATTTAGGATCAGGAAAGAGTAGGGGTGGTGGAAGGGGGAGATTTGTGAAGAAGCAAACATGATTGCATCTGCTGTAAAAGAAGTCAGTGCCCTGGGGTGGATAATAGAGGGAAGAAGACCAGAGGAACTGGAGTGGCTTGGGAAAGCTGTGGGACTGAGGCAGATGATGTGGAGCGTGGGGGCTTGGTACTGAGAAGAATGGGGTTTTGAAGAGATCAGCTTCCAGAGCAGCATAGGGGAGAAGCCCAGCCACAAGGGTTGGTGTGAAGGCTGGCTCTTCAACAGTGCTGACACCCTGGCACCTCTGCTTGGAAGATCAAGGATACAGGTAGAGCACCGTTTTCCTGCCACTTGCCCCCTCTGATATTTGCTTTCAGAAATACAGCTGATTTGATATCTTTCATACTGCATTTTAGTTTGGGAAGTGCAAGGCTTGAAGAAGGGTGAGATGGAGAAAAGAGACCACACCACATTGCAAGTGTGGATGTGTTGTTATTAAACACCCTGAATGATTTTGTGTTTCCTACAGTTGTTCCATATTGACTTCCTCAACATGCATGCAATAATGATCCATGCTTCCAGGCTAAAAGTTCATTACTTTAACTTGTGCTACATCTCCCCTTGCTGCTAGAAGAGAAGAGATGCCCTCATGTTCTGTTTCTATTGAGATAGTGGCTAATATCTTTCTAGGAATTTCCAAAGCAGTGTTTCTGGAAAGCAACCCTGTGAGCTGCTCTGTAATTTATGTGGTATGCCTTGCAATGGCCAGGTCTGTGAGTAAAGCAGTAATAACTAACAGATGTACTCAGATTCAGAGCAATTCCAGAAAGGAATTAGGAAGTTTGGGTTGGTCCAATTAATCTCTCAACGATTTGGGGATTTCAGTGACCACTGACCAAGATCAGACTGTTCTGCATATCATAGGACCAACCTGTGATCTAATCTTGAATGAAACATGACTTGGCTGTACTTCTTACCAGGGCCTCTTTGTCCAAGGCACTGCACAAACAAATAACCTGAACAAACAGTTCTTCAACAGTGAGTTTACAATTCACACGTCAAAGCCGGAAGCTAGGAGTGGATATAAAAAAAGTAAACAAGGTGGATTCAAAAACAGATGAGGTGGCAGTTAGGCTGTGTAGGAGGAGCAGATGGCTCAGCTTCCTTCTCTCCTTGCAGTGCTACCTGGTAATGGAGATCCTGGTTGTTTTACTAGAGTATCTCAGGAAAAATAGATGTGAGAAGACGGGAGGTTCTTGTGTGCCAGTTCCTAACCACTGAACTCTGGCTCCCATGGTTGCTAACCCATGACAAACTAAAGTACAATACAGAAGCAGCCCTGTGCAAGGGAGCGCAGGAGCCCAAATCACTCCCCTTCCTAACACCATCAGTAGTGCTTGCATTGTGATGAAGAGGACCCCAGGGAGAGGAGAAGACAGAAAATGGGATGAAGAAATGTGTTGGGTTACTGGAATATACAGAGAAGTTGAGAGTAGATGAAAACTCTTGTTGCCACTGGGAGATATTATTTTGGTTGAACAAACAGTGGTTTTGTTGTGCAGTCAAGATCAAGGATGGAAAGGCTGATGGTGATTAGAGCTTGTAGTTGAGAATGCATGTCCAAAAGAGTAAGGGACACTATGAAGTGGTAGAGAAAGAGCTGTCTTAAAAAACAAAACAAAACAAAATAAAACCCCACAAATATATCAAAATGTCAAGAAAACCAGAAGAAATGAGGAATGGGAGAATTAATTCATTGGGGAACTCAATGGGCAATAAAAGTGAAAGATCCTGTAATGGAAGAAGTTGTTACTGAGGGGAAGCTGACCCTTAGACCTGTAGCCATAGCAAGGAAAAACAATAAAAAGAAAGATGTTGAAGATGGTGGGGGGAAATTATGTCAATGGATGGGGAAAAGCAGAGAGCAAGTTAGCTGTTAGATACAGGGAGTCCAGAACACTTAGTACAGATAGAGTGGATGGGTAAGTTAACAGTGATCATCTGAGGTCTACCAAGACCCTTTGTATGATGTTTGGCTTTTTAATTGTTTTATAGGGTAAAAAAACATAAAACTTCACTAACTAGAGAAATTTCACCTTCATGCATTATGGAGGGGAGTACCTTTTACAGCTTTAGCTGTACCCATTACTATAGACCAGTCAAAGGATCATAGATTCATATAATGCTAGGGGTTGGAAGGGACCCCAAAAGATCATCCAGTCCAAACCCCCTGCCAGAGCAGGATCACCCAGGGCAGGTCACACAGGAACACATCCAGGTGGGTTTCGAAATTCTCCACAGTCTCTCTGGACAATGTGTTTCAGAGCTTCAAATCCCTCGCAGCAAAGAAGCTTTTCCTCTTGTGTTCCAGACTGTGTCCATTGCCCCTTGTCTTATCACAAGACACCGCTGAAAAGACACTGAAACCTTCTCTTTGGCACCGACCCTTCAGATATTTGTAAACATCAATAAGATCTCCTCTCAGCTGTCTCTTCCCCAGGCTAACCAGCCCCAGGTCTCTCAGGCTTTCCTTGTCAGACAGATGCTCCAGTCCCTTCATCATGCTTGTAGCCTCCCTTGGACTCTCTCTAATATATCTGTGTCCTTCTTGAACTGGGGATCCCAGAACTGGATGCAAAACTCCAGATGTGGTGTAGGACAGTGTAGCAGGAGGAGGAGAACCTCCCTCGACCTGCAGGCCACACTCTTCTTAATGCACCCCAGGAGGGTGCACCAATCTTGGATGCCTGTTTTTCTACTTGAGGGCAGCCTGGCAATTTCTGCACTTGCAATTTCTGGCAATTTTTCATTCACTCAAATACACATTGTGTAATAATACTGAAGTTGTATGAAAAGACCTTTCAAGGCAGAGAGAATCCAGGCAAAGAGCTGGTACAAAAGCAAATCTAGTTGTTCATTACAATGGCAGCTCCTGTTCCAGAGAGAGTCCCTCTTCTCTGGGAGGAATGGGAAATGAGGATAGGGAGGTGGACTTTTTCTGTCCCAGCAGTTAAGAGGAGAACAGCTTTCAGTTTTCTTCATAGTGTTTGTTGCCTCACTGTGAAGAGCAGTGCCATAGGGCCTGCACTCAGTCCCACTGTTTGAGATACTACCTTTGATGACAGTGTTTGTGCAAAGTTACCCTTTCCCCCCTGAGTGCATCCTAGGTGGCAGTGACTTTTCAATTCTGCTTTACGTTTCCCCTTCAAGACAGAACCGACTTCAATTGTTTTATTGTGTTTTCCAAGCCTGAGTGTTTCATAACCAACCTTAAATGGAAAAAAATAAAGCACTTGGCTTTTGCCAAAGCACTTAGGAGGGAGAGAAGAAAAATGTTGAGTCGTAAAGTGAGACTTGTGAAGATGAGAGGGAAGCTTGTCAGTAAAGAGTGTAGTTGTATGGAAAATGAACAGCTGAAAACTGATCATTCTCCTCTTCCTGATGCTTCTTCATCAACCTCTATTGGTTCACCCTCTTTGGCACACCTACCTGTGAATGAGGCATCGGTCTGCTGCATTGTTCCAGATGTGTCAGTTGCATCCTGCTGACCCTCTTGTTGCTCACACCTTCTGCAGTCATCTGCATGACAAGAATTTGGCCATAGGAGCTCTGGAAAGCATGGGGTTTAGGAAAGCACGTGGGGAAGCTGGAGACACTTGGCAGACCATAGAGGCAAGAATCCTAGAAGTATCTCATGGTCTTTGTGTAGCTGATGAAGCTTGCATTAACACAAATGGAAGTCACAGAATCACACAGAATCACAGAATTAACCAGGTTGGAAAAGACCTTTGAGATCATCCAGTCCAACCTATCACCCAACACCATCTAATAACTAAACCATGGTACCAAGCTCCTCAGCCAGTGTTTTTTTTAAACACTTCCAGGGACAGTGACTCCACCACCTCCCTCGGCAGCACTTCCCAATGGAAAATCTCTCTTTCTGTGAAGAATTTCTTCCCAACATCCAGCCTAAACTTCCCCTGGTGCAGCTTGAGACTGTGTCCTCTTGTTCTGGTGCTGGTTGCCTGGGAGAAGAGACCGACCCCCACCTCACTACAACCTCCCTTCAGGTAGTTGTAGTCACCCACAACTCAGAGGGAGAAGACATCCTCAAGCAGAGGATGTTATGTACCCACTCTGTTAGTCCTGCAGTCTAAATGGCTTCACTATACAGGAAATTACTTCAGTTTAGCCTATCAAAACACACACCTTCTTCCACTCTGTGTTCATACCCTTGTGCCTGTGGCTTTTATGACAACTCATTTTTCCCCTAGGCAGCATTAAGTGCCTTGAAACAGTTTTCAGAACAAGGGCTGGATCCAGTGGAAGGGGCTCTGAAAGTTGAAAATGGATCACATGAGAAGTAAGTACCGCTGAAACCCATTGTAATGCCCGCGTGGCATGGGAGATAAGAAATGGTAATTCAGAGCTTAGCTGCCCTTTGAAACTTGTGCAAAACTATTTCCTCTGTAATTTATAAGCAGTTTGTGACAGTTTGAGGAGATAAACAAGATTTCAGGGTTAGCATTACTGATGATGCTTAGCAATGAGCTACGAGCTATAGTCAGTCCTCCTATGGCAATCCTAAAGCAAAGGATTTTCTCTTTGCTGTGTGGATTCTCTCTAAGCAGCATAACATGGATTTTGTCAGCCATGTGGGAGCACATGATATTGCTTGCAAACAAGGACAGATACCAGCCAATGAGCCCTTGTGTCTGCAGGATTAATTTTACCCTAAAGAATGTGAAGTTCAAATTGCTTTCAGGTCTTAAAAAGCACTCTTGCATGGAGTATTAGCTTGAGAGGGCAGACAATAGCAGTGAGTTTCACACTGGATTGCCGATTATTTCAGATTTTGGGATTGCCTGTCCAGTACAGAGATTTGTGTTTTTTTGTCCAGCTGCTAGTCTGTTTACATAAGAAGGTAGTCTTGTGTTACTAAATAAATCAGGAAATAATAGAACATAAGAAGTAGGACTAAAAGTGGCATTTGGAATTTTCAATAGATGTGTATCGTGGCTATTTCTAAGCTAATTTAATCAGAAACATTTTTTCATATGATCTCATCAGCCTAGTATTTGAACATAAATATTGTTGTTTCACTTTAAAATGTTACCTTCCACAGTGACCTTTGAATCTCATGTGCCATCTGGTAATAAACATGTCTTAAAGATGTGCAACCCCGGACCTTACCACTCTTGTTAATGTATTAATCTTTCAGACAAGTCAAGCATCTGGGAGAGAAAGCAGACAATAAGCAGACTAACTCAGGCACCATTGCTCAGGACTGCAAGGATTCAAAGGCTGTCATCTAGGAGCTTCCCAGCACCCACGGCTGCCACTGCATCCTTATAAACCTGTCAACACGCACTAGGGTGATGTGTATGGGAAATGAATGACTAATGCCATGGCTGGAGTCCTTTGTGAGGCAGCACTATTCTGGCACAGGAGATAGCATATGTGGTACTCTGTATTCCACATACAACCCCCCAGCACTTCCCTTAGAACCTCAGATCAGAGCATAACTACATTGCCCAGAGGCAGAAGAAGTCTAATTGTGTTACTGGAGGTTAAAATAACAACTAATTAACAAAAGGTGTTTTTAAAAAGTTTGAAAATAAGGTGTTGGGGGGTGGGGGAGGAGGGGAAGCTTTACAATTGATTAATCTTGAGGAAAATGAGTCAGCCTTGGTTGAGTTATACAATTTTTTCGTAGTGTAGTTCTGAGTTCAGCTTACTGTTTCCTAAATAATGCTTGGATATTTGACAATTAACCAATGACAGTGCTGTGAGACTTGTAGCTGGTTTTCTCCATATCTAGTCATACAGCTTATCTTTTTATGCAGGCATTATGTATTTTTCATCCTATATATGAATATGTATGACTTTAAGATGCACTACTGAGAGTTGTATGCACGCAGAAGTTTCAATCGTGACAAGCATTTGCCTAACAGGAGCCGGTGATAGCTGTGGTCAGCCTCGATATACTCCAGGAATAAAGCAGATATGGCCTTGATTTTCCTTGCCATCATCACTTAAAGAGGCGACTCTTCCCCTTTCAACTCTGCTCTGTTGTGTGAAGCACATCTACAACCCCATTCTGTGTGTTGCACCAACCCACCACCTGCATCAGCTGTGTGTTTTTAACCTCTGCATTCGGACCAAGAGCAAAAGGTAAGACTGCAGCAGTATCAAGATGAGGATGCAGACTGTTGGTGTAAAGATCATTCTTTTGTGAAAGGAGTGACAGCAGGGAGATCATCTGTGGCTGCTCTGTACCAGAATGTTTCTCTGAAGTGTTTGCCCAAATGCAGTAAAACCACATCAATTCATGTGTACAATGACAGTGTTGTCTCTTTCTTTATTATTCACAGGCAGACAGCTAAGAGAATGTGGTAAAAAAATAATATAATTGCAAACCAGCAAATAGTTGGCTCCCATGCCAAAGCTGGGGTCCAACCTACCTTTCCCTGTGCCACCACCTTCTGCAAACTGACTGTGTTAGACCATCTGACATTTAAGCCATTTATTTACCCTTTTATTTTATTTTATGTAATCCCAGTGCCATAAGCACATAAAGCTGCTCCCCGCTGCCTAACAGTCACGACAGCATTGCACAAGGTTTTAGAAGCATACACACCAGGGTGTCACAACCCAAGTGACTCATGCAGGACAGCAGACAAAGAGCAGAGTAAGGAAATGGTGCAAGGTGCATTGATTCACCTCTGTGACAGGCTTTCAGGGTAGTGTGCATCATGCTCTTGCAGAATCAATGGTCACTAAAATTTTGGAATCTTTTTTTCTAGTTCATGGTTCTCATGGGTGTGATTCATTCACTTCCCAGCTGATAAGGAGCCTTTGTGCTAAAAGTTTGCACAAAAAGAGTCTGACTCCACTAAAGAGTCAGGAACAATCTGAACCTTTCAGTTCCCACAGAACTGAGGGATTTCCAGACGCATTTGGCACCTGACAGACTCAAGTTACTCAGGCAGCAGCAGACAAAAATAATTAGCTCCTGCACACCGTCTTTCTCAGGGATACGCTACCTGCCTAGCAAGAAATCAGAGCAGAAATTCTGCTGCTCCTTCACCTCAGCAGGCAGCTCAGAGAGCTCAGGAACAGGCTCAGCCTGTGCTTCAACAGTGCCTGCCAGTATGCAGAGCACAAATAGCATGGGGAGGGGGAAAGGAAAAAAAAAAAGGAAAAGGCAAACTCATTCCCTGATAATTTTGTCCTGAGGGAAAGAAGCTGAACTTGCTGGGGATTATCTGACAAGGATACTGGCAGTATGGTCTCCCTGGCATTAATAGAACGTCTGTGGTGTGTTCCCTGTCCCACCACTACAGAGAAACCCTTGTACTGGTTTGCACAGAAGCTCAAAGTACAGCTTGATGCTTGGTGCCATTCCCTAGTCACAGCCACAAAAATGTGCCCAGTATCTTCAGATCAATTGCTTTGTTGCAGGTGGCTGCTGCACTGAGCTCCAGGCTTGCTCCAGTGCATGTGGACAACATCAAAGTGATGCTCACCTCACTCTAAAAAAACAAATTGCAATTAAATGCATGCAGCCAGCTGTCTAGGCTACAGGATGTCTGACTCAGTCCCTCCAATCAAGACACCAATAAGGGGAGACCATCTCTAGGAAACTGTTTTCATCTCAGGTCCTGTTGCTGATCAGAGAGAGCTTAATTCTGGGCTGACAGAAAAACAGCCCCCCGCCCCATTTGGGGGACACAGTTTTTCTCAAAGCTATAGAAGCATGGAACAGATTGAGGCAGGAAATCCATATTGTAGCAGGATTCCTCTTCTCCCAGTGCAAAGGTGAGTTACAGTTGTTCTGATCTTAAGTCAGAAAGGGCTGTGCAGCTTGAGGTAACATCCACATAGGTGGCAGTTTTAAAGCACCTCCCAAGCCACAGGTGAACAGCCTCATGGACAGGCTCCAATAAAAGCTAAGACAGAGCTTTTCTTGGCATGAATCTGAAGAAAGATACCCTACAGCTATGGGTGAAATCACAGAACCTCTGTCTAGAACTCAGCAAGATAACCAGACCTGAACTCTGTGATGTCATTTTGATGTCACTAAGGCAGCCCAAGGCTCCTGTGATAATGCAAAGGTTTCAATCTCTCCACCTGCATATCATGCATGAGAACCTTCCTAAAGGAAATCCTGCAGTGTTTGCACACACAGATCCAGAAGTGCACCCTGAATGTAGTTTGTCTTACCCCTCGTGACCTCCCAAGAGACCAAAGACAAGTCTTGCATCAGAGATGTTGCAGCATCCAGTGGATTTGGCTCTGATCTCTGATCTTGGTCCACAGCTATTCCTCTTAGTTCCTGATCTGGTAACATCTGAAAGCTGCTGGGGAGGGCTGAAGTCCAATGATCTAAAATACACTTTATTTTCTTTCAGTAACCTGACTTTGTTTTTTTCCTCCTGATTTTGCTTCCTAAAATTAGGTCAGAGTTTGTAAGCAGGGGCACATGGAACAGAGCAAACTCTAGATCTAGTTTTGTTTAATAATTAGCTGATGATGGACACTGGAAGAATAATGATATGTTTAAGCATTATTATCAGTTCTAAATGGGTTGAGTTTACTTTCTTGAGAGCAGTCACTCGTTTGTGTTGGTGTTTTTTTTTAACTTATGTATTACTTTATTTCTTTATTAGATTCTACATTCTTTGAGATAGAGACTTTGTCCAGCTTCTGTTTGCAAAGCACTGAGACTGTCTGAGATCTCTGCTTAACATGAATCCCACATCTCTCCTCCTGGATCTCAGAGCACTTTCAGTGACAAGCAAATACCACATTTTACAGACGTGGTTTGGGGATACAAATTGGTGCTTAGGAAGAAGGAAGGGAAAAGGAGCAAGGCTTAGGATTGGACCTTGATCAGGAGGAATAATTCTAAAAAGAAAATAGAACCCTCAGGTGTCCTCTCAGAAGATTTTCTCAACACTTTCTAGGGGTCAGTGAACTAAGAACTTGCACAAGAAATGGCTCATCAGCTAGCTCCAAAGGATGAGAATTTGCACAGCTACACTTGGATCTGAGTTACCATCTCCAGTTGCATGTTGGATTGCCAACAGCTTTGGAATTTCTGTTCTTGCCCTTACACACACACGTAACACTGGTTTCCAAAAGGACAGATGTGCTGCTTCCAGCAAATGCAAAATGCAACGGCACGGGGCCTGCAGAGCTGGAGAAGAGGGTGCAGATTACTGTGCCCAGCCATCCCAGCATTCACCTTCCATTCAGAGTGGAGCTGAATTTCCCCCTCAGCCAGAATCCCCACTGAATTCAAGACCAAACTGTGCTGGCATATGATCTCCCCTGATTAAAGTTATAGGATAGAAAAGTTTTAGCACTTGGCAGCTTCATTTTTAAATGGTCTTTGGGTTCCAAGTGGAGAGGAACCTCAGGAGATGGTGTTCCCTCTGCCAGCTCTCTCCTCTGAAACATGAGGAAAGGGCTGAGCCACCACAGATTTTTAAAACTCAGTAGGGGAGTAGGTGGAATGAATGAGTGCAGGACTTTGGAATCTCCTCTTCCTTGGCCTGAAGTGACAATGAAACAGAACCCTTCCTAAAGCACACAGAAAGCCCTGATCTTGCTGACAGGACCTTACTGCAGCACTTGCATTGGTGGTGGCTGGCTCCATGTTGTTCTTCTCTGTGGCCTGCTCCAGTTCCCCACAAAACTGCAGAAAGTTTGCCATTTCCTGCAATGCGAGTGGAGCAAAACTTTAAAGCTGGATTTGTTCAGTTAACGGGCAGAGGCTTGGGGACATTTGTTTGTGTGCGTCCAAACTCTCTGTAACAAAATGACACGTCCAGCATTTCCCCACTTTCAGCTGCACCCAGAAGCAGATAAGATTTTCTTTGGTCAAAATAGGAATAGCCTTTGCAACCCCTGAGAAAAATCAGAAGATGATGGTGAAGGCAGGAATTGTGTCAGAGCCCTGTGTTGGCCAGCAGGCCTTCTGCCCTGGCATGGCCACACCTGGAATATCGTGTCTGGTTCTGGGCTCCCTAGTTCAACAGGGACGTGGAACTACTGAAGAGAGTCCAGCAGAGGGTCATGAAGATGCTGAGGAGACTGGAGCATCTCCCTTCTGAGGAGAGGCTGAGAGACCTGGAGATGGTTAGTCTGGAGAAGAGCAGCCTGATCAGTGACAGAATAAGAGGCAGTGGGCACAAACTAGGACACAGGAGGTTTCACTTAAGCATAAGGAAAAACTTTGCTGTGAGGGTGCTGAAGCCCTGGAGCAGGCAGCCCAGAGGGGCTGTGGAGTCTCCTCTGGAGACTTTCAAAACCTGCCTGGATGTGTTCCTGCACAACCTGATCTAGGTGTACCTGCCTGAGCAGAGGAGTTGTACTCAGTGATCCCTAGAGGTCTCTTCCAGCCCCAGCCACGGAACTGTGCTTCTTCAATGATGATTTTTGTGTGTTTTGTGGGGATGTTGCTCTGCAGCTGATGAGGATAGTGGCTGTCCTTCACCAGCCTTCCAACTCAAACAGGGGAAGTTATCTGCTCTGAGCAATAGTGCTTGACACATTTGGCATAGCTCCCCAAGAAGATCCTCAAAGAGCTGAAAGGAGAGAAGCATGTACTGAGCTACCTCTGTCTTTTCCCCCTTCTCCAGCCAGCAAACCTCAAGCTGAGGGGGTAAGGCACCATCAGGAAGAGACTTACAGAAGCATGGCTTCCCCACTGGGTATTTACCTCTTGTGCAGGTTCCTTTCTGTTTGTAGCTACATTCCTGAGGCATGAGGTGAGCTGACCAAGTGTGTGCTTCAGCAGATGAGACATGTGTGAAGTGTCTTGGTGGTATGATTTCTATTATTCCACATGAACAGCCCTGCCTATCGTTTTTGATCATGCAGCTTGTTTTTGGCTTCATGCAGTTAGTCATGGTTGGTTGTGCACTTTTGTGCTCAGTGTTTTAACTCCATAGCACTGCAGTACAAAGGAAACTCAAAAAACAACAATGAAAATGTTTCTAATCTGTTCTTAATTAAATAGACCTCAATAACTGATTTATGAGAAGAGGGGAAAGCAAAGCAGAGTGGCTGCTATACTGAAAATAGGACTTAATTAAGGGTCGAACTCTCCTTTATTTACAATAAATAACTGTGAAGTTTTACCCAACAGCAGACAATAAATGAGAGGAAAATTCACCTGGAAGAAACAGTTTATGCCTCTCACTGAAATATATTAAAAACTATCTTTGTGCCTTAAAACAGATCACCTAAGCTTGCTTGTTTACTTTTGTTTGTGATTACATATGCAGCATAATTGTATTTTTTTTCTATAATCTACTGGTGCCTGTTTGCAGTGGCCAGGGGCAATTGTGAGCAAGTCAGTGTAGTGTTTTCAAAAGGCCTGCTTCCACACCCTGCCCCATCCCAAATTAAGCTGGCCTGGAGATAGACTTGGTTTGTTTTAATTCATTTAGGTTTAAACATAGGAGGTCTTCACAGGTGATGCAAAGCAAAGAAGACATATTTACATATGGTGCAGAAAAAGAAATCAAAATGTGACATCCATCTGTGCTGCAAAAATTGAAATACTTACTGCCCAAAACTGGATTTTGTAAAAACTGAAAGACTGAGCTTCATCCAGGAGCTGCTGAAGAGTAGATGTTTGTCCCTTGGCTTCAGTAGAACCTGAATTTAATCCAATACTGTACCCCCAAGCTAGCTAAATGTATGATAACCCAAGTACTTAAAATGAACTCTCTTGCCTTACATTATCATAACATGACAATTAACTGCAAACCAAACATGCCTTCTTCCTATGTGGAAACAAACAAAGTAAAAGGGGTGCAGAAATGCTTGCTTGTCCGTAACTGTCTCCTGATCACCTTTTACACTCAGCCTTGTTAATCAGGTCCACACTTGTCTCGTCACTAGAGCTGCTGGTGATTGAAAGCTCAACCCCAGTGATGTCTTATCAAGTTGGGAGTTGTGCACAGATGCCCTGGAAGTAGTGCAGGTAGGCATCTGGTAAGCAGCAACTACAGTTCCCATGGATGATACATAGGAGGAATAAACAATGAAATGAACACAGGAGAGAAATGGTTCCTCAGAAAAGTCAGGTCACCAGGCCCAAGGCTGTGCAGGCAATTTATGCAGCTCACTTCAACAATGCTACTCCTGTTATTGTGAAATACTTGTTGGCTGTGATCAACACAATGCAGGGAAAGATGTTGCTGCTACTTCAGTGTTTTCTTCTGACTCCTATCAAAATAACCCAAGGCCAGAATTTTGATAGCATTGACCTGGTTACAATATACCAGAAAAGATGAGACTTTCTGAGGGATTCTGAAAATCTGATTCCAGCTGGACACAATTATCTTTGGTATCACCTCTAGAGTAATTTTGAAACTGCTTTTGGAACCATCAGATCTCTCACCCTATTGTGAAGACTTACTAAAGTAAGTGGCTCGTTGAGGAGAAATACTGTCAAGACTTCGTAGCCTCACGTAGAGTCACAGGTCATAGAATCATTTTGGTTGGAAAAGACCTTCAAGATCATCGAGTCCAACCACTCTCTAATTCTATCAAGGCTCACAGTAAGCCATGGCCCTCAGCACCACATCTCTGCCTCTTTGAAACACCTCCAGGGATGGGGCTTTGACTGCCTGCCTGGGCAGCCTGTTCCAGGGGCTGAGAACCCTTTCAGTGAAGAATTTTCTTCTTATAGCCTATCTAAATGTCCTTTTGTTGCTAAGATATTTATTGAAGCATTTCTTGTTGCCTATAACAGCTGAAGCCAGACTAATTTATATTTGGGATTTGGCCCTTCTAATTTTCTTTCTGCACAGGCTCACAACAACTTTGTAAGTCTGAATGTGCTGCCCCTTATTCCAAAGACCATAAACTCTCCTTTTTGCCCTTAATTGCAACCAAGCCACTCTATTCAGCCAGACTTTTTATGTAAACAATTTTGCAGCAGATTTTGCAGGCATCTGAAGGGAAGTGCAGGAGACTTCTGTCCCTTCCCTCTGCTTCAGTTGCACTCTTCACTGCTGAATTTGCACAAAGGCTGATGCAAAAGGTTCCACACAGATTTTCAGAAAGATTGTGAAAACATTTTGGTGGGAAAAAAGTGTATGAGAAATCAGCTGCTCTGTTTTCCTTTCTCTTTTAAATTTGGGTTTATCACAAATCCCTAACAAACTCCTCGCAAAGAAACCATGGTTTGCTTGCTTTCTGCAACCAAAAGTCCTTCACATTTTGCTTCAGCTGAAAAAGAAACACAAAATAGCTGGGAAAAGGGACAGTAGTGACATTTCTGAATGGAGTTCAAAGTTTTAGAGATGTATATATATAATTTTCTAATAAACTTATTTATATACATACAAAAATTTATAATATACATATTGGTATATATATACATATGCATTTAGAAGAGAAGGCTTCAAGGAGACCTTATTGTGGCCTTCTGATATTTGAAGGGGGCTACAAGAAAGCTGGAGAGGGACTTTTTAGGGTGTCAGGGAGGGATAGGACTGCGGAGAATGGATCCAAGCTGTAGGACATTTAGATTGGATGTCGGAAAGAAGTTCTTCCCATGAGGGTGGTGAGAGCCTGGCACAGGCTGCCCAGGGAGGTGGTGGAAGCCTCATCCCTGGAAGTTTTTATGGCCAGGCTGGATGTGGCTGTGAGCAACCTGCTCTAGTGTGAGGTGTCCCTGCCCATGGCAGTGGGGAACTAGATAATCCTTGGGGTATTTACAAACTATATGTCTTATACCGTTCTATATCCATACTATGCTTAAATATTCTCTTTGTATTTGTCTGCTTCTGTATATTTGCCCGGATTCAAACCACATATGTTTGTGTGAATGTGTCTCTGTGCTTTTAAATGTATGCATTCAACAAATCTATCTGCCAGTTTGAAAATAGGATGCTATCTTAAGAAGCACCTACATTCTAGATATACAAATATTTGTGTCTTTCATGGGGGCAAACAAGATATGGGAAAAAATCTCAGTGCACCCAAGATTAATACAAGACTTCTTGAAGTTCACAGACAGCCAGCTTCTCAAAGCAGAAGATTGCCCAGGTAATCACAGAATGTTAGGGGTTGGAAGGGATCCTGAAAGATCATCCAGTCCAACTGGATGCTCACTGAGCAGAGCCTGGCTCCATCCTCCTGACACTGCCCTGCACATCTTTATAAACATGAATGAGGTCACCTCTCAGGCTCCTCTGCTCCAAGCTAATAAGCACCAGCTCCCTTGGCCTGTTCTCACAGGGAGATGGTTCACTGCCTTTAGCATCTTTGTGGCTTTGTGCTGGACTGTCTCGAGCACCCTGAGGTCCTTCTTGAACTGAGAGGCCCAGAACTAGACACAATATTCCAGATGTGGCTTCACCAGGGCAGAGTAGAGGGGAGGAGAACCTCTCTTGATCTACTAACCACAGCTCTTCTAATCCATGCCAGGATGCCATTGGCCTTCTTGGCCAAAAAGGTACATTGCTGGCTCATGGTCATCCTTCTCTCCAGCAGGACTCTAGGTCCTTCTCCTCTGTGCTACTCTCAAATTCTGGGCACTTTCATGACCACATGAAATATTTCATGCTCCAGACACTTTGGGACTCTGAAGCTGGGTTATCCCTTTCTTCCCAAGGAGAGATATGCTGTCCTTGCAGACTTTCAGGAATTATACCAGTTTGGGCAAGATACAAAGTAGTGGTGGAGGAGGAACTCCTGCCAACAAATACCTGCTTTTGACTCAATAGCTAAGACTGGAGATGAACATCTTCCTCTGCACCTTTCTTCAGAGAACATCCCTGAGCCTCCGAGGTGTCATCCATCTCTCCAGCTACTCCTCTTCATTTTGGACAGATCTATTCAGCACTCACTAAATCAGTGAGAAAGGAGAAAGGAGAAGTATTCCTGTTACCTGGGCTTTGGGTACTTGCAGAGTAGGATAGCAGGAGCCTGGCATTCTAAGCTTTTTCCCTAAACCGGATAATCAAGAGGGAGCTATCCACGTTCACTGCCCTACTGTCAGAACCACCGAGTACTAAATTATTCTGTACAAAACAGAATTGTTTCCATGGAGAAAGTAGCCCACTGACATCCATGCTTTGGTGGCTAAAGCATTCTTTGAAGGCATTCCTTTACCTGTTAGTCAAAGACATTGTCGGTGGCACAAGAACTCCGAGCAATCTCACCTTGTGCATCTTGTATCTCAGTCTGGTCTGCAAAAGCAGGTGAACAGCACAGCAGCTGAGTATAATGGACAGGGACAAGTCCCACCCCCACCCCCACCCACCCCCAGAAGGAAACAGAAGGAGAGGGAAACTGTCTTCCTTCATGCTGCTGCACCTGAGTGATGAACTTCTCTCTGAGCAGCAAGTGATGTTGACACACTTGGTATCTTTAGAGAAAGGCTCATTCTCATGGATTCTCGGAATCAGAAAGCCAAGAGGGACCAATGTTCTAACAGGAACCTTAGGTGTATTTTCCTTCTTAAGAGCATTTTTTTAAAGGGAGTCTTCTGCTTTTCTCTGTAATCCAGAAGTTATATTATAGTGTCACACAGAGCACCAAGCTTCTGTGGCCTCACAACTCCAGTTTTGAGTGTGTGTTTCCTTTCCCTGGTTTAATCTTCTGGTTTTGTTTTATAACTTGGACCCATTCAGCTTCACCCTGTCATATTTCAGAGAGAGAGAAGAGTACAATAAAATTTGAGAACAAAAGTGGTGAGTGCATTGGAAATAAAATTAGCAATTTTATTTTATTGCTTAAGGCCTTTACCAGGGAACAATTTGTGCACCATTGCTGAAGGCAAGGAAATCTTAACACAAAAACAGTCAACAGTTTGATACAACCCAGACCTCCTGTGTTATGCAATTAAAGGTTAGACAGGGTGGTAAGAGCTTTAATTCACCTTTGGGAGGTATTCATTAGATTTTGGATTAGCTCAAAATATGCTTCCTGTGTGTTTCTTGCCAGGTGAAGGTTCTTCAGTGTTTCCTCTGGTGCAGAGGAAGAGAAAATATTTTCCCAAAGTGAGGTGAACTCCACAAACCCTGGTATACTATCAGGAGGCTTTCTCTAAACTCCCTATTTCTGTGATTTTCTTCTAGCAGCCAGGAAAGGCAGTGGAAGGAATTCCTACACATGCTAGTTTGCTGTGTGTTCTGGCATGGTTAACAAGTTCTGTAGCACCGTGCGTGTGCATGATTCCTTGCAGGCAAAAGATAATATCCCCCATGAGCTTGCAAACCAAGTGGCCCAGCGGTGCAAACACTTCTTTAGCTTTCTTAGGATGTACTACCTGTCAGTGGGCTACTAAAGGGGCTGGTAAGTGCTCTGCTGGGTAGGAAGTGTTTGCAGGATTAGGCTGTAGTTAAGCCATGAAGTGATGGTGGGTGATGTGGGAAAGGAGAGTGAGAGTTCCAGCAGTAAGGTCATGCTGCTGCTTTGGTCATAATGAAGGTGTCAAGGGTTTAAGGCATTTTAAACATTTTATGTTATTTGTGAGGGCGTTTTTAGTGCCTTATTTTTTTTGTGCTCCTGTTACCAAGAAGGAAAAGCTCAGCTTTATAGTCCAACAGAAGAAGTGAGCTGCTGAGGAGGAAAACTGTCTTAGAGTGGGGGGAGAGGCAAAGACAATTCCATGACAAGAGGACTCCAGAGGTAAAGAAGAATGCACAAGAAGAGATGCTGACCATGTGCTCAGAGAGTCTCCATCCTCTGCTGCAGCTATCTTATGTCCACTACATCCCTGAGAGCTTTTTTTTTGTTTGTTTCCAGCTGAGGGGGGCATTTTCAGAAGTTTCCCAGTGCGTTTCTAGCTCTTGGCAAGACCCAGAGACATCTGTGACATTTAGCCGATAGCCTCCTTAGTGAAGGGAAGGTTGCCAATGGATCCTTGTGCAACTGTTTATGCTACAAACCAAAGTGTACAACTGCCAGTTTCACTTTTACAGCACAGAGAGCATTTTTCCTTCTTAATTGAAAGTGTGGAACACAACAGAGCTTTTAAACACAGAAAACAACCAGCTGAAACAAGTAGTAAGAGAGACATCAAGGATGACAGGCAGTGGGCCCTCTGCCCAGTGAGACATGCAGTCAAGACATGTCCTATTTTTAAAAGCAACCTACAGACTTTAGGAAAAACATAGGATCTGGGGGACGGAGGACATGTTTCATGATTGCAAAGCACTTCAGAGAAATACATCCATAGGGAAAGAATGCTGCCTTTGGAGTAAAGGCACAGAGGAGCTGTCGGAGTGGGGAGAGGCCCCACAGAAAGCCAGTGGGAGCAGAGGGCTGAGTCACTTGCCTGGTCCTTTTCTGGGAGGCATTTTCAGGAGTTGGCTTTTGAACAGTGGGGCTGTATGCAGTGGGCACAGCAGAAATGGGGCAAGCAGCAGACTGGAGCATCAGCTCCTCCATTCCACCCAGGGCTGTATGAATGGCCCAAGCGGCTAGAGAAAAGCCTTGCCTTAGAGGGGGTGACTTAGGAGCCTGCAAACTCCCTACAGTTTTGCTTTTCTGGCAATGCCAAGAGGTAAAATGAAAGAAACAGAATGACTGGGATTAGCAGGGAAATTCAAACAGGAGGTCAGCTCTCATCCACTTTCTGCAGCATGAATATTTTGGGTTTCCAGCATTTTTGGGGAACCAAATGTGTGCCACAATGGTTAAATGTATGGAGAGACACCAGTGCAGTGAGAGTGGCACTCGCTCAGGAACAGGCATCACCAGCCCTCACTTTTCTGAATATCCCTCAGCCTAATTCCTGTGTGATTTGTGAGCCTTTTCTCCTTCCTGAGCTGCTCTGTGATACATGGCTAAATCAATGTCCATACTTTCACTTTTTAAAAACTTTTTAACTAATTCTGACAGATCACAGAGAGCCCTGGAAGCAGATATGTGTAGGCAGATGCATAAATTATGGAACTCAGACACCTTAAATGTTATTTGCCCTTTTTGGCATTCAACTGGCTCCAGACAATATTGCTGTTTTCTCTGACAAGTTTCACATGTACCTGAATTTTTATACTTTGCTAGGAATATGCTTTGAACTGTTGTGGTGGTTGAAATTATCCCCCAACCAGCTTGAGAGAATTACTCTCCAAAGTAAAAAATTGCCAGGCTAGCTCAGAAGGTTTTGGAAGCAAATGAATCTACATTTACAAGCAAACTAAAATCTAGAAATATGGAATGCAATGAATATGTACAAAATGTACAATATGTATATAGCTACAATTTATAAGTAACACAGAAACTCCTCAGACTCCCCCTGATGGATCCAGGGGACCCATTCACCTCCTTCCCCACCTCCATCCCATAAAAAGAGAGAGAGAGAAGTTGCAAGAAGCAACAGAAGAAGAAGAAGAAAGAACTGTTTGTGCCTCTGCTCTATATCCCCCTTAGCAATCCAATGAATTATATAGACCTTATCATTATTTTCCTTTTACATCCAATGGTAATTTATTTTCAGTCTTTGCAGCCAGGGACTAACTGTAACAACTGTACAAGAAGAACTGGTGATGCAAACAGCCAGATCTTCCTGACTGAGGGATCTTCCCATGTCACAGCCATAAAGCTAACCAGAAGATGGTTTGGTTCTGAGCTTGTTTTCCTTCCTGTACAGAGAGTTTTTCGTGGAAGAATCCCTTACGTATTTACTCAGTGCACCTGACGCTTGAAATGAGGCTTTCAGTGGTGCAAGGTACTCCAGGCTGTCAGTCACAGCAAAAGGAGCCATTGTCCTCAGAGATGATTAGCAAGCCTCTCCCCTGGCACAGGCATGCTTTCAAAGTTGCTTCTGTGCTCCATACTTCACATGCGTCACACACTTCAGCTGCAGCGCGCACAGAACAGCATTAGATGCACCACCAAGCAGCAGTCAGGCTCCCTCCTGCCTCAGCCAGAGGCAAAGTCAGGGGGGGCTGCTTCATGATTCTGAGTGGTGGCTCTCAGCAGTTGCTGACTCTCAACAGGTGATTAATGTGCCTGAGTCGCTGATGACCCAGCCTAGCATTTTATCAGTTGTAACCAGGTACTCTGCAGGTGCAGTAGGTTTGACTGAGGAGGCAAATGGTGCTTCCTACTCAGCAGATGGCTGGGTGCCCCTGCTGACAGTCCTGGGAGCAGCACGGCCTGGTGACACAGCCAGCAGCCAAGGGGAAGATTCACAGGCAATGATTGTCCTCACCTTTTTCCTTCTCACCCTTACGAATTCTTCATTCTCTCTTAAGAATAAATGTGACATGGCAAATGCAGCCTCTGAGTACATTTTGGCTTCTCTTAACAGGATTGCTAGGCAGCTTCAGAACTTTGCACTAGGTTTTGCACTGAATTCTCAACAGAAATCTGGAGAGATTGCATCTCAAAAGTGTACTTAAGGAGCAGATGCTGTCTGCATGTCCTTTAGCTACCATTGCCCAGCAATTCCACAGATCCCTTTCACTTGTGACACTGAAAACATGGAGCAAGCACACAAATGAATTACCATACACAGGCCTATAATTAGGTACGTCATTAACTTTGCTGAGTAGTTAAGGGGAAGGGGCTTGTTTGACATCTGTTTAAAAAGTATCTCTCTCTCCTCTGAAATCTGGATATAAAAACCCCAGATGTGGGCATGACTGCCTTACATATATTACTGGGTTTATTTCCCTTGAATTAACCCAAGACAAGCATGATTCAGATAGCAATAGAATGTTGTGCAAAAATGTGCACAGCATTTTTTTTCACGTTCCTTTTCCTTCCCATTGTAAAGCGTGAATCATGTAAAAACCATGAATCACAGCATTTTGTTGCTCTAGGGCTTTTATTTTTTTTCACCATGACCCTAAAAAACTACCTAAGGCAGAGTAATTATGCCAAACAGTATGGTAAATTCTTCTGTGAAAGTTAGGTGTTGATCCTACACTTGTCACTGTGCAACCATGTGGTCATTTGCTTCAATGTCCCTAGAACATCTGTGGTGGCCAAAGTATGATTTTAGAACCCAAACACACACCCACACATCACATTCCCACTGAATTTGTATAGATCTATATTAAATGTTTCATCATTAGCCTTAGCTAAGTGGGCATTGTCTTAAAAATGTGAAAGCAAGCTGCATATGAAATAGCTTAGAGCAAGACCCTGATTCACAAACTCTTCAGCAGAGCTCTTTCACCTACTCAGGAGCTCTCTGAAAGGTTGTACTGTGAGAGGACAACAATAAGGTAGCATTAAACCAAACCAAACCAAACCCCCAAACTCAAAGATTTCAGGAAACAAAACAGCAAAAAAAACCCCAAACATCCCAAGCGGAAAGATTTCAGCATGTGGGAAGCCTTCTAATACTGTAGCTGAGTGGTAAAGTAAGTTAATATTTCTACATAAGTCTTACTTTAGATGCCACATTTCTTTAGGGTGATGACCAAGATTTTGTGATTTCCAATCAACCATTTAGCAACAGTTCTTTTAATAGCTTTTTGCAAAACCAGCATGGGATAGCAGTACAAAAGTACAGTTGAAAACAAAGGGACCTGGACCTGAGTGGGTTTTTCGTTTGCTTTGGGCCACCTGAAAGGATGTTCAGTTAAGTCGGAGGCAAAGACCCCGTGCAACATTCTGGGTTTGGGGTTCACTGTCACATCCATGAGGAAAAGATGTAACATTCACAGAATCACAGCACGGTAAGGTTTGGAAAGGACATCTTCAGATCATTGAGTCCAAGCCCCTGCCAAGGCAGCTTCACCTAGAGAAACTCACACAAGCACACATCCAGGAGAGTTTTGAATATCTCCAGAGAAATAGTGCTTCATGTACTTCTTGAACCAGGGAGCTCAGAACTGGACACAATACTCCAGATGTGGCCTTACCAGGGCAGAGAAGAGTGGGAGGAGAACCTCCTATGACCTGCTGGCTGTGTACTCTTCTTGATGCACCCCACTAAAGATCAATGGAGGAGGCACAGCATAAACCAACAGGAGAGGATGAAGGGGAGCTGTTAGCTACCTTGGCATCCAGGCTTCCCATGCAGGCATTGCAGAGGGTTAAGCTTTCAGCGTGGGTGCTCTGAGTCACTGCCTGGAGGAGCTCAAGGGGTGATTATACAGTGCATTATCTGCACAGGAGTGCAAAGGAGATCTAAAATTCAGGAGCTGAACATGAATACTCCCCAGAAGGCATGGAGTTCACCTTTCTTTGTGTTTGTCACTGTCCCTACTGCCCCTGTGAGCTCCTCCAAGCCATATCATAGGCAGCCAAGCACCTTTCTAATTTACATCAGTCAGAAACAGCTGCTATCAGTGACCAGACTGAAATTTCTCTAGCAGTGGTAAAAGATAAGTTATATGAGAGGGAGAGGGAGAGGGAGAGGGAGAGGGAGAGGAAAACCTAGAAAGGAAACTCCCCACTAAGGACTCTCATCTATCAGTTTTTCTTTAGCCATGCTTTCACATTAGCTAAATATCACTTATTTACACCTGAAGAAGTTAAATGATCTTGTTCCCATGAACTCTCTTACAAAAGCTGTCCTGGACTGTGATTTATATAGAAGTAGCTGCTCTCTTAATTTTATTCACAATAGCTCCATTCTTACCATATGAACCTACTTTGTCACTATTCTCTTTGATTTATGGAAGATTTCAAACCACCAAAATAACTATCCCTTTTCTTTTCATTAAAGCTAATCCCCACAAAGACACTTTCATCTGCTGATTAGTCATGCTTCAGTGATCTTCGCTAACCAGAGGCTAAGTTATTGATGTGTTAAAGATGTAATCGCAGAGAGTCAAGCCCACTGCAGATCACTCAAGTGTTGTGTGACGGTGTCAGGGTTTGGCGGTGTCTTGCCTGAGTAGCACACACACACTCAGCAGACCTCTTCCGTCAGGCCACAGGCAAGAAAGAAGATGTTTCAAGTCTACACAGACACACTGCATTACTGATCATGAAGAGGAGGGGCAGGGATTTCCAGAAGACTTCAGAGAAGTGGGACTCCCACCTCAGCACGAACAAAACAAAGTAAAGCAACACAGAACTCTGAAAAATTTATCACCATGGATTCTACTTCTCAGACCTTGTCTCATTCAAATATTTGCTTAGAAGTAATCTACATCTAAGCAAACTCTTCTTGCATCTTTTCTTGCTTAGACAGTTCTGACCACCATGAAACAAGACTTTCTCCCTGGCCATTGCCTTGGGTTTACATTTAAACAACAAGCTGTCATGACAAGCCCATGTGTTCCCATGAAATATGATCATCCCAAATGGTTACCTTTATAGATATGCTAAGAAGAGTAAGGACTCGTGAGCCTCTACACCCTGGTTTGGAGCTAACAGAAGTCCTCAAGGCTAATCCACCACCCAGCAAAGCAGCTTGTATTGTGTATCAGAAAATGGAACGTTACAAATCAGAACCTCCCTGCCTGTAGCCAGCACCTCTCTGACACATCTGTAATTAGCAGCTACATGACACATGTTTCAGTTCAACAGAACACACCTTTGTCACATGTACATCACTTCCTCAGTTACAGGCACATTCATGGCTGATGTTCACTATCTTCACCCCAACAGCTTTGTGCTGTGTAAGAAATTCAACAAGAGTGAGACCTGCTCTAAATCCTCACTGGCTTTACAACTGGTGTGCAGAAGTCTCCAAATAATAATCATCTTAAATCTTGTGTAGTCATTATTTAGGGCAGAAGGGGATGACAGTATGGAGACCCCTACGCAGCGGTTCAGGAGGGTTCTGTCCCAGCTGACACCATCATAACAGGCTGGAAGATGGGCTGGCTCTGTATGGCCACTGAAGTGTCTCTGCAGGAGCCCTGAGCCCACTCACAGCCCCATTAAACAAGTGGCCAGGCACTGATTGCACTGATTCACTTGTCTGCTTTGTCCCATGTTCCAAACTGCTGCATGGATGAGCCCGAACTCCTTTATCATGCTGTTAGATGAGCTGCAGGCTGCTCCAGGTTTGCACCCTCTGTTCCATAGTCTTAACAGGACTTATGTTTGACCTGGATCAGTGTGGCTGTACGCCTTCTGTGTCCTCTCTCATTCAATCTCTAGTGCTTTTGTAGACTTGATACTCATTTCCAGGCTTTTCATTTCCTGTGGTAACAGACCCTGATGATGCTCCTTCTACCCCATTCACTCTTGTACTCACAGCACTCCTTTGTGTCACTGGTTTTTCCCCACATGGTTTATGTTTCACCCCGTATTATGTCACTGTCCCTTATTTTGCAGCACAAACTCATCAGCTGTCCTTGCTGTTTAGTAAGTTCATGAGCCAGCTCAGAATGCCCCTTTCCCCATGGATATTGGCCACAGAGCAGTGTGTACAGGGTTCGTGGCCGCCAGCTTTCTGCCTCTTTTCCAGCAGCTGCTTCTTCATCTGGTGTATTTCTGGACGGATGGTGTCCAGTTCCAGGGCAAATACTGCTCCTCTAGGAATGTTCTTGGAATCCTGTGGCTGAGCTCAGTATGCAAGCTCAAATACACTGAGCATATATAAATTGGGCCATTGCTAATTTGTGCTGGAAAGTCCCTCTGAACACTGGAATATGGTAGGAACATAAATCTCAGATTATCTTTTCAGTTGAAATGACTTCTTCTCACTTGTTTTCTTTACCTTCTGGCTTTGGCCAGCTAAGACTGATGACTGCTCCACACACCATATGAAAGATTTGCTCCATCTAGACATAAATATGCTTGGGAGTGCAGCTGAACTCTGTACCACAACTGGAGTTGGTCCTGTACATCACCTGCTGGATGATGCCCTCTGAGTCCTGCGCCAGCCGTTTGTTCGGTCCTGCTACTGTAGTACAAGAAGCCAAATGGGTCTATCAAAGTTGTACCTGTCACATACAGTAGGGTTTTGTGTTATCTGTAGTTGGGACAGTCTGACTTCAGGGTGTATGGCAAATGAAAAATAAATTTCTTTCAATGCCTGAGCTAGGTCAAGTCTGCTTTGATTCATGTCATCATTAACATTTGCTCAGTGGTTGCACATTTAAGGTAAAGATTTAGTTCCTATGCTTTGTGCAGCCTAAATGGAAGACTTAAGAACTGGAATTTCATTTTGAGATACCTTTATTTCTTCACTTTTGGAAAATGATAAATTACTGTGAACAACTGATCAGATTAAAATGTACAAAATCACTCATGACTTGTGCATGTCAAATTCCAAGGCAATGAAGCTATTACTAGTGAAGAATGACAGCACAGATGAAAAATATGTTTTCACTGTGACCTGGCAGTTCACTGACTCAGAGGCAGCCTATCTGCACCAGATTTGTGGAGCAAGCCAGAATATTTCACCCAGCTGGGATGGATAATGCTGACACACAGGAGACAGAGCCAATAGTTGTATCTCACAGAGGCAGGAACAGCCTCAGCATAACTAACAGGTGTTGTCTTGGTCCAGAGGCTTTGGATGGCCCCAACCTAGTTGCATTCTGATGAAAATCAGTGGAGTTTGCATCCACATTGACTGTCCATGGACCTCTGATTGACTGTCCATGGACCTCTGATTGACTGTCCATGGACCTCTGAGTAGGTAGGTACCGGTTACACTTTGTGTGGCTCTTTGGGTGACCCTAGGTAGGGAACTGCTTGAGAGAGTCCAGCACAGAGCCACAAAGATGCTGAAGGCAGTGGAACATCTCCCTGCTGAGGACAGGCTGAGGGAGCTGGGGTTCTTTAGCTTGGAGAAGAGGACACTAAAGTGTGACCTTTATAAAATGTGCAGGGCAGTGTCAGGAGGATGGAGCCAGGCTCTGCTCAGTGATGTCCAATGCTAGGACAAGGGGCAGTGGGTGCAAGCTGGAGCAGAGGAGGTTCCCTGGGAACATAAGGGAAAACTTTTCCACTGTGTGGGTGACAAAACACTGGAACCGGCTGCCTGCAGGGGTTGTGGAGTCTCCTCTGGAGACATTCCAAACCTGCCTGGATGCATTCCTGTGTGAGCTGCCCTAGGTGATGCTGCTCTGGCAGGGGGATTGGACTGAATGATCTTTCAGTGCCCCTTCCAACTCCTAACATCCTGTGGCTCTGTGTCAGAATCTCTGAGACATAGAGGCTTATTCTAGGTACATCCACACTCCTGAACTTTCTTGCCCACCAAAGCATGGGAGAGGCACATTCACTCTTCCTAATGAATCTCCTGTCATTGGCTGGGAAAGTGTTAGGAGGATGCTACTAGCCAGAATTCTGTCAGGGAGATCAATAACAATTTGACAACATAAACACATTCGGGTGCCTGGCAACCTTCTTTGGTCCTATTTAATGTGCTAACACAGAAATAGCCAGCATGTCCTGGATTTTATTCTTCCCACTATATTACACAAAGAAACTTAACACCTTTTCTTCATTTGCTAGGCTAAGAGCTCCCAGATTCAAGATGTAATTACTCAAGGGCAGCAATTCCTGGCTGGTAAAAGAAAAGCTTCTGGACAGCATTTCTTTGGGCATTGGTGTTATCAACACTTGCTCTTGTGCACACACACAGAAAGCAACCATATGTGAGAAAGGATTTGTGGAGAATCTGAGTGACAGCACAGATATTTGAGTTTGTTTTTCAGGGCACATCCAGCACTCAGTGATGTGGCTGAAAATGGGGACAGGTTCAGAAGTCTATGGGGCCAGAATGTGGGTCCCACCTCCTCTTCACGTTCTTCACACTCTTTGGCTGTGCACAGCATTGAGACTCTGGCTGTTGTGCAGACTGATGGAGAAGGCAGGGTGAATCACACTGTGGCACAAATGTGGTTTTTATTCCAGGATGTTCTTTCATCAGAGGAGTTCACAGTGGCTGGTTAGGTGTAGGGAGCCTGAATCTGATGTCATGCCACCTGTATAATCTCTGCTGTGGTGAACTGCTGGTGAATTCCTCACTTTCACATGCCTTGAAAAACAGCTTATGTGATTTCAGGCAGGCATGCTGAGGCCTTGCTGCTGTAAGCACTACAAGGTAGGATAAGCCATCTCATTCTTCAGCAGCGGCAAAAGATCCTTAATGCTAAGTCAGGTCCATGAACGGTAGCAGAGGTTTTGCCTCTTTATTATTTGCTTCTTTATTAAAATTAGTAAGAAAGGTACAAGCTATTCTGTTTCTGCCTCCTCTACTCTGATGATTGCTTGGAATCACCTGCCAGAATAATTAGTTAATTGCTGAAGAACCTTACATTGCTTTTCTCAGCAGGTCTCATATCACATACAAGGCAGAAATTTGCAGGATGGCATTCCAACTGGGGCTGGGAAAGAAAATAAAACATTAGCATTAGATGAATTCAAACCAGTTCATGTAGTTCATTTCCTTTACTAGTGCTCCACCACCCACCACCCCATCTGGCTTTGGATTCATCCTGTGAAAACCCAGCTGACTGTGCAGGACACGCCACACATTCACAGGGAACAGAAATGTGATAAAATTCAGTTCTTATCTTCATGTCAAAGGGCCCCAGGCTGTGGATCACAAATGTAAATGAGTGCAGCTGAATGCTTTTCCACTTTCACTTTTGTTTCCACCATGGGGTTTGGAGTGTCACATTCTGTAGTATAACTTCCCATTTCTAGACACATATAGATGACACATGGCCACTTTCAATAATAAACCTAAAGAGCAGGGACATTTCCTTTCAGCTTGTTGGGACCCTTCTTAACCTTCAAATTCCCATGAGAGCTGGGGAAAAGAAAACTTTTATTTCTCTTCAGCCCCCCTCCCCCAGTGACTACACTCACCAATGCAAAATAAAAGCTTTCCTTCCAGCTTCACACAACCTCAAACACCCTGACAAAGCTAATGTTTGAGGAGCTGTTTGCTGCTCCCACTCTCCTGCTTACATCATACAGGAAACCTTTGCAGGAAATGAACAGTCAATCAGCCTACTTCTCCCTCAACACCTTGGGCTTACAAGACTAAGACAGAAGGCATACAGGGGAGAGCTAAGGTGGGGTAAGAGCACTGGAGAGGCAGGCCAGATGCTAATAAATCTTGATTTTCCGGCCTGGCACAATGGTCAGTTTTCTTTCTGGAGAAGCTTCTGTCAAATACTCTGGGTTTCACTGACCGGGATGAAGATGATGATGATGCCCAATGACAGCACAAGGGACAGTGGGTGGAAGCTGGGGCATAGGAAGTTCCATGGAAACATGAGGAAAAAATTTTTCACTGTGAGGGTGACAGAACATTGGAACAGGCTGCCCAGGGGGTTGTGGAGTCTCCCTCTCTGGAGATACTCAAAACCTGCCTGGATGTGTTCCTGTGTGACCTGCTCTAGGTGACCCTGCTCTGGCAGCAGGTTTGGACTGGACAACCTTTTGAGGTCCCTTCCAGCTTCTAACATTATGTAATTCTGTGAGGAAGATTTCACTCCCTGGCCCACACAGGGGCTTGTCATTCAGGGTTGTGTAGACTGACTCTGCTTTGTGTCTGTGTCACCCCCATGGGCATTTTTGAAGGAAAACAAAAAAATGGAATACTCCTCTTCCATTTCATATGAAAGAATGGTCTCCTGGCCCTCTCAGCACCATACCAATGTGATATGGTCCAGGTAGACTCACCCCAATCCTCTTCATCCGTGAACAGAAAACAGCTGACACTGTCAAGACGAATAAAAATTGGGGAAGGCATTGCAAGCAGGGGTAATGAAAAGCTCTTTTCTTCTTTGGTCCTTAGTCACCAGAAAGAACAGACAGATCATTTTGAAGATGAGATTGTGCAGACCAAAGCACCTGTACAAGGAACACAGGGCCTCCTCTACAAGAGCTTCTTTCAGAGATGATGCAGAACAAGGAAAGACTTTCTGTGGTTCCTGTGTCCTGTCCCTGCCACTACAGTTAGTTGAAAGCTTTTTAGATCATTTTGGTTTTCCTTACTGCTAAAAACACAAATACACTGAAATGGATTTCTGTTGAAAATATTAAAATGCTAAGTGGAAATGTATTGGTTCTGACTCTCTCTCTGCTTGCCTGCTTGCCTGCCTGCCAGCTAAACTCTCTTCTAGCTCCCTCGGCAGGTGTAGGACTTCTGTCATGCAAACCTTCCAGTTTCAGGACTGCAGTGCTGGGTTGACCTCTTGAGCCCACAAGGAGGACATGGGACTGTTACAGCAGGTCCAGAGGAGGCCACAAAGATGATCAGATGGCTGGAGCACCTCTGCTATAGAGACAGACTGAGAGAGTTGGGGTTGTCCAGCCTAGAGAAGAGAAGGCTCTGGGGAGAACTTGCAGCAGCCCTCCAGTATTTGAAGGGGACAACAGGAGAGCTGGAGGTGGACTTTTGACAGGACAAGGTGTCATGACTTCAGACCAGAAGAAACTCAACTGATATTAAACATTAAGAAGAAATTCTTCCCCATAAGGGTAGTGAGGTACTGAAACAGTTTGCCCAGAGAAGTTGTGGAGGCTCCAAGCCTGGAACTGTTGAAAGCCAGGCTGGATGGGGCCTTGAGCAACCTGATCTAGTAGGAGGTGTTCCTGCCCATGGCAAGGGGTTGACATTAGTTGGTCTTCAAGATCCCTTCCAACCCAAATGATTCTATAATTTAATTCTATTATATATATATATATATAATATATATAATTCTATTTTATATATATATATAATTTAATATAATTCTATTTAATATAATTCTATGAGGAGAGGCTGAGGGAGCTGGGGTTGTTTAGCCTGGAGAAGAGAAGGATCAGGGGTGACCTCATTGCCCTCTACAACTACCTGAAAGGTGGTTGTAGCCAGGGAGGGGTTGGTCCCTTCTCCCAGGCAACCAGCACCAGAACAAGGGGACACAGTCTCAAGCTGCGCCAGGGGAAGTTTAGACTCGAGGTGAGGAGAAAGTTCTTCACTGAGGGAGTCGTTCGCCATTGGGATGTGCTGCCCAGGGAGGTGGTGGAGTCACCGTCCCTGGAGGTGTTCAAGGGGAGATTGGACGTGGCACTTGGTGCCATGGTCTAGTTGTGAGGTCTGTTGGGACAGGTTGGACTTGATGATCCTTGGGGTCTCTTCCAACCTTGGTTATACTGTGAGACTGTGAGACTGTGATTACCTGGTAATAGGCGAGAGGAAAAATCTAGCATTGAGGTTGTTGCTCTCTGGCTGCTCTTGCTTACAAGTTCTGTCTCTTAGCATGTAGCCTGCCACCTGATGCTCTACCAAAGAGGGGCCAGAGTGCCTCAGTACCAGCCCCCCAAATGTCATTGCTGTAATCTGGGGGTATACCCATGGCATTTGGAAACAAGATAGTAAGCTGATACCCACAGCTGTCCACAGAAAGGTCCACCACAGAAAGAAGCAACAGGGTCAGTGAACCTATTGCTGTTGCAAGGCTCACAAACCTTCAGGAACAACCACATAAGTTTTGAACTATTTTTGTAGTTGACTGAGCTCTTCCTCCATTGCCTTCTGAGGTTGTGATTCTCTGAGGTTTGTGCTTCTCACAGTTTTTCTCTGCCACAAGGACTTCCAGGAAACCCGGTACAGGATCCCCCAGGATAAGTCACAGTATGTGGCAACACTGACTTCTGTCATGAGATGGAGGGAAAGAGCATTGCTGCTTAGACAGTTAACCCTAACCCTCTGCCTCTGCCTGGGGACACAGGAGCTCGGCCATGTCACTGGTCGTGGGTTGCTGACTTCAGAGCCTGTGGTTGCATACTGTTCCCATCTCCAGTTCAGAGTGGGTGCTCTAGGAGTCAGCTTATATCTCTAGTCCATGAGAAGTTCACCCACAGTTTACATTTTCCAGTATTTTCATGGTGACTAACAGTGTTATTGAACTCTGAAGAGGACAATCCTTCTGGCCCTGGGTGACCAGCTTGTTTTACAGGTCCCAGCCTCATCTCTGGCTCTCCCTGCTTGCATTCCGTTGTCTGAACACTTCCTTTGTCTCTGAAACCCTGTGGTGCAGTGCTCTACATGCTGTCCCACACCTCACTTACCTGCTACCAAATCTCCTTGCAAAAGCTATCATCCATAGGTTTGTTCCTGATGAGAGTAGTTAAAGCAAAAGTGGATCTCATTGTACTTAGAAGCACCAGAGAACTCCCCAGCATCTCTGAGGTGAGCGCTCATCTTCAGGGCAGCTGAGCTAAACGGAATTGCGCCTCCAAAACAACAAAAGGGCTTGGTTGGGACTAACGAGTTAGCTGGGGTCCCTGTGGGGGGGAAAGTCTGACCTTGCGTGGAGCGTGGATGAAGGCAGAGCTGATCAAACACTTCCGAAGGCTCTGAGAAAGAGCCCAGAGCAGAGAGAGCATGAGGGCACACAGGGTGCTCTCTCCAAGCCACTAACCACACCCTGGCAGGGCAGGGTGCTAGCGCACTGCCTGGCTGGAACAGGAAATTTCTGTTTGTGCTGAAACGACTGAAAACAAGGCCGGAGAGAATTCCTTCACAATTAAGATCATTTTGCATCCCGTGAACAGGAGAGAGGGAGGGAGGGCACTGCACGAGGGGGAGGTTTCGCTAAGCGGATTACCATAATAACTAAAAATAAAGAGGGGGCATATTTGGAATTCTAGGATAATCCCGTTTTTCTGGTGGCAACAGAAAACACTCAAGCCTCATTCCTCTGCTTTCTGGAACACAGATCCAGGCTAGCCAGGAAATTCAGGACTTTATGCATCGTGTGCATCAAAATGAAGGGTCTGTGCTTTGAGCACCTGCTGACATTGGGATCCGGCTGCCCCAGTGCCTGGCACGTTCTGCTTTAGCAATGACAAGCTGAGTGGTTTACCAGTGGACTTATTTTTAAATACAGAAGTGATCATTTTTTACTTATTTCTGTGGCTTCCCCCCACTCTGTGCTACAGCATCTCTCTATCATTTTATCTATCCAAGCTGGTGAACCTGACCGGGAAGGGCATTTTTTTAAGCCTCCATTCGTCTCTGTTTAGCCTGAACTGTCAAACCTCCCTGACATCCCAACAGCCCTCCCAGTGCTGTGCCCGAGCCTGGCCAGAGTCTAGAGCAGCCTGAGTGGTGGAGACATCCCCTAGGGATAATTGAGTCATAGCATCACAGAATGGTTTGGGTTGGAAGGGACATTAAAGACCATCCAGTTCCAGCCCCCTGCCACAGACAGGGACACCTTCCACTCACTCAGGTTGTTCAAAGCCTCATCCAGCCTGCTCTTAAACACTTTCAAAGCTGAGGTGTCCAAAGCTTCTATGAACATTGTGTTCCAGCACCTCACCACCCTGACAGCAACAAACTTCTTCCCAGTGTCTAATCTCAGTCTACCCTGCTCTCTTAAAGCCATTGTCCCTTGTCCTGTCACCACAAGCCCTTATAAAAAGTCGCTCCCCGGCTTATTTTGGCTCCGCGCCAGTGGCACAGGCTGGGTGCGGTGTGTCTGCCAGCCAGCATGCGACTGTTTGCCTTCATAGGCAGCAGATCTATCCCATGTCTCCTCTACCCTACTCTCCTGCAACTTGAAATTATTTCTTCTTTTGAGCTGCAAAGACAGCTGAAGTAGCTCAAGAACTAATGAAAAAGAAAGGCCAGAGCATTCTTCTTCAGGACCCCTCCAACGTGTCTTCATGCGTGCGCGTGTGTGTTTCTGTGGGTTACACACACAGACCGCACCATTTCAGCAGGGGGCTTTCCATTTGACATTCTACTCAGACTAACACTTGCATTTTAATACCAGATATCACTGCAAGACATAATGAGGGTCATTAAATGTATTTATTAGCTTATTAAACTAAGCTGCCTTTACTATTGCAGCTGGCCTGAGTTTTATAGAAACCCCAGCAAATCCCCAAAGTCACACAACAGGAGCCCAACACACTTCAGCTGATGACAGTGCAAATATCAAATTTAGTAGGGCTAGCAAGTGGCAGGCACAGTTCTGGTGCATTATTTCAAAACCTGCCATGAGGCAGAGTATGCCATTCTCAACTCATCAGGGTAGAGTGGCTTTGGAAGGAAATATGAGAAGAATTTGATAGGATTTAATGATATTTTCAGGGATACAGTTAAATTGTAAGCAGTCAGAAAGCTCTTAGATACCAGCTGCAGGTTTGATCCAATAGCCGTGGAAGTGAGAGGAAGGACTTCATCTGGTTGGTCTGTATGTGTTGGTTTAACATGGGGTTCAATCATGGGATTTGATGGTGGGGTTTAACCAAGAATCATAGGATTGTTTCAGCTGGAAGAGACCTGTAAGATCATCAAGTCCAACCTTCAACCTAAGACCACCCTGGCCATTAAACCCTGTCCCAAACATGCCATATCCACAGGTTTCTTGAACACCTCCAGGGACGGTGACTCCACCGCCTCCCTGGGCAGCCTGAGCCAACCCCTGACCACTCTTGAAACAAAGAAAATTTTCCTAATATCCAACCTAAACCTCCCCTGGCATAATTTCAGGCCATTTATTCTCATTCTATCACCTGATGATAGGGAGAAGAGACCAACTCCCACCTCACTGCAACCTCCTGTCAGGGAACTATAGAGAGCAATGAGGTCTCACTTCAGCCTCCTTTTCTCCAGACTGAAGAGCCCCACTTCTCTCAGCTGCTCCTCACCAGATCTGTTCTCTAGACCCTTCACCATCTTCCTTGCCCTTCTCTGGACATACTCCAGCACCTCAATGTCCTCCTTGGAATGAGCACCCCAAAACTGAACCCAGTATTCAAGGTGTGGCCCTACTAAAGCTGAGTACAGGGGCATGATCACTTCCCTACTCCTGCTGGCCACATTATTCCTGACCCAAGCCAGGCTGCTTGTGGTCATCTTGGCCACCTGAGCATGCTGCTGGCTCACATTCAGCCAGCTGTCAACCAGCACCCCCAGGTCTGTTTCTGCTGGGCAACGGTCCAGCCGCTCTGCCCCAAGCCTGGAGCATTCATGGGGTTGTTGTGACCTGAAACATGAGACAGACACACTTGAAGTGCCTGCATCTTTATCACAGTCTATATGGAAAAGAAGTTGATATTTTTAATCAAGTTCAGGCAGGAAGAGGGAGGGCCCAGTGGAGCTGGTTGTCTGAGCAGGGTGTATCTGTGTGCACAGGTACATGCAGGCATGGCTTGTCACTGGGTAGCATACCTTCCTTACAGGCTGTTGTCTGCAGTGCAGCTTTTCCTCTGATTCTGAAGATGGGAATACTTTTCCTTTCATTCATTGCAAACACTCAGGGGACTGTGATAATGAGGTCTTCTCGGTGCCCAGAGCACGGGTAGAGGTAAGCATGGTGCCACCACAGGACAGGATATTCCTTCTCACCAGCTGGTCCCAGGAGCTTGTCTCGGGGGGCAGGGGGGAAACAATGTTAACAAGTCCAGCTGCAGTGAAGCAAGGAGATCTGCCCCCAGCAAAACTCCAGAAGGACTGGTCTCAGCCTCCCAGCCCCAGAAATGTCACAAGCATTGGGACCCTGGAATCGTGCCAGGGTCATGCTGCCCTTTAACCCTCACTTTCTGATAGTCCCACACGTGCAAGGATGATGGGAAAGGCTCCAGCTTTCTCAAGACATCTCTTGAGTTGTTTCTCCAGGGCAAGGACAAATGGGCAAGTCCCTGGAGCAATGGTTAAATGCAGTATTAGCCGCACTTTCAGACAGAGATGGCTCTGCACCACCACCAAGAAATCAGAAAGCGATTAGTCACAAGGAAGTGCACTTTGTTTTTAAAAGCTCCTGTCATCCAAACAGCCCTCTCAAGGGAAGAGTCCCCCAGGGCCTTGGGTGAGCAATGCAGCCAGGTGAAGACAAAAAAGCTGCTCAGCCAATTGTGAGATAGCTGTGACTAAGAACGATGACCTCACAAAACTGCTGTCTGCCTTAACAGAAAATGAATCCCGTGGCCCTTTTCATTCCCATTAGAAGCAACTCATGGATGCTTTTGCATCATTTTCCAGAAAGCAGAAGGAAAACCCCTGCTGAGGGATTTTTACTCTCCTCTGTCTCACTGTCCTACTCCAACACCCACAGTTCTCCTGAAGATACAGTCACTTCTTATTCAAAGGTTAAGCTCAAGACCTTGAGCTGTTCTGCCAAAAGCCTTCCCCTTCCCCCACCACCTCTGCTTGAATCACTGGCAGCAAACATAATGGCAAAGGGTGTCACATTCTTCTTACTGTAAGTCTGTAAAGCAGGCTGGGATATTTCCCAGGATTTCTTGTAAAGCTGGGGGTAAGCAGCTCTGTGTGTGTGTACCCCTGCACACTGCCAGCGGCCAGTAAATCATCTTAAACTTGCATGGATGGCCCACGTGGCTGGTTTCTCATAATTAGGAGTGTGCATTCAAATTACAGTTGGAATCATGGAGTCATTCGGTGATCCTGTGACTGATTGTGTTGCACTTCCAAGCTCTTTGGTAAATTGCACATGCAAATGGCACAGAAGTGTATCCCAGATAGCTGAAAGGCATGAGTTATAAGTGTTCACATCCCCATGCACACCTTTTCATAATGGCTTAAACTGACACACGCCAGGAAATTCAGAGTTTGGACTCACATGGCCTTAATTCATGCCTCTGAGCACAGAAAATCTTCTCTCTGAAGGGCTGTAGTTTAAAAATAGCCAGTGGAACTTCACCTTAAATTTCTGCCTTTTCCTTTTGCAGCTTTATCTGTTGCAGCCTTTCATTCTCATTTTTCAAAAGAGAATGGTTCAGTGGGGAGGATTGGGAAAGGATTAATCAGCTTTCTATGAGACCACTGCTGGAAGCACTGGGGTGGTTTTTGGGTTTAATCTATCTCACACATGTATGTTTTGTATGTTCTTATCATCACAGTGAAAAATGTAATTAAGGGGCCCCAGGACTCAACAGTTAAGAAATGTCAGAACAAACTGTTTGCACAAGCCCATTCCTTTCCCTTACGCCTATTTACAGAGAGATGGCTCCCACTTAAGGTCAGTCCCTGTTCACTCTGGCACTTGCTGTTATCACCTCCCTCTGCCCTCTCTGTCCCCATGGGTTCCTGTCACCTTGGTCAGTCCTCCAAAGCCCACATCAGATCACAGCCTCTCGCTAAGAGAACTGCTTCAAAGAGTCCAGTGCAGGGCCACAAAGATGATGAAGACAAACACCTCCGTTGTTAGGGAAGGCTGAGGGAGCTGGGGCTGGGAACTTGGAGCAGAGGAGCCTGAGGGGTGACCTCATTCATGTTTATAAAGATGTGCAGGGCAGTGTCAGGAGGATGGAGCCAGGCTCTGCTCAGTGATGTCCAGTGCTAGGACAAGGGGCAATGGGTGCAAGCTGGAGCAGAGGAGGTTCCATGGGAACAGAACATATGGGAAAAACATTTTCACCGTGTGGGTGACAAAACACTGGAACCGGCTGCCTGCAGGGGTTGTAGAGTCTCCTTCTCTGGAGACATTTCAAACCTGCCTGGATGCATGCCTGTGTGACCTGCCCTAGGTGATGCTGCTCTGATTCTGTAACCCTCTTACCCTGTTTTTTGCATCCTGCTCCTAAGGTCCTTGTCCATCAGTAGCCATCTCCCAGCTCTCCTGCCAGCATGGTAAAGGGTCCTTCACAGCACAGTGAAGAGAAATTTGCCATAGATCATGCACATGCATAGATCAGTTTTGCACATACCCAAACACATCCATCAGCAGGTCACTCACATGCTTCGCTTGACAAGTCAGCAGAGGATAAAAATAGTCCCAATTTGCAGATGAACACAAAGGAAGGACCTAGAGACTGAGATGAGAGAGAGTTTGAAGCCAACCTAGAAGAGTAGGACATTTGCTTGAGCCAAGCAGCCTGGACACACACTGCCTGTGCCTGCATGGACCTGGCTACTCATGCGCAGCAATCTGGGGCTGACGTGCTGCAGCAACAGTTAGTCAGGGTGATGTTGACACCCTGATGTCTGATCTGCTCCAAATGTGGAAACTGGAAGATCTCTGATCACATAGAGAGGAAAGCTTACAGGTCTGACAGGCAAAAAGAAGGAAATCAAAACTGGAAGTCACTCTCCCCTGCCATGTTTTCATGTACTTGTCCTCTCCCAGCTTGCTTTGGATGTGTTCATTTGGCCCTTAAGCCAGGAAGAGAAAGAGGAAAACTGAGTTCCTGACAAAGAGCAAATCTTTCTTCTACGAAGTAAACCTGGAATGTTTTGACTGAAGAAGGAAGCAGCAGTCAAAGCTATGCCACCCTTGCATGCAAAAAGTGCATTTCTTACCATGCAGCCTTCCTCAGCTGAAGCAGGGCCAGAAATGAGCAAGGCAGCACAGGCAGGGCCACGGCTCCACTGCTGAACATCGTGGAACTTGTCTGGAAAGCAGATGAATTCTGGCCTCTTCTGGATATTGGTTGTTTTTTATTTCCACCCCCCAGTGACCTGGCAGGCTAAGAAATGCATTGCCAAAGATACTCAAAGTTGGGCTGCAGAGTCATGCCCCTTCCGTTGCTGCCTGGGCAGTTCCTACCTCGGTAAATGTGCTTCTGATAAGAGATGGGAATGCTGGCTGACAGCAACGTGAATCAGGGAGCAAAAGGACTGTCACCTGCAGCTCAAGGCCTCCAGGGAAAGCACAATTTCTGAATGTTTTTGGTAAGTAAACAGAATTGCCTCAGAGAGACAGCTGACTCCATCTTTGGTTTCCTGTGCAACACCTGCAGCTCCACATATTTGGCTGAAGTTTGGGTCACAAAAAGGGTAATATTAATATAATAAACAGTAATGTCATGAATTTAACAGAGGTCTTTTGGGCTGGCAATGCTGGGCTGCTGGACCTGAAATACTTCAGTCTCTTCCAGAAATATCGGTGGGCATCTCGAGTATATTCTCACCCTCAGCTTGACTGACCTCATCTTCCCAAGAGAGGCTTCCACCCATGTGAAGACATTTCCAGTGCCCTCAAAAGGCACGCTTTAGGGCTTCAGCTCGGGTTCCCTCCCCATCCCTCATTTTCCACTGGGGATAATGGAACCACTGCTGAAGACCACAGTCCTGGCATTGCCCACTGTAGAAATGAGCTTAAAGCACATGCAGGATTCACCCCCTGAAAAGAAACATCTCCGAGTATTCCCCTAACTCTGTATCATCTTACTTACTTTCTGCAGTTCCTTATGATGCACTTTTATTCCCAGATTTGCTCACAGCATCTTCTAGAGCTCTGCCAGTTCCTCTCCATCAATCTGTTCCTTAGTTTACATCTCTCAATACAGACCTTCCCTGTGGCTGAAAGGATGTCCCCTCCTCCCCCAATCCCTCCCCTTCCTGTAAATCTTTGAAAACCCCTGATGACAGAGAACAGCTTGTTGGTTATCCTCACGGTGTTGGCAGGTAAGTCAGCCTGGAGAAATAAGGAGCTTTATGCCCTGGTGCCAATGGAGGCACAGCCTCCCTTGCAGTGCTGCCAGCAGTCTCAGAGAGTATAGAATAACAAAACAAGTACCTCAAAACATGAGACACTGTGTAAATTCAGGTAAAAGCTTTCTTTACACTGGCTGCTTTGTGTGGTCAGGAGCACCAGTGGGGCAGAGAAGCCATGGAAGCTGCTTTCTTGCCTTTTGGCAGAGGCAACATCAATAGGTTGGATTTATGGTAGCACCCCTCGTGAGAAAGACATGCAAAGCTGCTGTGAGCAGGAGAAAACCACCTCCACTGGGACAGATTTTACATGGAATAAGACATGTGGGGTGGATGCAGATTCAGGGTACTGAATCAGAAGGTAAGGATGAGAGTTTCATGGCATATATGTGTCCATACTCTCTCTACAAAGTCCACACTATAAGCTGTATCATTTCAAATGGAAGGAACTCAAAAAAATACTGGCAGAAGTTACTGGTGTGTGCTGGAAATATCAGATTTAGAACCTAACATCTATTTCTTTAGTCTTTACTTCTAATCTATTTGAAAGATTTTCCTAAAAGAATAAAATAAAAAGAAGACAAAGAAGAAGAAAGTCTGAGCAGCAATCTGAGATTATGCTTTGTGCAGAAGTTTCAGGCCTGAGCTTGTGAAAATATTTTGCTTTATCTTTCATTCAAGATGCAAGCTGCTCCGTTCACTAACACTGCTCAGAGCCTACAAGTTATCCCATGTAACCTGTTACCCAGGCAGCTAGCTGAAGGAGCCACCCCACTGAGCTGTGTTTATTATCCTGGGTCTTTGGGGCTTTTTGGCTTCCAGTAGAAGAGCTTTTTTTAAACTCATTGATACACTTTTTGGGTCTAAGCCATTGTGACACTGAGCACACAGGTGCAGTAACAGATGGCAGAATAGCTCTGGATGTGTTCTTCTGACTTTTGCATCTGATTGTTAAAAAGAAGAAGAAAGAGCAGCAGTTGTCCACATTTCATTAGAGCACCAAACAGGCCAGCAGAATTCCTTAATCCTATAGGTTTCATTTTGGGATCTTACCAAACAGATTAAATGAATTGCGTCACTCCCTGGTTCAGCATATGCAGACTCTTGCCGCTGAAGTTTCCCAGTCAATCCATCCTCTTCCCCCAGACATAAATAAAGTCAGGGGTGGAAGATTCCCTTCAAGGAAATTTATCTCTTTGACAGTCAAACAGGTGGCGAAGTTAATGCGAAGTCTCAGGAGAATGTGGTTGGTAAGAATGGCCTTGCAATAACTAACCACAATGATTTACAAGGGACTAAATTGCCAGATTAGGCCTTGATAATTTTTCAGCTCTTGACTTCATTATTACCTTGTGGATCTGGATCTTACATCACCTCTAGGAATGCCTGGGATCAAATTAAAGTGGAAACACCTGGCTGAAAGTCAGTTCAAAATACAGATTTAAGAAGGAAGGGGCTATTTCTGTGTGTTGGATCTGCTTTGTGTGCAGATAGGCAGCTATAAAATCCTGTTTCTCTGTGTTTGAGCTTTGTTTTAAAATGCCAGCTTGCCTTGCTTGAGTGCTAGCTAACAACCACTGCTCTTTGCAAGCATGGTCGCTGCTTTAGATATCTACAGAGGTGACATACAAAGAAGATTTAGTAGTTCAAATAAGGAACCAAACAAGGCAAACCACAAACTCAAAGACTTAGACCTGGAGGAAAAAATCTGCATCTGATCTAACACAGCACAACTCCCTAGGGGATAAGGCAGGAGTACTCATGCAGCAAGGAGAGGCTGAGGAAAGTGGGTCCGTTTAGCCTGAAGAAGGGGAGGCTGAGAGGAAATGTCATTGCTCTCTACAGCTACCTGAAAGGAGTTTGGAGTGAGGCTGGGTTTGGCCTCTTCTCTCCAGTAACTAATTACAGGACAAGAGGTAATGGCCTCAAGTTGCACCATGGGAGGTGCATTGGAACAGTCTGTCCATGGAAGTGGTGGAGTCACCATCCCTGGAGGTGTTCAAGAAATTAGTAGATGAGTAGGTGTTTCAACAGAGAAAGCCCCCACCTCCCAGGAAGTCCCACTGATTTTAATGGACATGTGTTTGGATGTCTTCCAGTGGCAGATCTGGCCCTAACAACCTTGAAGTTTGAAAAGTAAGAAGTGGTTCGATCACAGTTGCCATGTGGAATGGCTTAACTTGACCTGGAGCCATTCCTGAAGGGTACCACTGCACGTGGCTGAAAGCACCAGTGGGCACGCCATGCCATTCAGACAGCAAGGTACTGGCCAGGCCAGGAAGGACTCATCTCCCCGTTTTAGCAACAGATGCATTGCTCTGTCCTTGTGGAAGGATGAGGTTCTCCCCTGTGTGTTGTCCTTCTGTTTGAAAAAATTGCATGTGCAATGGGCTCCTACCTGGGAAGAAGTCAAAGGTGCTTGACAGAAAACAACTGCCTACCAGAGCTCCCTGCAGACACCACTCTGCCTGCAGGTTCAGAGGTTCCTCCCCATCTCTGTACACTCCTGCCCATGCACATATGTTCTAACAGTGTCTTTTTGTGCCACATGCTATGAGTATGTGCTCTCTGCCTAAGGCCTTGTATTTCTTTTTCTGGGGCTAGAGATACTTCCATAGGGCTGCAGGTACACAACACAGCACAACAGCTCAGAGGGCAATGGTAAACAACCTCCCTTCTTCCCTCCTGAGAAGGACAGTATCACAGTATCACAGTATCACCAAGGTTGGAAGAGACCTCAAAGATCATCAAGTCCAACCTGTCACCACAGACCTCATGACTAGACCATGGCACCAAGTGCCACATCCAATCCCCTCTGGAACACCTCCAGGGATGGTGACTCCACCACCTCCCTGGGCAGCACATTCCAATGGTGAACAACTCGCTCAGTGAAGAACTTTCTCCTCACCTCGAGTCTAAACCTCCCCTGGCACAGCTTGAGACTGTGTCCTCTTGTTCTGGTGCTGGTTGCCTGGGAGAAGAGACCAACCCCTTCCTGGCTACAACCACCTTTCAGGTAGTTGTAGACAGCAATGAGGTCTCCCCTGAGCCTCCTCTTCTCCAGGCTAAACGATTCCAGCTCCCTCAGTCTCTCCTTATACGACACAACAGATGGAGAGCTCTCACATTGCCCCAGTGGTTTGGCTCCTGGCCCTCCTCAGGGTCAGACTCATCACCCCCAGCAGGGAGAAGAGGCAAGGATGCAGCACTTCAGCAAGTGAGAAGCTTCAGAGTCCTGACCATGACACTGTAATTATCTTCAGGGAGTGAGACTGAAGGAAAAAGTCCAGACAGTGACAGAACAGGAAGTTCCAGCAGCTGTAGGAGCGGTGGTTAATGAATTTCCCAGCGGGGCCTTTGCTTGAGCTCTGCCTTGCTCCCTCTAGCCCAGAGTGCCATATTAGTTTCTCTGCTTCCCAGCCATCCCAGTCCCACAAGCTGTTCTGTTTAAGAATTTTCAAGGCAGCAGATTGTGTTATGAGTCCCCAGTGAGAGAATAATTTTAGGTCTGATTCCAAATATTTAGTAGCAAAGGCTCAGCTTCCCAAGGTGAATCCCAGGAACACTGACAGCATCTCCACATCTGATCGTTCGAGTATTAGGAAGGAGGCAACACATGAAAAGGTGCATTTTCTGTGGAAACAAGGTCCTTGGGGTCCCCATGCTCAAGAGTTGTGGAATTTCATGAGTAATTTTGCCTCTTCAACAAACCGGGGATATCTTGGCTGACTTGAAAGCTCTTACTAGATGCTCCAGGTCTTCAGAGAACCTTCACAAGGGACTGCAAATACTTACAAAAGCAGAAAGCCAGAGATAATGAAAAGCTGCTTGTTGGAGACTCTGGGAACACTTACCTCTAAATCTATTCTGCTTCCTAATTTCAGCTAACATCCTGCATCTTTTCCAGTAATGGAGAACCTGGGCACACTTCTCTTCCAGTTCTTGTCCCAGCCTCAGCCACAACCTGAGTTAATGGCTTGGTGAAATTCATTCATTTCAGCAGAGGAGAAAAGATTTCCTTGAGAAAACACCATCTCACCAACAGCTGTAACTCAGGACTTCCTGCCTATAAACAAGGATTCCAGATTAAAATATAGATCAAATAATTTTTAAAACCTTGCTCCCAAGGTTTATAACCTCTTTATAGACCAAACCTGACTGCAGGGAACTTTGTTTTGCCATCCAGTAAGGCCAGCCGTGCATCTTCTCATTGCCTTGTTTGTTCTAGTCTGCTACCAAAATAAAGATGTGAAAAAATGTTAAACCAGGCTGAACTACTGCTTGAACAACCTACCTGTCCACCCCAGCATCCCTCAGAAATTCCCAGTGTGGCCCTGGGACTAACAAAGGGCCTGCTTTTGCACAGGCTAACAGATGATGTATGATGTGAAGTCATATGTTATTTTTAAATGTCAAAGTTGTTAGCTAAACAACCAGAGAAGTGGTCACTTCTGTACGGTCAGAAATCAAATGGAGAGAGCAATCCTTCAAGTGATTTGTACCTGGAGTCACTGCAAGCAGGGGAAAGCTGGCACCACTGTCAGGTTGTTTGGATTGTGGATACAAGGCAGAGAGGAGAAACGTCATGCAGCGGTGTTTTTGCTGGACTGTTCTGGGTTTGTGACCCCTCCACTGAAAGCCTTGGGTCTCATCTTCATGCTCATTCATGCTCGTTCCCCACTGCTGTGAGCACTTGCTGAATTAGAAGCTGGTAGTTCTCAGCATTTCAAGCATTGCAAGTCAACAGGCAAGTCCTGGGAAAAAAAGAGACCTTGAGGAAACACTGGTCCCTTGGAGCCATATCAGCATTAGGACTCCCACTGTTGCTACCAGAAATGAGGAGGAGCAACAAGATGAGACCTGGTGACGAAAGCTCTTTGCAGACACCTGCAAAATGAAGAGCACTGACTTTAGCTTGATTTGGAAAGATTTGGGAGACCTCAGTTCCACCCTCTCTTCCAATCATGCTATTGACATCGAATCATAGAACTGTCAAGGTTGGAAGAGATCTTTGAGATCATCAGGTCCAACTGCTTGCCTAGAGCTTGCAACACCACTACTGCTAAAACAGTGCCACTAAACCACGTCCCTCAACACCACATCCACGAGCCTTTTAAATACCTCCAGGGATGGTGTGACCATTTGAGGCTGTGCCTTTAAGAAAGCGACAGTGCTGGGACACTCTGGCTGAATGTTTTGGTGTGGAATGAAAACATTCAGATATTCTAAACGAATTTCATTGGTAGATTGGTAGAATGCAACTTTAAGTTTTAGTGCAGTTGGAATTTTCCTCAGTTCCTCTCTGTTCTCCCATTCCAGCCTGTCTGCTTCTGAGCAACTAGCCAGAGCTTGACCTCAAATACCAGATAAGCAAAACTAATCCCTGCATGCGCTTGGAGGCCTAATAAGAATTTCCCTCCTTAATAACTGCCTTTTCTCTCTCTATAACCCTTATTGGGAAAAAAGGGAGGTAGGGGGAGAGAGGGGGGTACAGGGGGGAATTTTGTTGTGTTATTTTTCTTTGCTGTATATTTCTGTATATATATTGTAAATACTGTATATATTGTGTATACACAACCTGCATTCCATATTGCTTGTAAATAGAGCATGTCCTTTGCTTCTCTGGCTGGGCTGGGTGTGGTTTTTTCCCTTTCCTTGTGGGGGAGGGAGAGCTGGGCCTTCTCTCAACCTACTACAGATGGTGATTCCACCACCTCCCTGAGCAACCTGTTCCAATGCCTGAGGACCTTTGCTGTGAAGAAAGTTTTCCTAATATCCAACCTGAACCTCCCCAGCACAAATTGGGGCACTTTTCCTATTGTTCTGTCACTTGTTGCATATGAGAGAGAGACTGACTCCCACCTTGCTCCAACCTCCTTTCAGGCAGCTGTAAAGAGCAATGAGGTTCCCCCTCAGCCTCCTCTTCTCCAGCCTAAACAACCTCAGTTCCCTCAGCTGTTTCTCACAGGACTTGTGTTCAAGGCCCTTCAGCAGCTTTGTTGCCCTTCTCTGGACACATTCTGGCACCTCAGTGTCCTTCCTGCAGCAAGGGGCCCAAAATTGAGCACAGTACTCAAGGTGTGTATTTATGTAGTTGATGTGCCAGAGGTTTAATTAGCCAGGAGCTCCTTTCCAGAACAACTGGGAAGGTCAATATTCCTGGCTATCAGCATGGCAGGAAAACCCTAATATCCTAATCACTGTGGCATGCTTCCTCCTGCCCATTACCTATTGATGATGTAAAAACCTAACTGGTATTCAGGTAATGTTTGTTCTAAACAGTGGATCCAAATGCTCTTGTCTGTGAAGAGAACAGAAGTTTAAGTTAACTTTGCTCATCCTTAGCTTGAGTGGACACATCCCAGTGAAGTGCAGGATCTCTAGCTTCAGAGCACTGCTCTTGTTTAACTTAGGCTGAATTGCATTAAGTTGATGCCGATTTCAAATACACACAGATGCACGAAGACAGGCCAGGCTTACATGGAGCTGTTCCAGAGTAGTTCCTGAGCCAGGGATGTGTCCAGATGTGCAGACCAGCCCTGGTAGATGAGCTGAGGGCTGTGGCTGCCTGCAGCTGGGCTGAGGAGGGAGGGACACGAGCAGGACACCGTGTGCACACACACTGCGACAGAAGCTGCTAGCGTTGGGTATGGAGAGGAGACCCCCAGAGACATCTTAGCACCCTATTCTTCTTCTCCCACTAAAACCTGTCCCTGGATACAGCTGCTGGCATTCCTAAAGGCACAGCTTTAGCTGTTCCCCACACCTTGCTTCTACAGCAGTTTCTATCAATAACTGGATTAGGAAAGAAAAGGCCAAGTTATCCCAGTGCCATAGACATTGGCCCAGGCATACTGTCTGCCAGAATTTCAGTCAGAACAGGGCAACATTTTGAAGGCAAGTCTGGTCAGCCTGGGCCTTCAGGGATGTGTTTATAGATTTCTAAATACATCGTGGCTCCTTGGCTGAGAGCTACAATTGCTCTGCTTAGGGAGAGGGAAACAAATATCCTGCCAGTGCGGCTTACACACACACACACACTCACACACACTTGATCCTGACTGCTGCCCATTTAGCTCAAAAGCCTTTTCTTTCTTTTTCTTTCTCTGCATGTAATAAATTAATTGTTTGTATATTGTCAGCATTAAGCAGACAGAGAAGTATGCAAGCTGGAATGTTAGCTCCAAAGTTATTTTAAATATTTGGGTTGTCCACTTAAACTGTGTTTAAATAAAGTCAGTGTGAATTTCTTCCTTTCTTTGGTGGCATGATCAAGTGACGCTTTCTGTCATTACATACATCAGTAGTTAATGGCCAGGTTGAAACATGACAAGCTAATTGGGATGTGAGGGTTTGGGGTTTATGTAACCACATTTCTGACTTTGTGGAGGACTATGCCTAGATTTTCCAGATTTCCTTCCCCTCCACCCGCCCCCCTCAAGAAGGGTAGCAGCTGTGTGACCAGACACCTGGAATGTAGGGTTAGGAGCTTCATGACAAAGTAAACCTTAAATCAGGTGCCCTCACCAACCAGTTCTGCCTAACCTGCTGTTTCAGGGGCTCTCATAAGACTTTAGCTCTGTGACAGACAGTTTTATTTCCTGCTTGAGTTCATACCTCTGGGTATGTCCTGGCAGCAATGGAAACTGAGCAGAGCCCCAAAGCTTCTGTACTTGGAAAACCTGGGTTTAAAGCATGAGCGAACAGAAACAGACTCTGAGGCTCAATACTCAGAGGTTACCATGTGTGTTACAGCCAGCTGGCTTTGTTGAACAGTTGCTTAGGACTTGTCTACTCAGTGAAATGGAGAAGAATTAGGAATCAAATTCAGAGGCTAAGTTCATGCTTTTGTGTGGATGCACACTTTTAGAAGGCTAGATAAATGAATCCTTTAATTTAGGTTTGCCACACTACTGTGATTCCTCTGCATTTTCCCAAGTTGCTCCTGGAGACAAGGCCCATTAGCGTTTGTCTGCACATCACAGTTCCAACAGGCTGTGATGCCCTTGCTCCTGAATGACTGACCCCTTATGAAGCCAAAGGGTACTGTTCCTCCTCAGTTTACCTCACCTGGAAGTTTTCTGCACAAGTCATTATGATGTAATCTTATTGTGTGTTAACAACTCTACCTGTCCCACCCCAGCAGGCCTAATGGGCTGTGGGGAGAGAACAATTTCTACCATATTGGGCATCTAGTGTAGATGTTCCAAGATGCAACTACATGAATACATAAAATAACCAACAAGTACATGGCACAGGCAACTAGTGACACTAAAAGCAAAGATCTTGAAGCCCAAACTTGTCTTATATTATGCTAGTTACTTAATAGGTAGACTTGGTTTAGATATCTGGCAACCACAGAATAGGGAATGGACAAAGTTTGTTCCTTCAGACATCTGTTGTATGGGACAGAAGGAAAAATCTAGATTTACAGGTCCTATTTAGCTCTATAAAGCTAGATTAACCCAGGCTCTACTACCCAGAGGCTGTCCATATAGGGGGCTGGTACAGGAGATGTGAATTTGGAAGACTCTAGATTTCCTCTCTACACAGTCAAGCTTTTAAGAGATGCTAACTGACTTTCACATATGCCTGCTAACCAGAAGCCAGCCCTCCCTTCTTGCTTAGAGAGTCACAAAACTACAGAACAGCTGAGGTGGGGAGGTCCTCTGGTCTAACCCCTCTGCTCAAGCAGGGCCATCTAGAGCAGGTTGCCCAGGACTGTGTCTAGATGGCTTTTGATCTACCCAAGGATGGAGATTCCACAACCTCACTAGGCAAGCAGCGGCAGTGCTTAGCCACCCTCGCAGCGTGAAGAGTTCAGAGGGAAGCTCCTGTGTTTCAGTTTGTGCCCATTACTTGGGGTTCTGCCACAAGGTGTGGGGTTCTGCCTGGCTGTGAACACACCTCTGATACACCAGTTACACTGCAGCCTGTGCACACGTACTTGTCGTGAGGCAAATACGAAGAATTTTATTCCTCAGAGGGAAAAAAGTTATCTTACACCTTCTGAGCTTTCAAACAAACACAACACATCCTAGCCCTTAAGGTACCCTTCGTCTGACCTTGCAGAGGTAATACCTGAACAAGTCATCCAAAGATCTTCTGTAACAAGGAAGCGGTCAGCTCCCGTGTTGCGAAAGTATCAAGCATCTACTCATTAGATAGGAATACAACTAAAACTCACCCAAAGCCCCCAGCTCTCTAAATCAGGTAGAGCTTATTTGCCTTTACTGCTTGCTAACACTGAAGCACCGCTGTAGGTGCAGCAAGGATGTGTTTTGTCTGCTTAAAATCATAGAATCATTACAGTTGGAAAATACCTCCAAGATCATCAGCTCCAACCTTCTACCCAACACCTTCATGACCACTAGGCTGTGTCCCAAAGTGCCTTGTTTCTTAAACACCTACAGGGACAGTGACTCCATCACCTCCTGGGCAGCCTGTTCCAATGCCTGACCACTCTTGCAGCAAAGAAATTTTTCCTCACCTCTGGCCTAAGCCTCCCCTGGTGCAGCTTAAGGCCAGTACCTCTTGTCATGTTGTTGGTTACTTGGGAGAAGAGGCCAACACCAGCCTAACCTGAACCTCCTTTGGGGAACAATGAGGTCTCCCCTCATCCTCCTCTTCTTCAGACTAAACAATTGCAGTGTGCCCAGCCTCTCCTCATTGCCCTCCTCTGTACCCACTCTGGCATCTCAATACCTTTCTTATACTGTGGTGCCCCAAACTGGACACAGTGCTCGAGGTGCATCCTCCCTAGTGCTGAGTATAAGGGAAATGCTTACTGGGAAGTACAGTGCTACAGCACGAGCTTCAAACACCTTCTTTACACGAATACAAGCTTAGCACCATTAAGAGAGGGCCTTTCTGAGAAAGCTCTCATCAGCTGCCTATCCCATCAGCCAAAGACAGAGAGATACCAAGAGGTGCACCCATATTGGTTCATCTGGGTTTATTAGGAAACTTTTGTGGCATCATCCTACAGGATTAAGGAAAACATTCCACATTACTACTTCAGCAATTTAAAATGTCACCTGAGCTACTAAAACTACACTGGCTTTGTGCTGAAATAATGGTTGGATTTGATAATGTATGCTTGGACTCAATGATTTCCAAGGTCTTTTCCAACCAAAACTATTCCCTGATTCTACTGCAGGCTATCAGATACAACCCTGAAGAGACACAGTAATTACCTCATAGTTTCTGATCACAGTGTTGAAGGAAACTCTCAGCACGATGCAGTATTTGCAGCAGTTTAGGGTAATCTAAACAGGGGAAACCCCAGTTCCTACCCCAGTCACAAGTCTTGTCTTCCTGCTTTATTAGAGTCACTCATGCAACTGCGTAGACATTAGGTCAACAGGAAACCCTCTTGGACAGGTGACCAACTTCTTAACATACTATCTTTTTAAGGTGTGACTAGAGGTGACAGAAGTTTCAGGGTTGTTTCTAGAACAGCTCATCTGTGTCTGTAAACATTAACACTTTGAATTTATTTTCATGGAGGCTTGAGCTGGACTGAAGCTCAGTCTGCCATTCTGCAAGAAAAGCCCTACTCATTTAGTAAGGTCTGGACCACGGCTGTCCCCAGGGATGTGGTATGGAATAACCTGACAAACCAGAATAGCACAAAATGAGATCCTCCCCACAAGCACTTCAGCTCTTCACACCAGAGCTACCAGCTATCTGCTAGCTCCTTTCTCCATCTGTACCCAAGTGACTTTCAAAGACAGGATCTGGACAAGTTTTAGCAATGTGCTGAGAGAGCACACCTGTCAAGAGCCACTCCACAGCCACACAGCTCAAGAGCTGAGCTGGACCATATTTCTCTGGAAGAGTAGTAAACAAGCTAGGTTGACACCACATTCAATCATTACAGCAGAACTTGGCAAGCCATGCAACTTTAAGTCTGTAACCACTATAAACTGGCATGAAGGGGTACAGAAACTCAGTATGCAGGGCAGCTTCATGTTTTTTTCTTCTGTCAGGCTGATGAGGGTCTTGGACTCAATCTTCAAAAGTACCTTCCAACCCCTAACCTACTGTGAGTATCAATACATCGAACTTCAAAAGTTGCTCCATAGTCTGAGATAGCAACATCAAGACATCTTAGAAAACCACCCATGCATTAAAATGATGCTATGTGATAGCACAAAATGTGCTCTGCTTGGTCTCAGTGACTTTGCTGTATGAACATGGGAGTTAATTGGGCCCTGGGGAAGTCACTGAGAGGCTTTGTCAAAAGAACAGGGAATATGAAGTAAGGGTTGATGTAGCAAGTTTCTTCTACTTGAGATGAATTTCTGAACAGGCTTGTAGTTAACAAAACTGTTCTCCACCCAGACACTGGTGGCTTTTATTTTTCATGTATGCTATACCTAGGTGCAGTAATAAGGCCAGGAACTGCAGTTTCAGTGCAGCTTTTTAGTCCCCTAAAGCTGCAGCCACCCCAGGTCATTTTTATGGAGATCTAAACGAGGCTCCACGGAAAATCAAATTCATGTTCCTCAGAAGCTCCTTGGCCACTTACTTTGTTGATGAGTTTAGGAAAGTGTCACTTCCTGAAGGCTAATTGCAGAGGACTTACTGATAGATGTGAGATGGCAGCAGAAGCCATGCAGCTGCCAAAGGGGAGACAGGAATTGAGCAGTAAATATTTGAACGGTGTGGAGAGCGAGGAGCTACAGAACAGGCACAAGTAGTTTGCATGAGTTTGGTCTTTAAAAGGAAGCATTCCAGGCAAAGCTTTAAGGAAAAGGTGGCTCACTTTAATAACCACAGGCACTGGTCACTATTTAAACAAGACATTCTAAAAAAGTAATCACAATTTGTCCCATAGTAGTTTACAAGTGGATGGTATACATTAAGATACAGAGGTAGAAGTTCACTTTTACAATGCTTCACTACTACAGATTACCAAATTCAAGGCACAAAATTGTTTGCTTTACAAAAAAATACTGTAAAAATGTCATTTACTGTTCTACAATGTGAGTACAACTTAAAGAAAAAAAATCTTCACACTCTTCTTTATTCTGCAGGTCAACTTGCATCAGGCATTATTCTACGTTTCCTTTGCTAATAATTGGCATTTGACCGGCACTTCCATAAACAGTTTGCATCTCAGCTGAGTTGCTTTGTCTGTTAGGCATGAGTCCAGTTATAGAAATGTAATACAACAGCTTCCTGGGGGGGGTGGGGGGTGGGAGAACTCTGTGAGAAGTAAGAGTAAGTAGGAAGAGAAACATACAGTTTGTAACTGCAGATTGGACTCTGACATACAGAAGGGAACAGAACAGAGCATACTTCAAATCAAGTGACTTGGAAAAAAAAAATCAGTTTAAACCATAGACTGCATTCCTAGAAAAGCAGAGGCCCAGGACTAGTTTGCTCTGAGCATATTGGAGACATTCACTGGCCTTTGAATCAGCAGAGACATACAAAGTCCTTTTTCTCTCTGCTGAAATAGAACACACACAGTTGCTACAATAGAGTGACATCACAATTTGGCCATGTGTCCTTCCAAGTGCTGGGGTGAACAAGCGGAGATGCATTCAGAAACTGGAATTTGCTAAAAGGTCATGAGCAGTAGCTGAAGAATCAAGGTTCCCTTCCCTCCCCATTCCCAAATAACAGAGGGAAAGACAGTTTCTGAAACATTGCTTTGTGGAGCTGGAGAGGGTGCTTAGGGGCCTTGGCAGGCTGAAGAAGAGATCTCACACAGTGCATCTCTACAAGAAGTATCGTGACCGGTTCCCTGTACATACAGTGATATTCTAAAGGACAATGGTGGCAGCTACATCATAAATTCACTTTGCTTACCTATCACATTTTCCAAGTATTCTAGTCAGTTTTTATTTACAGTATATATAAAAAAAAAATCATTGATTTTTTTTGAGTTCAATACACAGGTTTAGGACTCAAGAGAATGCCACGGTAAGATGCCGACATTTGCATGTTAGATGCAAGTGCACTTCACCATTCAGTCATATAACATGATCATATTCACCATCACACCTCAGTCCATCCAAAATAGTGTCAAATCCCATTTTTTGCTTCATTGTTGTTTGTAGCTTGCTTCCTCTGAGCAATGAAAGGGTACATACACTTGTCTGCTCCCAGGAATCGGTACATGCACACCACTGCTTCAAAGGGCAGAATGCTGGCAAAGAGAGGTCAGCAAATGGTTAGAAGACAGCACAAACAAACCTCTGCTTACACTACGTACTTTCTCTCCCTAAGAAGCACAGTTACTATGGGGGAGGCTTCTTAGAGACTAGTGATTTTTATTTCACAGGGGTACTTAGAGAATTGCAATTCTGAAGTCTTAACCACACAGCAAGCAGAAAGGAGGAAGAAGCTATTTATTCACATGCCTCCATCTTAGATGAGGCTTTCTGCTGCTACTTTACAAGTGTGATGGCCTGTTTTAAATGGGGATGAGGGGGTGTCAAGGGAATCACAGAAGGCCTAAAAAAGCAAAGCATCAGCAGAGGTCATCAGACATTTCAGATATTCTTTAATGTAGGATTACTGCTAATGCCATTCTTTGATTACCAGATGTCTAACAACCTTGACTTACATTCTAAGCTCAATCACCCATCCTCAGAAAGTGAGGTCTGAAGAGAGACATTTCCCTCTCCCCATCTCCAGATAAAATCCCAAGAAGTGACCACGTGATAAGTGTACTGGCTACAGACCCTCCTCTCCTTCCCAAACCCACAAAATAGTACTTCAATTTTAAGTGCAGTGCTCACAAGCCCTAGTAAAGGACTAAGATAGGATTTCCTCATTCCTGGAAATAGAGGCAGGCATTCAGTGGAAAGCAGCGCACAGAATCCAGCCATGAGGAGTACTGACCACTGAAGCACTGAGAAGCAGACGTCACCAGTACAGGTGTCCTCACTGCCAGCACTACTGCTTGTACAGTAGCCACTGGAAGGCCTTTGATCTGAGTGCTGCTGCCTGGGGCATGGATTATGCAGAAGCTTTGATCTCCCTGTTGAAAGTGAAAGTGTTGAACCAAGACAACCCGAAGGCCCTTTGATGTGACTGTTGCTGCATAAGGCACTGCTTGTGTAGAGAGCACTGAAGCACTCTGAGCTTCTAAGAAGTCAGTTCCTAAAGATGCTGACAGTGGCCTTGACTTTCTGGAGAACTCTCCTTCAGGGAAGTGCTGAGCAGTGAAGGCTCCTCTAGTCTTTGGTGAGCCTATCCACCATAGGGGACTTGACACAGAGAAGAGCTACTGCCTTGCAAGGGGAATAAAAGTCCCCAGGATTGTCAGCTTCGGCCATCCTTTGCAGAAAGAAGAGGCAGTGCTACCTTCTAAAGGTTCCTTCTACAAGCCAGAGATTTAAAAGGATAACAGAGCTGTGAATCTGCTCTCTAAAGCAGACTGCAAGTGATGCTGCATCAGCAGGTCTGAGCCAGCTCCAATAGCATCATGCAGCACTGAACTGTTAGCCTGCTTACTAAAGAGAGTTTTAGTCTGTGCCTAGAAAATTTTCTGCAGGTCTTGAACAGAAAGTGATAGAATGTAAGTAAATTACCATTGGATAAAAAAAGGAAAATAATAGAAATCTAAATAATCCCATGGGACAGATCTCTAACATAAGTTAGTAATGCAAACTAGCTCTCTTCTCTCTGCTTCCTTTGCTCTGGCAGATACTAGCACTGGCTTCTGTGGGCTTTGCTGACCTGGTCTGGCAATTTTATGTTGGGGATAATTTCAACCCACCACAGAGAGCTCCCATCCAAAAACTGTCCTGTGTTAGACAGAACAAAGGACACAATCAAAAATAGCCCTTCCTCCAAACTTAGACCGAAAATGGATTTTCCATTTCTCTATCCCAACTGTGCAAGTTGTGGAGAATCTGCAGCAGGGCCTCCCACACACCGGCTCTACAGACAGAGCTAGAGGTTACTTTGCTGGCAGCTGCCTCCTTCCTCAAGAGGAACCCAAACAATGGAAAGAAGTCTGCTGAAAAGAAAATAGGATTCTAGAGAAGGGAAAATACCAGAAGGGTAAACCAAGGTTGCACAATACATGAGATCTCAGGTTTATGGAGCCTCCCAAGCAAGCCATGAATGACCTCTGAACTCTAACAAAAGAGCACCGACGGCCTGTGGGGGTGGGAGGCTGCTTGTACCCAGCAAGTGGCCGTGGCTCGCGAGCTTGAGCTGGCACCTCAGCTCCTACCTTTTCATGAAGGTGACCATATACATGAGGCGAGGTGTGCAGATCATGGGCTGGTCTGTGAGGATAGCTCTCATAGCCTGCTTCACACAGTATTCTGGTTTCAAGGGCGGGAGGAAAGGCTCGATTTCTTTTCTGAGAGAGTTAAGACATATAGTAAGACACAAAAAGGACTGCAGGCTCAGTCAAGACTTCATTAACCCTTTTCTTCGGAATGCCTCAGCAGGAACAAAGACTTCCCACTTTTCAGATTCACTCTTAAGTCACAAAGAATATCGCTCAAAATTTGTGTTGCCTAAGTACAAAAGGGCAGAGTCTCTTTTCAAGTTTAACACTGACCCATTAAAGAAAATCTAATCATTAATTTAATGCTTTTATGCAATGGTTTAGTTACTTGCAAAGCACTTTTATGACACTACAAACAGAGCAGAAGGCAATTTTACTCACCTGATCCTGCATCCTCTAAACATTCCTGTATCTACAAGATAAGGGCAGACTAAAGTTGTTTTGATGCCATCCTTTTCAGCAGCCTTCAATTCGTGGCTCAAAGATTCATGGAAACCTACAGCTCCAAACTTGCTGGCACAATAATCCTGTGTCAGTAATGAGGAAAGGGAAAACATGGAACTTGAAAAGGACATTAAAAATGAACTGTGCTCAAAGCCAAAACATAGCTGAGGTGATTCTGCAGAGGTTTTCAAATCAACAACAAAAAGGCACCCAGTGACTGGAGCATCACATCAACTCATTTATCACTTTATTTTCGAGGCAATTAGTGCAGCAGGAAAGCTGAAGGTAGGAGGATATCACCTTGGATTCAAGTCTTTGAATCAGGCAGGCTTCACAGGGCAAGTTACTCCAATTACCAGCTTGCTTAATATTAAATGGTACAACAAATGACTGAGACACCCAATCCCACCTTGAGTCAGATAAGAAAAGGTTGGAGGGCTGGCAGGGAATAGATGTAAAATCTTAAATGCTTTGCTTTTCAAGCTAGCTTCAACAGAAGATGCCATGGAGATTTGAGAGCATTGTTTATTTTTCAGAAGTGCACACAGCTTGTATATCAAAAACATTATGTTCAGCAACATGCAAAAAGTATCTGCTTAGGCAGCAGCAGCTGAGCTTTCTCTTGGAAGTCCAGCTCTGCTGGTGGTCACACCCACAGACTAGGGAATTCTTTGTAGTTTTCTGAAGACAGTGAATACTCCACAAAGCCTGAAGTTACACCAGCTTCATTCATTTGTTACGAAACGCTGCGGCTTAAGGTCCAGGCCTGAGCCTTACCAATCTGCAGAGAAGTCTGTGCTGCTGGGGCAATATGGCCATGATTCTGCTAGACATGTTAAGTAGTTCTCACTGACAGAATGCTTTTTGTTCACACTTGTATTTGTGCTAGTGACCCAAAAAGCAAGATGAGTCTCTAATACTAACCTAGTTTATGTACCCAGCAAGTTTCACAAACTGGTGCTCTCAAAGAGCTGCTAGCTATGAGACAATCTAATGCTTTTAACCAGGAGTCCAGTGAAGCACAGAGCCATGTATGCTGGAAGAAAGGCTGGCAGCCATTTCCTCACAGAAACAGGAAACAGATTTTGAAAACCTTGCCTTGAGCTTAGCACTGTAGATCTTGACAGGAGTAGGTAGGTGGGCACCTCTCAGGTTCCTTAAATATATCAGGCAATTCAAAGATCATTTCGCATTCTGAAATCTTTAGCCAACTCAGGATTCCTCTCAAAGTAGCAAGTCTACATGCAAAGCAGGTGAATACAGTGTCTGCTCAAGTCCTGTGGATCCCACCCAGGAAATCATGTTGATGTGGGACTTGGCACCATAGCTTCCCACTATCTTTGAAGATTTGACTTAATTTTCTCTAGCTGATAAAACAAAAACCTTATCCTAAGCAAGAAGTGCTAATTATAGTCCAACAAACCTCCACTCCTGCAGTGCTGAACAATCCCAAGGAGCTTGCAACTGTCACAATGTGTCCATGATTCATTTCCAGCATCTTGGGAAGGAATGCTTTAGTGGTCTAGAAAGTCAAAAAAAACACACCACAAACCAACATAAGAGAAATCAGCCACCAACATTCCTCATTAGAGACAAGTGATCAAAACCTCTCCATTCATTATCAAGGGTTGTGAGGCATGATCACCACAAAGCTTTTCAACTCCAGGTTTGCCAGCACAAAATCTGCACCTTCTTTGTGAATTCAGACAACAAGGATTGCAGACCAGAAATCCTAAGGTTAAAGGATCAGTTGAGCTCAGACATGTTTATTCTTCTGCAAGAGATTAGTTATCAGAAAGAGATAATTTGAACCCAAAATGGAAGTAACTTTTTTTCCCTTTAAGAGAGAAAAAGGAATGCAAAGTGTTTAATTGCACCATCCAGCCCATCTCTTAAGAGCAGTGCTGATTATCAGCTCCAGTTATTGGCAGTATGGTTTGTAAGCTAGATATGGCTACTTTTATCCCATTAGCTTATCACCCTGGCCATTGTACTTTAAAACAGGTACAAGGGGAAGAGCGTTTGCTGATGTTACTTTTCACATGTAATGCAGTAAATATCTGCTAGCCTAAATTATTTTCCATCTTTATTAGCATCCATAAACATTGCTTTAACTAGAAAAGACATTTCTATGATCAGTTATACTTTTCTATTATCAGTTCAAGAGCTTCAAATGAAACCAAAAAGCAAGTCTCCAGATGAAACGATGATTTTAGCCTTTTATGCTTTGGTTACAACAAAGTTTGTTTCTGTTTACAAGCCCAAGATTTAACAGCTTGAAAAATTAGATTTTAAGCAGTAAATTGTAAGTATTTGCTAGAAGATCACTCCTGCTAGAACCCCTGCTTTTGCCATATGGTTTTAGAAGCTGACTCAACACTTACTCAAAAAGTATTAAGCAGAGCACCATATATGCTAAATACTAATGATAAATTAACGGAGTAGTGAAATTGTATGAGTAGTTCAGACCTCCCCCAGCTTCCAGGTTGCCAGTGTACTATGAGATCATTTCTAAATAGCCAAAGAACTTCAGGCAAGGCTTTTTAATCACAGCCACGCCCAGTTACTATATACATCTCTTAATGACAGAGCTGTTCTTTTCTGATTTGCTGAGTACCATAAATGCTGGAGCCTCCCAGAAATCTGGGCTTCCCCTGTCAGTTGGATCCAAACAGAGCACACAAATGCCCCTTCAGTATTTGCTGCTTGCTTGGTCGTGGGTCTGAGTGGAGTCAGCTGCATTCTTAAAGAGACATGCAAGCTGCAGCTGAAGCCATCTAATTCCATTCTTATGCTGTCTGCATTTTCCAATCGCAGACGTCAGGACAGTTTTGCTCTAATGATTTTCACATGTTCTTGTACAACATTTTTGCCTGCAGGTGTTAAATGACTAATCCAGACCTCTTAACACCACACAAAAGAGTGTTTTCACTGGACAGCTGGCAGAGGAGATTAACAGACCTCCTCACTCCTTGCCTTTTCTACTGTTGACTCACACAACTCCTAGATTCTGTCATAACTGCAATAATGAAGCTAATTATAAAAATAATCTGAGAGCGACTTGCCTTGCACTTGTTTGCTTACTCATGGCAGGGATCTCTAAACCTCCTATAGAGAGCCCTGGACAAGAGTTTAGTTTGCTGTTAAACTAAGCTGTGCCAGGCACACCAAGTTTCAGCCTCTCCTCTTTGTTGCATGGCAACAAAGGCCAGCCCTCAGAGGGCAGTGCCACCTGGAAAGGTGAGAGGCACTTGGCCAGCACTGAAGTTCTGCAGTATGGTGTTTGTCTGCAGCCTGCCTCCAACACCAGCACAGTGATGGGGGATACACCGCCTGGACCCTCCATGCTATCCCTGTAAGAGCTCTATGCTCCCAACTCAGTCCTGCTCACAATTTACTCCCCTCTGGAGCATTAGTCAGCTCCATCAATAGTTCCCACTCATGCCTCAGCTATCTGTCCACATCAGAATGACTGATTGCCACCTCATGCTGCCAGAAAGCTTGATAAAGCAAACTGAAGCCCTGGCTGAAAACCACAGCAACTGCAGAAAGGAAGGGGCACTCATCTTGGAGTTTCTCTTGGGGGACTGAAAGAAGGGGAAAAAAAGCAGTAATAGATTTATTTTCCTACCACTTCCAAGACATGAGTCAGTCTTTTCTTCCATGAGAAGTGCACCATGCTTTGCTATGCCACTGCCTTTTTTTTTGTTTCCTCCTATATTTTTCTATTTTTTAATTGTGAGGAACTATTATGTCCATAAATACCATTATTTAAGCTGAAGAAGAGAATTTTCCCAGGCATATACATATTGGGCTACAGAGAATAACTAGAACCACCAGCAGCTGTCAGAAAGCCTGCACTCCAACACAACAATTACAAAGACTGAGTTTTCAGAGCTTGTGACATTTTCAGCCAAGAGGAAGTGGCACATGATGAACAATTCCTGCTGAGGACAACTTTGGATGACATCTTTGGCAGTTCAAGTGCAGACTCAACAACTCCCAGCAGCAGGACTACAGTGACTTCATGTATGTCATCTCTTAAAAGGCCATTTATGGCCCCACAGGAAAAAACGCAGCTCCTGTGCTCTGAAGACATTTAGCAATTCAGGGAAATGTTTGCATGACACCTCAGTGTTCTGAAGCAGCCTGTTCAGAGCAGGTCCTGTGCTTTCTCATGAGATATTACCCTGCAAATCCATTTAAAACCTGAAGCTGAAGCAGTCTATAAAGATAGCACAACTGTCATATATAGAAAGCTTAGCAGGCAACTATCTATCTCAAATCTCAGAGAAAGTCATCTTGGTTGCTGCCATTCTCCAGCCATCTGCAACATCTGGGAGTCAGTACTGGAAAACAAGCACTGTCAGAGGCAGACACACCCTATGGGGGGATGCATTTCCAGCCTCAGAGTGAAGACTTGCCCACTGCTCCTCCCAGCCACCTCTTGCTGGGAAAAACAAACCCCAACTGAAGTTACTCTCTGTCACAGTATAAGCAATCCCCAAAGAAAGCAGTATTCTTACTGAGCCTCCTTCCTAGACTGAAGCAGCTTCCTCCATACTCTGGTCCTCAGTTTTTCTGCCTGCCACATAAACAAGATCAGCCTAGTTTCTTGTTCCTAGATTCTTTCAGCTTCAGCTACATCTGCCTACCAGACCTGAAGTCTTCTGTGTGCTTGTTGTGCTGCTGAGAAACTAGTTAAGAGTTTGGCCGGCTCAGGGCAGGATGCCTCCTGGGTGGCCTTCCCATCTGGAGTTTGTCTGAACAGGTAGCACAGCCCACATCAGTCTGAGGTGATGCATGGCCATGCTAATCCTCCATTAGAAAAAAGTATTAGAAGACACCGAGCAAGAAATGTGTTTTGACCATGGCATTAGAGGTCATGAACCAGGCCCCCAAAATAATTCAAATCAACTCAAGTGATTTAATCAAACTATCTGCCTTCTAGTTTGATGCTTTGGCTTTTGGTTTTACCTCTCACAGCTGCAGAGGAAGACGCATAACCAAAACATTTAAGTACTTAAAGTCAGAGCCGAGTCTCTTATTAATGACAAACATAAGACTTCTCCACACTGAGGAGAAACTAGCAAGCAGAGTAGAGTGGCTCCAAGGAATCGTCGTGATGCATCAGGGAAGTGTTCAACACCACAAAATTGAAGTTAAGCATCCTCTTCACTCAAAATTACCTGCTGCTTCCCTTTTTGTAAATAGTAAAAATGGACCACCCCCCCAAAAAGCATAGTGCAAACATGCAGATTCCAGCCTACATTTCCACCCTGGTGGAGCTACAGCAACTAGGCAGGCTGGCTAGAACATAGGAAGCTGTTCTGAACAGAGCGCAAAGCCAGTTTTCCAAGCGAGTTTAACCTGTAAGTTTTTTGGCACCTGCGGATCAATTCCTGATCTTTTAAGCATTTCCCTCTATGCTTCTGAATATCCCAGCAAGAACAAACTATTCCCAGTAGCTGTAACCAAACATTTCATGTGCACACAGCTTTAATGACTTGCTTCTCACAAGTGTGAAACTGAACAAGCATTTACATGTCACTTCATAGCTTTCGTAATCTGTTCTCAACATTTTGGTTTACGGCAAATTAACTTCTAACAGTCTAGCACTTCTTCCCTCCCCTTCCCCAAATTCTTTAGTCCCATTCTTAATGAAACAGAACTCAAAAGATTGTGCAACACAAAGAGCAGCCCAGCTGCAATGTCAAGACAAATTAGTCTAAATACAGCAACTGAGAATATGAAGAAATTACTGTGTTTGGGAAAGTGATTTTTTTAATTACATTTTGGATTAATTATTCTTAAGGAGGAATGCAAGTGCCCAGGGAAAACAATGTCAGCTGTATGCAGCTCAGGACAATGGGTACTGAGTGCAGAGAGCACAGCAAAGTGTGTGTTACCTCTTGTTTGTACCAGAGAAAGCAAGCAAGCGAGCAGGTACCACGCATAAGGTCCTTTAAGTTTCTGGGTTTCACTACAGTCTTTTCATAATTTCTGCCTTCTCTCCATAAGTAAGCTCCTGTACTGGCAGGCAGGAATTCCTTTATGCCAAAAGAAAATTCATTGTCCTTTCAGCCCCTTCAGGTAAGGAGGACAGGGTATGGTTTTCCCCCTGGGGCTGACCAGAGCAGGCGAGTTTACCTGACTCCAGCTCTCCACACCAGTAGTGTACTGGTGTAGCAGAGAAGACATCTCCCAAGCCACAGCTGTTCCTGACTGCCAGGACAGCTGCATGACAGTGCAGGTAAGGCAGCATTTGGGTGAAAGTGTTGTTTCATCTGCATGTTAAACACCACTTGGCCAGACCCAAGAAGCAAAATTGGTGTCAAGGACTCATCCAGACAACTCTGGGAACTAAGGTACCAGAGACAGCAACAGCCTGGTGTCATGCATTTCAGCTAATGCTGGACTACTACTCTCATGCAGCAGTGGAGCCAGTGACAAGAAAATGTTTTTGTCTATCCTCTTGCCCCCTCAGCTTTTCTTCCAATTCTCCTTCACAGACCACAGCAGGACATACTGCAGGTTCTCCTAGGCCCATACGGAATCCATGACCACCACACTGCAGGTTCTAGTCCCATACAGAACAGCAAGTGGCCATCACTCCACCACAGAATGAAACAGATATCCACATGCCCCAGTTTCCTTTCCAGTAGCTGAGATGGAATGCAGGAAGGTCCCTCTAAATCCTCTACTGTGGCAGCCTTGCCTTGCAGTAGTTCTGTCCAAACTGGGTAGCACTGGCACTACTGTGTGTTAAAAGGGAAAGAAAAGTGCCTGGAAGGCAGCAATACTCCACAACAAGCTTATCAGTAAATACTCTGAAGTTATTTTCAGCTACAGCCATATAGCCCAGCTTATTTCAGAGATAAGCACTTCAAGTTTTATAAACACAATAAAACTTCACTTGCAGGACTTGAGTAAAAGCTATCCCCAAACAGTTTTAGAAGAGGCCTTGAAAATCCTACATCTGTGTCACTTCCAACTAAAACTTATTCAAGTTAGAGGCCAGAATATCAAAAGTGCCTTCTCACCCACCAAAGCACACAGTTACAAGCCTCGCTGTAACCATTTACTTTCCTTCTAACTTTATTTGGTTCCAAGGAGGAATGAGAATGACTTGTCACTTGCACTATCATCTCGACTTCCCCCAGAAGCTCTCTGCATCCTTTTTACATTCCATTTCTCTCAAATATTAGGTTAAGGTGAGATTAGTAACTGTGCCAAGACTACACGAAAATAACTGCTCCTGAGCTGAAACTTGAGAGACCGCACAGCACAAAGGACATGGCTGCCTGTAAGTCTGAATACAAAAGGCAGAAAGAAATCTACAACTACTGTTGACCTTGCTAACATAAGGTGTTCTTTGAAGGACCTTAGATGTCTCTGCTGACTGTTTTCAAGAAGCTCTGGGCCCCTTCTGGACAATTAGCCACTAGGTAAATGTTAGACTAGCTATGGAAATCAGTACTATTTCTGATCTTTGGTTTCTATTGTCAAGAAGTGATAATGAGAAGTAGGCCAGAATCACTCCGTCTTCCTCAAGTAATGAATTAACAGACATTTCTCTGAACTTGTGATGGGTCTACCCAGATCCTTTGGCACCAAAAAGGATCAGGAGATAAACCTGACATCCCCAAGCCAAACTTCCAGAGACAGCACAAAAGAAAACCATTCAATGATTGCCCTGCGTTCACGAGTGCTAACTAGGCCTTCCAACATTTTATCTCAAAAAGAGATCCTTAGTAAGCTCTTAGCAGGCAACACAACCTTCTATTTCTCTATTTTAAGTCCTTCACATAACCCCCCAGGTTTGGGGCCATGTGGATTCCTTTAATATTGAATTGCAGCTGCAGTTCCTACTTAACATAGATGCACAGCAATAATGCTACATTTTGCCTTGTAATCAAGAGCCCAGGGAAGAACAAGATAGACTTAAACAGAAGCCTGTAATGATGATGAGTAACAAGGAAGCAAAGCCACAGCCCCAGACCCAATCCTCTGCAAATGAAGGATATCCAAAGTCTGAAGATCTACCCAAATTAAGAGGTGAAGATAAAGTGAACACTTTGAAGAACTAAGTCACAATGAAATGCAACATAAACTTAAAACAGTAGTTGATTTACAGGGCATCTTTTTTCCTCTCTCCAACTCTACATTAAACACTGCTTGGAAGTACATGAAGTCTTAAAAAAACCCACCAAACAAAAAACCAAGTGCTTAAAGTAATGGCTTATTTCATTATAAATCCACATGAGTAATTAACATTCCTGTTTTCTCCACCTCATGACCGATGCATACACCACCCACCACCCCCCCGTTTCTCAACAAAGTATTTAATCAGCTGAGAAGCACCAAGATTGTACAACACTTGATTAAATCTTATTTACTGGAGTTTGCAAGTGGGTTTCTTAGCAGTAACAAACAACTGTCATGCTATTAAGTAAGCCACAGGCCATGTCTACATTACAACCTTGCTCAGCATTTGTACTATTTAAGGTGCAGTTCCAAAATTGCTTCAATTTTCAAAGCCAACAGTTACCACTGTTTCCCCTGAACGGGTCAGTTATTGTGCTCGTTCCTCTTACATGGAGTCAATGCATGTTGAATGTATCAGGAGAAAGCAGAAACTGAATTAAGTAGTTTCCTTCATCAGAACCTAGTGCCAGCAAGCTGTTTACAGTCAGCAGACAGTAAAGATAAGATAAGTAATGCTATTAAAAAAACCCAAACCAACAAAAACACAGGAAACCAATACCAGTAGTTATCTCTCAAACATTAATCACTGATTTCCACTCTTTACTACTCAAACTAATTACGCCATGCCCAGGGCAAATGAACACTGCCTGGCTAAACTGCCTTTCCTATAGTTTGTTAACAAGGCCCAGCTGAAAAAGGGTTGTGCCTACAGAGAGTGGGATGGGAAGAGCTTAGGGAAGGACATTGCAACAGGAACTTTTTTCCTGCTGCCTTATGCCACTACAATTGTATCTTCCTTCCCTTCTATGGGCTTCCTTTCCTGTGATCTTAGGTAACTAAGACTGGAGTAAAAAGCAGCTTGGTTCTCCCTCTCATCTGAAACACAGGGTAAGTACTCAGGAATACTACCTAAATAATACATTTCCTGCTTCAGAAATTTTCCTCCTTGACAAAAGCTAAGGTTTCTTGTGATGTGCTGCTAATCAAACTCCCAGCTCTCTTACAGAAAGCTTTTCTGTACTCTCCACCATAGCATTGCTCTAGGTTTTGAGTGTACTTTTAATCAGGGCAGGGGCTTAGGCACATGTAACACAGCCAAAGCTGGCCTTGATTTCTGTAACATTTCACTTCTGTTTGAAGGGGTCACTACTTCATAGGCATTCTGGGCATGAAGAAGTTCAAGCATTCCAGCTGAACTAGCCTTGTTATTCCTCTACCATCAAGTGAAAGTTGGAGCCTTCCTCTTACTGCTATGCACTCTGCAATCTTCATGCTTCTGAGAACTTTTGTACTGTCTTTAAGAGGAAACAGATTTTAGATTTACATGCTTTTAAAATTGTTTCCACCCTCAATGTCAAGCCTGTCATGTAAAGTGTCTGATCTTTCTAACGACTATGCCACCAGCCATTTCTGTGGAAGTATCTAGCTGCCTTTAATGGACATGCCATAAGGCAACCAACTTGTCTGCTTTCATCTGCACTTGCAGATGCCACTTCACTGATGTCTAACTTCCTACCTATGCAGCAATACATATCATTGTTTCAGTCATTGATTGTACATTTAGAACTCTTGCCCCCAGAGTCCACACATTTTCCCTTCCCTATGGTCACGAAAAACAAAGCACATTCCCACAGGCTACCCAGAGAGGCTATGAAAAATCTCCATCCCTGGAGATACTCTGAAGTTGTTTGGACACAGTCTTGAACCACTGGCTCTAGGTGACCCTGATGACCCCCGTCCATCCTTAACCATTCTGTGATTCTCCACTTAAGTACACCTACTCCCCGTTCAACAGACCATTGCTCTTCCTCAGGAAGACAGTCACAAACCAGAAGAGACCTTGTACTCTTTATCTCTGTGTTAACCATGAGTTTATCAACTCATGATCTTAACTAAGTGGGAAAGATGCTGATTCCTTTGCCTTATCTCCCCTGTATCGCCCCCTACGCTATAATAAATTATCCTCCTCTGAGACAGCATCTGTTCTACCTCCATTTCCCCTTCTCCTTTGGTCTAAAGCTTTTTCAGCTAGAGAGAAGGTCCAATGAAGCAGTGCAGAGCATCTAGATGAATTTCTTGGGGAATTAACAGGTTTCCAGCTGAGTTCAGAACACCCCCCCCGGCTGTTTTCAAAAATTAACCACATTCCCCTGGCTGTAAGATGCCTTCCAGTAACACCACCAGCTTCTGAAGGGTACTCTGAGCCTTCACAGACAATTCTGCCTGCTTGGAATTGTAATGCTTTTTACACAGGTTGGACAAAGCAATCATATTGGATCCTCCACAGCTAGCAATGAATAGGGAGGAAGATGGCATCTCTGTTGGAGCAGAGTGGAAGTATAAAACATAAATTGCCAGTGACATTTGCTGTGGACTTCAAATGCCAAACTACTCTAAAAGCTGAAAAGGCTTAGTAGTAGCTAAGATGGCATGGAAGAGAGCTGCTGGAGGCCTAGCTGTGTCTGCCTCACACAGCGAAAGAAGCAAGGGACAAGCCTAGAGTGCAGTGGAACTCAGGAACAAATATACACATGCCAAGCTCTGCAGTCAGCACAAATTTAAGGCATAACCAAGCATAAGAACTGAGCTTGCAAAGTACTTAGGCTCAAATGCTGACCTCTTGCTTCCTGCCCAAAGGCAACTTCTTACACTAGTTGATATTTATCCTTCACAGATACCAATCTCATTGTACTCTCCGATTATCACAGCTACCAAATAACAATTGCTGTTCAATTTTAAGCAAATATTAGATGGTTGGCAGCAGGCACTGCAAAGGACCACACAGTTTAAAGGAAGTAAGTCCTTCTGCTCCCATCTACCATGTCAGCATTTGAGCTTTCCAAACACCCAGTTTAACACATAGCTCCAACACAGCTGTGACAAGAACTGAAGTTACAGTCCCAGTAGGTATCACCATCAACCTCATTCTCCTAACTTTGCATTTCTCAAAATGTCAAATCTGAAACTACTGGTGAAGTGATGTAAGAAATTAACACTTAGGTACTCTTTCCACAAAAGCCAGTTTAAGCTCTGTTGAAGCCAAGCCACTAGAAATTCTGCTTTGTTTATATACCAACAAATGGCCACACAGCATTTCAGAGCTATGTTGACATTAGGGTAACAAATACATTAGTCCCTCATCTTCATTAGCACAAACTTGCAGCAAATGTCCAACCATTTGGAGAGCTGGGTTTTACTGCCAGCTATTTGATAATCTTAACAAAAAGGCAAACATACCCCTCTGAGTCAGCAAAAAATTCAAACAACAAATTCGTTTGGCAAATATTAGATAAGAGCTCAGAATAGCCTGTTCAGTGACCAAGAACACAAGCCAGCTTTTAAATATATATTTTTCTCTAGCTTGCCATAAGCTTAGTCATCTTCTGCAATATTTAGTAAAACTTGGTATTTTAGTCTGCATGTTTCCAAAATATTAGAGAATGGTACTGTCAGAGCTACTGATGGAAAATACGAAGTCACCGTTCGTGTTTTGTGATTTATGTACCAGCCTTTTCAAGAAGTTGCTGAACATGTGAGACAGTTGTCTTCTGTTCAAGACACCTTAATGAAAATACCTCCACAGAACTGCAATTGCCAATGAAAGCTGACTCACTTTTACTTATCCCCTCCATCTCAGTCATTGGGTCATTGATTTGAATCACTTATTTGATAAGAAGGAAAGCAAGTGTAGCACAAAAGGAATGAGATTAGAAGTAAAGTTTCCTTTTCCATGTAACAGTCTTCCTTAGTGGAAACAGAAGAATAAAAAAAGATACTACAGTTGAATAGAAATTTAACTTCAAAGTTTAGTTAGGAAACAGCAAGCACCTGGAAGGCTGCAACTTCCCACAAATAGGAAGTAAGATTTTTAGAAGCATGAAGTTTAGAGGTTTTCACAAACCCAAGGCGTTGCTTTTGCACACCTGCGGAAGAAAGAGCGTGCGGAAAACAGCCTTAGCTGGCAAGCTTTTGCTTCATATGCCAAAGGCTAAAATGGCAAAATATAACTCCAGCTAAGAGAGTGATCAAAACAGCAACTAACACAATGTTCAAAGATTCTGCTTGCACAGGCGTTTTAACCACACACCGGCAAACTGCTCGCTTTCCTGGGGCTGAGGTTTCGAAGACAGAGATACTTATTACCATTGCCTGCAGCAACGATGCTCATTCCCCACAAGCTGGAGCTTGGCCCTGGCCTGGTTTTTCCACACTCAATTGATTTCCAGAGAAGTCAGACTGCAGTAGGCACAGGGATCACTGCTATGACAGCAGTCATGGTATTGGTGGCAGCCAAATCAGCCAGAGTTGTTAACATTATTTAATGTGTTCAGAAAACTGACTTCCCTTTATCTAGGGGCTTTTAATAGTGTGCAGTCAAAACACTGCTATCTCTTTAGAAGCTGGCTTGTTAACACCAGTGGTGGATTTGCTATAGATTGGAACCATTTATGACTTCTTAACTATATGGAGTCTGTAAAATCCTATCCCAGAGAACCTGTGCAAGAATGAGCTATCATTAGACAGCTGCAGAGCTCTTGTTTACAGCTGTATGGTTCTATCCCTATTCCTCCTCACCCTTTCCCCAACACATGCCCCACACACTGGCTAGTTGAAGTCTGAAATATTGATGAAATGATTCTAAACAGAAAAACTGATCAACTTGGCCAAGAAAATTAATAACTTTCCTTGCTGCCCACCAGACAAGCCAGTGGACTGAATGGGCTCACCAAAGGGTATGATGAATGCCGAAGACACATTGAAGGGGGGTCCACATGTGACAGTTTGCCACCACAAAGCTAGCCTTGCAGTTCCATCAAATGCACTGGGTTGGAAAGGACCTTTAAATGTCACCTAATCAAACACCCCCTGCAGTAAGCATGGATGTCCCCAATTAGATCAGGGTGCCCAGAGCCCCATCAAGCCTGACCTTCAATGTGTCCTGGGACGGGAGGCTTCCACCACCTCCTTGGGCAGCCTGTTCCAGTGTTACATAGTAAGCCAACAGAAAATTTGGACGAGTTACTTTTAAGTGTGTATGGAAGCTCTTTTCCAAACTGACACTGAAAGAGGAGTGCTCAAAAAGCTGTCATACAAGTTCAAACAGATGGCAAAGAAGCCAGCACCAGGGCACATTTAGGTGCAGAATTCAACAGCCAAACAAACTTGAATTTCAAAAGGCTCACACCAAGCCAGTCACCTCATCTCCACAGCTGTTCCAGCACTCCTTGGCCTACCATGCCCTCCCATCCCAGTTGTGGTAACTCACTCATATCAAGTGTTACTTTAACTGGTATATAAATCATTATATTAACATAATTATTTACAAGAACAGAGTGTTCCTTTAGAAGTGTAAGCACAGAGGCAAATCGCTCTCATTTGCGACATGCCCTCTTTCAAACTAACCCCCAGAAGGAGATTCTACCAATCTCCAAGTCTCACCTACATTGTAACTGCATACAGCACTGCCTGTAAATGAGCTTCAGCTTGCCTTTGCCTTTTCCCCCCAAAAGACAGACAGGTATCAGTAACTTTACCATTGGTGTGAAGAGCTAGAAAACCACAGAGGTCAAGGGAGCAAAGTTTCTCAAGAGCAGCTCTGGCTCTGGCTTTTACAAAGGACTGAGGAAAAGTTTAGCACTAGAGATAGGTAACAACCCCCTTCCCCCCCCACAAAACCCAACCACCCTCCCACCCCCAAAAGAACCCAACACACCAACCAAAAACAACCCATAAGGGCAATCAAAACTTGAGAAGCCCTGGGAAAGAATAACACTTCACAGCTGATAGAGATAGACATTGAAAATATTTAAACCCAACAGCTCTACAATGGCAGAGGTGGCTGTAGAAAGCATAACATCCATCTTCCTTCAACCGGTCTAGTCAGGATAACTGATGACACAGAGCTACAGAAAAGGATTGCTCACCCACACAGAGCAAGACAGGTCAGTTAAGACAGGTCCTAGACAGTGATGCCAATTCTGGGTTAGGAGGACACGTAGCCACATCAGGATTGCTTTTCTCCACAGCTGAGCACACAAACACTCCTGCCCTCTGCAAGTCTGCAATAGTGGCTTGGCTGTTACAGAAAGTTAGTAGCTTAATGAGAGCTTATTAACTTAGCTGCTGTTCAGAAAATAAAAGCAGATGAGCCTTGTAAATAGAAGACTCTGACACTTCTAAACTCCCCTGCCCTCCTAACCTCCACAGGACAAGAAAGGCACACACACCATCCTTCAGATTACTTGACTGAAACAGTGAAAAGCCACTCTGCACTTCTAGTGAACTTAGGCGCCACACAGGCAAAGACTTGAGTTTCATTCAGGGTTTTCCTGTACCCTCAAATCCTTCACAAGGAACAGCAAAATATCAGATCAAAGTCAGTGCAGAAAGGTTCTGCTTATTCAGTCAACCTACTTCATTCCATAACAGCAGGAATTTAATCATCACACTGATCACTCATTCAGGACCATTCCTTCAGAGCAGATTAGCAATCCTGAAAGCATTCATAGGGTTTGATAGCATGTCTGTGATGATCAGAAAGAGTCACAGTAGACAAGTGCAATTCTCCCAAAGGGCCTTACTTTTGCAAGCTAGGCTGCTATTCCAGCTCTAGTTTAGATGGCTGCAGAACTGCAAGCTAGTAACAATTGATTAATACTTCAAATAGTTTGGCAGTCTTGGCATGGCCTCTTCAGAACAACTTTCTTTTCTTTAATGGACCTTTCACATTGCTTTTCTGTGAAGCATGTTACTGTTTGCACCTGAACTCTTCAAGGTTCACATAGTTTAATACACAGAAGGAAAAGGTTGATCACACCTTATCGTGGACACTAATCTACAAAAAAGCATGGGTGGCAGTCACAGAGTCTCTGGTTTGTGCTCTTTGAGACTCTAAGGTCTGTGCAACAAATGGTGCAGCAAATTCATTTCCAAAGCATGCCTGAGAGAAGCTGGGGCAAAGGCTTGGGTGCAGCTGAAGTGTTTTAAGGGGAAGATTCTGAATGGTCCTCTCATATTCCTTAACTGATGGGGATGAAAAATCAAACACTACACTGTTTAAGAGAAAGCCAGGAAATGCATGAATCCAGCTGCTGTTTGAAAAAGAAAAATAAGTCAGCATTCTCCTCTACACAAGGAATATGCTCTAGCACAGAAAGTACATGTTAGGACAGCAGGCTGTTCAAAGAATCTTTGATGCCATCTTCCCACTGCTCTGATGGAAGTGTTGCCAAATAAACAAGACAAGAGTACTATAAGCAGTTCTGCTCAGAATCTTCTCTAAGCAACTGCTCATCTACAGGAGACAATGAAGAACCATGACTGACCAGTCTCAATGGACCTCAAGGACTAGAGATGAGTAACTTGTGGAATAAGCAGCCTTTGGTGGGCATCAGTCTGAAATCCAAATTATAGGTGGTCGAATTTATAGGATTCCTCCACAGGGTAACTGAATGGGCATTTGGTATGAGACTGAGACCCACCTCCCACCCCATCCCAACATGAGTAATGATCACAGAATAACAGAATGTTAGGGGTTGGAAGGGACCTTCAGAGATCATCCAGTCCAATCCCCCTACCAGAGCAGGATCACCTAGAGTAGGTCACACAAGAACTCATCCACGTAGGTATCGGATGTCTCCAGAAAAGGAGACCACGACCTCTCTGGGTAGCCTGTTCCAGTGCTTTGTCACCCTCAAAGGAAAGAAGTTTCTCCTCATGTTGAGGAAGAACTTCCTCATTGCAGCTTATACATGTTGTTCCTGTCCTACTATTGGGCACCACTGAAAAGAGACTGGCAACTCCGTTTTGCCATTCACAAAAAACTCAAAAGACAGCTCACTTCCACATGAGTATCTGAAACAGAAATACCAACATTACAAACCTCTCCATGCCTTTGACTTGTATCAACATCTTGTTCCTTCCTTCCAGGAACAAGTAACAGATGTTCATCCACTGGTGATTCTTCCACACACTTCAGATGAGCATGTGCCTGAAGGGCCATTTTTATCTTCCTCATGTCTGCTCTGAAACTGACATCAGATTGCTTCTACAGCCAAAGCTTAGACATACAGGTACCTGAAGTAAACAGTCTGGGTTGGTGACACCAGACATCAGAAAAATGAAATGATCACTACAGCTAGACCAGGACTCCAAGGGTAGGTTACAGACGTGCATCAAATGCAAAACAGATTACAAAACTAAAAACTGCATGCTGGTGACAACTCTGCTTGTACCAGGCAAGCTCCTGGTAGACCATAAAATAAATCTGAGGAAAGTTCTGAACCAGTAGTCTTGTGCCCACTCATCTGCCAGAAATAAACCAAACAAATTCAGGCTGGGCAGAAAATGGAGAGAATGCAGCACTGAGGAGAAGGACTTGTGGGTGCTGGGTGATGAGAAGCTCAACATGAGCAGGCAATGTGCACTGGCAGCCCAGAAACCAACCCTCTCCTGGTTTGCTCCCCAGCAGTGTGGGTAGCAGGAAGGGGATCCTGCCCCTTTGCTCCACTCCGGTGAGAACCCACCTGGAGTCCTGTGTCCAGCTCTGCAGCCCCCAACACAAGAAGGACATGGTAGACTGGGTCCAGAGGAAGCCACAAAGATGATCAGAGGGCTGAAGCATTTCTGCTATGAAGACAGGTTGGAAGAGTTGGGAGTGTTCAGCCTGGAGAAAGAGGCTGCAGAGAGACATTTGAGCAGCCTTCCAGTATTTGAAGGGGGGCTACAGGAGAGCTGGAGAGGGACTTCTGACAAAGGCACGAAGCAATAGGATCAAGGGTGATGGTCTAAAACCAGAAGTTGGATTTAGTTGAGACACTGTGAAGAAACCCTTCACTATGAAGGTGGTGAGGCACTGGAACAGGTTGCCCAGGGAAGTTGTGGGGGCTCCAACCCTGACAGAGTTCCGAAGCAGGCAGGATGTGGCCTCAAACAATCTGGTGTCCTTTCCCATGGCAGAGGGGTTGGAACTAGATGATCTTAAAAGTCCCTTCCAATCCAGCCCATTCTGTGAAATATATATGCAGCCATTCATTTTCTGAAGATGTGTTGAGTGCATTCCCTCAAACTGGGAAAGAGCAGCTTTCTGGAGCACGTATCTGGATGATGGCATTTCCTCTATTTTCTTGAGGGATGAACCCAAGAACAGAGCCATACCAAAGCACTTAAAAATTCTAAGTGCAACTAATAGGACTATTTGCACAGCTAAGAGTATGGCTGCTTTTCCCTTCATATCCACCAACCAGCATGCTGCCACAGCATACAGAACACATGCTGTCCAGGGTCATTCCCTGGGGCGTGCAGTTGGAATAATTTTGCAGATGAAGAGTTAGTTTTCAGGATACTTTGTGTTACATGTAAATATCTCACTGGACCCTGATACAACTCACTTTTCAAAGAAAAGAACTCAAGAACTTGTAGATTAAACTTTACAAGTAAATTCATGTATCTTAGGAAAAAAAGTAGCTATTTCCAGTTATCAAAAATATTAAAGATAGCTAGCTGACCTGTCAGTGGAATATTGTGTCTATAGAGACAAAGACAAAAATCAAAGTGAATGTCAACAGACTCAGTCTGGTACTGGTTGAAATAACAGAGCTTAAGGTGTCTTTTCTTCTGTAGAAGATTCAGTAAGCACACAAATGCAATATTCCATATTTAAACCAAAACTATAGGCATAAGAAAGCTTTATTTAATACCAGGGAGGTTGAAGAGACCAGGATACCAGTAAGTATTTACAGGTAGTTATCTGTGAGCCATTATTATTTTCCAAGGCTTTAGCAACCCTGTCAGCCTAATAAATATAACAGCTGCATAAACAGGTATTTAACTCAGTAACTCTCCATTACCTTTCTTTCCCAGGTACATTTATGAATGCCCTAATTACTTGAGTAATATTTCCCTCTTTCCTCAGCATTTGTCTCTTCCTGTACCAGTGTTAGGCCACCTCAAAGATCATTCAAAAATCAAGTAGTTTAAGTGAATGAAGACAACTACTCCAGTTAAGGCAGCTGTACCCAGCTCCTCAAACTCAGACCCCAGTCTCTCATTACATGGATTTTTATTTATTAAAAATATGACAGAGATGGAGCTGAATGCTTTTGCTTCCCCCTTTTGGTAAGTTGGAGAGAAGTCCTTTAGGAGGAGAAATTGCAGATGGAAGTTTTAGAGGAACCACACAACAGGGAAATGCAGATCACTGTTCTCTCAGATCTCAGCACAGAAGATCTGGTATAGAAGAGCTCTGCTGTCACACAACTTCCCAGATCCTGATCATCGCTTAGTCCCGACCCCTCCGTAAGTCCCATTCAACAACCACATCTAGGATTGCCTAGGCACTATGCTGAAGTACAATATTGATACCTGCTTACCCAGTGATGGCATGATTCTTCCAGAAAAAAAAGTTGGAGTAGGTAGGTAATGTCAAATTGCCCTGAAATAAGCTCATACAGTAGTTCATTCAATGCAGCTCCACAATCTAAAGCACAGTATTTCAATACTTAAGCTTGATTGTGAGACCACCAGAAAAACAGTGTTGTGTTCCTATGGGTTCTTAAAACTTAAAGCAACAGCTTTAGCTTGTGCTGTGATTTAGCATTTCTCAAATCTGAAACTTGACATATCCCAGAGTGATCATTTCCTCATCTGCAGAAGTTCCTCTGTAGTAACTGACAAGTACAGTTGAGTAGGTTCTTATTCTCCCAACAGCCTGGCAGGAAAGAGCATTACATTCCTGCTACAGCTTTATGCATCTGCAAACTGTAGCAAACCAGAGCTGGCTTGTTTCAAACTAGAATGGATTTTGTCCCTATGCTTTCAATATCAGAAGCATTCAAGTTATCACAGCATGAAATAACAGGCATTTAATACTGCAGTGGATTTTATGCTGTGGAAATTGCTACATGATGCAGTGGTGACATGTTTATATAGAACACTCACAGGAAGGATTATACAAATCATGAATGTCAGCAAAATGGAAAGCATCTGTTTAGGTTGTGGCACACTGCTAAGACTCTCCTGACTGCCAGTCTGTGATATGGTGTACAGCCCAGCTGGAGTCACAACAGTAAACCAGTGACAGGCTGTCATGACACTGCCTACTGCGGAAGTTGGTCAGTCTTCAGATCATAGCTAACATAAAACAAGCTCACATCAGCTGCATTCTGCACAAAGCAGGCAAACAATCTTAGTGCAGATGTTTCAAGGGCATGATACCAGAGACCCATTTTAAGGGCTCATGTAGAAGCACACCAAGGCTTGATTAACGATCAAGGAATGAGAAAATTTCCCCTGGCACATATTTAAAAAGCACAGCAACCCCAAAGCTCAACAACACTCCAGAAGGTACAGACACTCCATTGCTGAAGCAATGTTATGTGGAAGTCTCATATCTTCATAAAACACATTTACATGGTTTTGGATGAAACACCCTCCAAGAATAGTTAAAAGCCTACATAACACTCTGGAGCATTAGCTTTGCTTTTGGACCACCAGTTCAGCTGACACAGAGAAGACTATCTGTGTAAAATTTCACATATTTAGACACATTGTTCTATTTAAGTTAGCATTGCCTTGCATCAAAAAATATTGGCTTCAGCAGCCCATTCAGATGATATCTTATGAATTAACTACTATGGCTTTTAACAGAAGTCCACCCACTGCTGGCCAAGCCAACCCTTTCTGGGATCATGAAGGGGAGCACAAGGAAAAAAGCTTTGCCAACAGCAAAATAAACACCCCACCAAAACAAAAAAGGAAAAGCAGAGCAGACATGGGCTCTGCAGGAAGTGTACATATGAACAGATCCTCAATTACATAAAGGGTATTGATTGCTCCTTAGAAGCTTAAGCCAAGATCTAAAGTTCCATAGTTCAGACCTAGCTACACAATCTTAAAAATTGTTTCACTTGGAAAAGACCTCTAAGATCAAGTCCAACCATCAAACTAAGACCACCATGGCCATTAAACCATGAGCCAAAGTGCCATGTCCACGCATTTCTTGAACACCTTCAGGGATGGCAACTCCACCACCTCCCTAGGCAGCCAATTCTAGTACCTGACCACTCATGCAGCAAAGAAATTTTTCCTTATCTCCATCCTAAACCTTGCCTGGCACAATTGCAGGACATTCCCTCTTGCTCTATCACCTGATGCTAGGGAGAAGAAACCACCTCAAACCTCCTCTCAGGGACTAGTAAAGAACAATGAGGTCTCCCCTCAGCCTTCTCTTCTCCACACTAAACAACTCCTCTTCCTTCAGATGATCCTCATAAGACTTCTCCAGACCCTTCACCAGCTTTCTTGCCCTTCTCTGGACATGCTCTGGCACCTCAATATTCTTCTCGGCGTGAGGGCCCCAAAACTGAACTCAGTATTAGAGGCGTGGCCTCCCCAGTTTTGCATACAGGGGAACAATCGTTGCCCTGGTCCTGCTGGCAGGAGTTTTGGGGGGGGGGGGGGGGTTAATTTTAAAGTTATTTCACATTGTAACATTTAGAGAGAAATTAAATTGTTGTGGAAACCCAGTCATAGCAATACTAGACCCTAAGTTTAGTTTTGTGTTACTGTAAGTCTCAGAACACAAAGAGCGCTTTAAAAAGGTCTCTGAAACGACGATATAAAAGTGTATGACTTAGGCCTGAAGGAAGAACAGCTGGAGAATTTAGGATCCTCCCATATTTTAATTAATGGTGATGTCATAATTTAGAGTTCTTGGAAACTTTGTCAATTCACCATTTAAACCACATCAATAACACTCATGAAATGTAGCACACATCTCTGCTTAAAGATCAATTTAACTTTCCTGTCAGGGAACACACAGAGCTCCTGCCATAAGAAATACATGGGCTTTCTCTGAACCTTTCAAACCTGCCTTAAAATATACTTCCAGTGTTTGAAAGAGTTCCTAAACACACTATCTTGTGTGCACCAAAGCTTAAAGCACTCTCTGAAAGCTTTACAATACATTGGAAAAAGGCTGCTCTGCCATTAAGTGTTTCACAGTGCAGACTGGAAGGGGCTCCTTTAGGGTTATGAAACAGCATTTCATTTCCACAAAAAAAAGTTAGGTTTGGGAGGGCCTTTTATGTTTTGAAGATGAGACATTTTACAAAATTTTACTAAGAAAAGGTAAAACCAGCCAAAGAAGGCTTAAGCTGAAGTATATTTCACATTACTTAATCCTTTGATTGTTATGCAAGTGTATTTCATAACCTTACTTGAAGGCCCAAGGAACAGTTTTAGTACTAACAATGGGCTCAGTCTGACAGCTAATGCCAACCCAAGTGTGCATCGTGCCCTCCTTCAATGCTCCAATTTATGTAATTCCACACTGTCATGGGCTTAAAAATAAGCCACGTGGGAAACCAAGGGTTAGAAAGACAAGAAAGATCACATAGCTTGTTCTCCTTGATTAACATCTGCCAGTTATGGAGACATCACCCCAGACACCGTATTGAAGATTTTCTTACATCTACTGGCAGTCCCCAGGGAAAACTATGAGAACAAATATGCAGGACTCCTGAAAAAGTGTTTGAGCTTGATTTCTTGAGAAGTCTTTTTTGCCTTTCCTCCCAGCCCTCAAAAGGAATAATTTGCTTCCAAGGCAATTCAAACAACATTTCCAGCAGGGATTTTAAAGTGTGGGGTTTGGTGGTTCCCCCCTCCCCCCCCGCAATGTGCAAGTTTGCTATTGTAATCATCATTAAAACAGCATCTTAAAGCTGCTAACGTGCTGTCAGAAGACTATGGGAAGACTGAAAAGTCATTCATTAACAGTAACAAACTTTAAGCAGACTCAGAGGTTACACTTGCAAAATGTTTTATACTAAGGGCAGCATAAAAGGTCACAAGAGTTAAATTTTAAGATTTCACAGTGGATATAGTCGATTTAAAACTATTTGTTAGTAATTTTAATACCCTAAAAAACGCTGTTAAACAGAACAGCAAATTTAAGATGTAAAGCCTTTGAAGCATTGAGTTTGCAAACTAAAATAAACAAGTGCAAAACTCAACGATACAGGAGTTAAGGGACAGCAGGACAAGAAGTGGCAGAAAGTTTATAGTTACCCAGAAGTGTGCATGACAGTTGACCATCATGGTCCTCTCAATAAGCTCATCAGGACACTCCAGAAGATGGTGCCCAGAGACCACGCCAGCATTGTTAACCAGGACGGACACCTCGCCAACCTCCTTGCGGACCCTCTCAGCTGTCGAGTAGACATTTTCTCTTTTGCCCACATCACAGGTGTACGTGTAAACCTGCAAGTTGCAGTGGGGCAGCGCATCTTTTTCTCCATCTCCAGATACTAGGGAACAGAAAGATAACAGGGCAGGGAGGGCATAGGGAAGAAAAGTTCTTGGTCGTATCTTGACATGCAAATAAGTAATCAAATGAGAACAGCGAATGTGTTTCCATTACAGCGAAGCGTCTATTTACTTCGGTGTCATCATGGCATACGAAGACTCATTTATGCCCTATTGCTAACAAAGCGTTTTAAGCGGAGGGAGAGGTTTTAAAGCTGCCGTTGAAGCCCAAGGCTCCACGAAGCAGGTCTCTGCTCATCGCTCCCCACCGGTGCCCCGGCGGGCCGAGATACTGACACTGTCCGCTACAGGTGAGAGCGGCCCGGGCTGTGTCTCGCCGGACAGGCGGCCTTAGCTAACTCTCCCCCGCGCCGGGACAGGGCCGGCAACTTGGCAGGTGAGCGGCGAGGGCCGGCGCCCGGGCCAGCCCGCGGAGCCCGGCCCAGCAGAGTACGCTTACCTCTGGGAGCGGCGGCGGCCGCCTCGGCCATCTCCCGGTAGATGTGTCGCACCATGCCCGCCGTCTCCTCGTTGCTCTGCGTGTTGATGTCCCAAAGCACCAGCAGCGCCCGGCGCCGGGCAAACTCCAGCGCGAAGAGGCGGCCCAGGCCGCTGCCCGCCCCGGTGATCAGGCACACCTGCCCCGCCACGCTCTTCTCCTTGGGCCGCACCAGCCACTTGGCCGCGGCCAACACGAAAGCCCACAGCACTCGGAAAGTCACCACGAAGAGCTCCAGCAGGATGTTCATGCTGTCGGGGGACCCGCGCGTCCCGGCACGGCCGCCCGCGGAGCCGGAGGGGACGGACGCCGGCGGCGCGGAGTTTCCCAGCGGCGGAGGCGGCTCCTCCTTGCCGCCCAACTCCCCCTACCTGGGGCCGCCCCTACCCAGGATCTCCTGCTGAGGGCAGGGAGACAGACTCCGTTCCCACTACCGCTGGTCCCAGCGCACCGCCCAAAACAGGGTTTCTCCCCCTCTCCGCGCCTCCCGCACTCGGAGCCGAGCGCTGCCGCGGCCCCGCACCCTGCCTCAGTCACACGCGCAAGCAGGGAGCACAGACTCAGCGATGCCCGCCTGCTGCCGCCACCTCCGAGGCGCAGAACAATCTCACCGCCACTGGCATTGAGCATCTTACGCGCTCAACCCCTATATAGGGCGGGCCGGGCGGCTGGGCCCCTCCCCGCGCCGGCACAGCCCTCCCCGCAGTGCCGGGACCCCCGCCTCCGCTCCGCCCCGCTGCCGGGGGCGAGTCCCACGGCCGCAATAGGCCTCAGCGGAGGGCAGCGGGCGCGGCTGTTCCTCTCTGCTGCTCAGGGGCGGGCGGCCCCAGGTGGTGCCAGCGGCTGGGGCTCAGCAGAATCCCGCCTCCCGGCCGGGCAAAACCCGCGAACTGCATGTCCCGGCGTGCGCAGCGCCCCGCCCGCCAGAGCGACGTCTTGAGGCGTCCGCGGAGAGCGGTTGTGGGCCCGCTGCCTGCGGGCTTTGCCGGCTGGAGGGCAAGCCTGCGGTGGCTCTTACGATGCCGGAGCACGGGTCGGAAGAGCGCGAACGGGTTGCCCCCAGGTGCTGCTGGGCCTGCTCACCTCGGGGTTTCTGGTGCTGAGCCGCGAGAAACTGCTGAACAAAAAGCACGGTGTGGGCTTTTCATTCTGTCAGCCCAATACAGACTATCTGACCGGCTGCTGACTGAAACGGCAGCTCAGCACGCACCGAGTGTGTTCTTCCGTGAGGGAACCGCCGCTTGCTGCAGGCGGGCATCCTGCGGACACCGGACACTCAGCACCGGTAGCAGCCCGCTCCTGGCACCCGCCAGCTCCAGCGGGCAAGAAGCAGAACGTGCCCTTGCGAATTCCCGCATGGAGGTGGGCAGGCAGGGCTGGTTTTGCCGCCGCTGCCCACCCACAGTCGTATGCCAATGAGCAGCGCGCTGCGCTCCCTTCCCAGAAGTTGCTGGGACGTTGCAAGCTCTGCCTCTCGTGTTCGGCAGGAATTCAAGCCCGGGAGTTTTGGGGCAAAGCGCGGACAACCTCTTCCTTCCGCAGATAACATAGCTGGTTTATTGCACGTTTGCTTGTTGATCTTAATGACTCCCTTTTACAAGAGCTTTAATGAGATCAGGTAGCATAGGCTCCTGTATTAGCACAAAGTAATGCTATGTTACAGAAGTCAGTGTGGGCAGAGCTGGGTTCTGCAGCATCCTCACAGCTCTTCAGTACTGCCTTGCACCTCTTCGAGCTGTCAGCAGGCAGCCAAGACCCACCGGCAGCCCGGAGCCTGGCTTTCCTCCGTGCTTCGGGAACCTCGGCGCGGGACAAGAGCGTTACAAGGTCAGGCCCAGGAGCCACAGCCAGGAGCCCTAGCAGTCCCAAATAAACAGCCGCAGTGCCGGTGGCATCGGTATTGCCCAGCCCTCAGCCGCCCTCCCCTCCTGGGTGCTACAAGCACAGGGCGGGAGGCGGCATCCCGTGGTGTTTCCGTGCAGGTGTTAAGGTTGGAATAGCGCAAATCCCGTTTTACACGAGGTGCCCGGACGCCCCACCACCGCAGAACACCGCTGCTCCGTCCCGGGACACAGCTCGTCTCTGGCCCTCCGGACGGAGAGCAGCTCCCGGCCGCTCTTACCTCAGGCACTCACTGGCCACCCCGGAGCCCGCCCCGGTCAGGCAGTGTCACAGACGCCCAAATCCGGGGTCCTAGCGGCGCCCAGGTCCCTGCTTGTGCTGCTGAAGGGTTAAGTGGGCCCTGCGCATGCGTCTGGTCTCTCTCTTCCGGTGCTGACCATGGCGGAGAAGGAGTAAGTGTCTGCCTCACCTGCTGATAATCCGCTGCCATCAGCGGCTGTGGTGGTGCCTGTTCCCTGTTTTTGTCACCAGGATACTGCCTATGGCTTTGCCTAATTGTCAGGCCTCTGGTATTGATACGGGAAGGGGATACAAGTCGCCTGGGGCCGGGAGCTGTGGGACGATAGGGCCAAGCGGGCCAAGCGCGGCGGGGGTGTAGCTCTGCCGGTCCTGTCCCTTTCGTAGGCGGTGGTTGCTGCGCCGGCCTCTAGTGGGGTGGGAAGGGACAGCTGGCTTCCAGTGCCGGTTCCGTGGGTGAAGGACCTGGACCACGGCTCACGTTGACTTGATGGGCGGTGAACTTGAACGAGGCCTGCGAGCGTCTTGTCGAGTGCTATCGTTGACGTTTGTCGGGTGTAACTTAAGAGCCTTGTTGCTTTATATCAGTCAAAGGAGACTTTTTTTTCTTCCTGTTTCAATTCAGAGCAAAGAAGGTGCCCTCTGTACCGGAGAGCCTGCTGAAGAAGCGGCAGGCATATGCGGCTCTGAAAGCCAAACGTCAGAAGAAGATTTTGGCTATAAAAAAGGTGAATGTTTGATGGCTTTCCAAATTTTCTATTCTAGTCAGCAGTACAGGAATGTACAGTATTCAGATTTGGTACATTGATGTTTTCATAATGCTTTGGGCTAAAATATGTCTCATTTTTGCCACTAACAAACCAGTTCTGGATAGTGTGTTCAGTTGTCTATAAGATTTTAGTTGCCCTTCTACAAGGCAATAAGCTTCTGTGAGGGTAAAATTGATGCATACTAAAATTGCTCAAGGTAAGGGAGCACTGCTGTGGAACAGTCTTGCCAGTTCTATAGAGCATAGAATCACAGAATTGTTTTGTTTGGAAAAGTCCCTTGGGAGCATTGAGTCCAACCATTCTCTCTAGCAAGGCTGGTTCTAAAACATGCCCCTCAGCACCACATGTCTGCTTCTTTGAAACATCTCCAGCAGTGGGGATTTGATCAACTCTCTGAGGAGTATGTACCAGTGGCTGAGAACCCCTGCATCATTGAGAGGGATGCTTAACTCCATGATTCAAACAGCTGTTTCCTTTAATCTATATTACTTGTGGGAAGTTGCAGAGTATGCTGTGTTGTTTAATTCTCCTGTGTTAAAAGACATTCTGTACTTTTGTTGATTTCAGTTCCGTAAGGCACAAAGAAAACTCATCTATGCCAAAGCCCAGGCCTACCACAAGGAGTACAGACACATGTACAGGCAGGAGATCCGCATGGCCAGGATGGCCCGGAAAGCTGGGAATTACTACGTCCCAGCAGAGCCCAAACTGGCATTTGTGATCAGGATAAGGGGGTAAGAGGGAACAGCTTTCTGTTCACAAGCATTTAGTAGGCTTCATTGTTACCGGTCTCTCTTCAGAGTTTAAATGTCTAGCTAAAACCTTGCCTTCCTTGCCTCCCTCCCTCCCGTGGCTTGGGAAGTTACTGACAGTATATGTTGTGAATGCACCAGAAGGCTTAATTATGTGTAAAGCTGTGATGCTGGCTGTGTCTGCTGTCTTCAGGAATCTGTTATGAAGAAACCAAAGCTACAAATACCACAAAATGGTAGGAGTTGGAAGGCACCTCTGGAGATCATCATGTCCACTTCCCTTGCTAGGGCAGGTTCACCTAGAGGAGGTCACACAGGAACACATAATGGTGGGTTTTGAGTGTCTACAGAGATGGAGACTCTACCACCTTGATGGGCAACCTGTTCCAAGGCTCCATCACCCTGAAATTAAGGAGTTCTTTATTGTTTTTAGATGAAAGTTCTTGTGTTCAAGTTTGTGCCTGTTACCCTTTGTCCTGTCACTGGCCACCACTGAAAAAAGACTGGTTCCATCCTACTGACACCCACCCTTTAAGTATTGATAAGTGCTGATGAGATTCCCTCCTCAGTTCTTCTCCTTCCCAGACTAAAAAGATGCAATTCTCTCAGTGTTTCCTTGTAAGAGAGATGTTCCAGTCCTCTTAGTATCCTAAGTATGCGGAGACAGGTTTTCTGTTTTACCTTAACCATCATCACACGACACACCAGTATTCCCCAATGTTCTGCTAAGCTGTGTTTGAAGCATTGCTGTAACTCTCCAGCAATTTAAGGAAGATTAACAGAAGGTGTGATTGCAAGAGTTACATTCAGGAGAGCATAAAGATAGTTCTAAATTGTTTTGGTAAATGCTTATTTCAGTTCTTTTTATGGAAGTGGGTGTGATTTAATACCAAAAAGTACAGTGATGTGTGTAATTGGTGAAACAGAGGTGTGGTTTTGTGGGAACGTGGGTAACTGAGACTTTCTCTCCCATGTTCTCCAGTACCAATGGTGTCAGCCCCAAGGTCCGCAAGGTGCTGCAACTCCTTCGCCTGCGCCAGATCTTCAACGGCACCTTTGTGAAGCTCAACAAAGCTTCCATCAACATGCTGCGGATCGTGGAGCCCTATATTGCTTGGGGGTGAGTGAAAGGGCTGCTCGGTGCCTTTTGCATTTGGCTGTGCTAGGCTTGCAGATTTCCCTGAGCTCAGGCATTTTCCTGTGTGCTTTCCCTGGCTTGATTAAGGCAGTGCTCTGTAAAGGTAGGTATGATTGCTCTCACATTGGTGTTCTTGGAAACTTGGTGTGGGTAACATTTATCTCGCTGTTGCATTTATGTTTGGGTTGGAAGGGACCTTAAACACCATGGGCAGGGACACTTCCTACTAGATCAGGTTGCTCAAGGCCACACATCCAACCTGGCTTTCAACCCTTCCAAGCTTGAAACCTCCACAGCTTCCTTGGGCAGCCTGTTGTGCCTCACCACCCTCACGGTGAACAATTTCTTCTTAATGTCCCGTCTCAATCCGGCTTGTTCCAGTCTGAAGCCATTACTCCTTGTCCTTCCACTCCTCACCTCTGTCAGAAGTCCCTCTCCAGCCCCCTTCAATTGCTGGAAGACTGCTGCAAAGTCTCCCTGGAGCCTTCTCCAGGCTGAAGAGCCTGTCTTCATAGTAGAGATGTTCCAGCCCTTGGTGGCCTCCTTTAGACCCTCTCTCAGTTTCGTGTCCTTCTTGTGCTGTGGAGTGCAGAGCCAGACACAGGACTCCTGGTGGGGTCTTGGAGTGGAGCAAAGGCACAGAATCTCCTTTCTTGTCTTGCTGGGCTCGCTGCTTTTTCATTTCAGCATCCCAGGTGCTGAAATGATGCTACATTGTGTCCAATTTCACTGGGAAGTTGTTAACTTGGTATGTGGCTTGCCACGACTCAACTTTTTTTCCCCCTCCCTTTGATTGTTGCAGTTACCCCAACCTGAAGTCTGTGCATGAGCTGATCTACAAGCGTGGCTATGGCAAAATCAACAAGCAGCGCATTGCTCTGACTGACAACTCCCTGATTCAGAAGCGCCTTGGTAAATACTGCTGCTCTTAAAAGTCCAGCCTGTGGCACTGGGTGATGAACACAAGGCTGGAGAACTGGCTTGTTTGGTTCTTCTGGACCATAGTAATGCTTGGTTAATAATCTTTTACTTCTGTGTTCAGAGCTTAATACATAGCGAGCTGGAAGTAGTGGTTAATATGATGAAGCATTGAAAACAGTGTAAAGAATCAAATTACAGCATATAATACTTGTAATAAGTTAGTAGCTCTTGCAGTATTGCAAAGCAGGAAAGAAGCTTACATATACATAGCTCTGAAGTTTCAAACTGAATATTTGATAGTGTTTGTGCCTTCGTGGTCTGGAAAACAGGGTTCTTAATCTTCCTTCTGGTAGAAGTAGCTAGTAGAGGTGGTTAGTTTAGTTTTGGTTGAAGCGTGGTGGACGTGTTAGGAATGAGGCAAACACTGATGTCTCCTCCATAGGTGGCACTTCAAATTAGACTGTCACGTTTGTTCCTTTTCCAGAGTCGTAGGTAATCACATTCTAAAGGTGCAAGCATCTTGCTGCAATCACTTTCCTTTTTGGCACTGTGTTGAGAGCAGTTAGCTCCCAAGATGTTGCTGAAGACTGGAAATGTGCAGTTGCATTATTCAGCAGTAGGAGGAATTCAGTGAGTTTCCTGGAGATATGTTCAAGTGTGTTGAATCTATCTTGCCTCAAAGAGCACAGTGTGATTCACTAAGTGAGATTTGGGCTTTGTTGTTCCTCATTGCTGCATACAAGTATTCAGCAGTTGAAACCAAGGCCTCTTGCCAAATGGAACAACTAAATGTTGAATTGGCTGCAGCTAATCCATTGTTACTGGAGAAGTCAGTGATGGGGTGTTGTGGCAGTGGGTGCTTCCTGACTTCCTGAAGCTTATCAAAATAAATAGGTATGGCAGTAATACCTTCGTGATTTTTAGCTTGTTGGCCAGTGGTTCTGTAGCCACCCTGAAAACAACATTCCTGAATTTTAGGAAAGCTTGGCATCATCTGCATGGAAGATGTGATCCATGAAATTTACACTGTTGGCAAGAACTTCAAAGTTGTGAACAACTTCCTTTGGCCCTTCAAGTTGTCTTCTCCTCGGGGTGGAATGAAGAAGAAAACCATCCACTTTGTGGAAGGCGGGGATGCTGGGAACAGAGAAGATCAGATCAACAGACTCATAAGGAGAATGAACTAAGGGTGAGACATTACCAACAGTTAGTACTCTGATCCATCTCTGCTCTGTGGGCTGTTGCCATGATAGGTCAAACATTTGGGTTTCATCTCTGTTAAGTCCTGCTTGTGTGTGGTACCTGCAGCGTACAGTGACTTGGACAACATAGAATTTTGAAGTCCTACTAAAGCTTCAACATCTGTGAAAAAATAAAGTCTTTGTGATAGCTGATGTGTAGAGACATTACCAACAACATTTTTCGTTTACCAATAGTTCTCTTTAAAATCTTACTGGTGTTTTATTTTTGATTTGCATTACTCCCTGATTTGGGAAGGGAAACCTTGAGATCTTAGCTACAATTTTCATCCCTCATTCACGAATTGTTAATAGGACCAAAGTCCTGTGGTTGCAAGTACAGTGATTTTTTTCCAGATTGTCCGATTTCTGCTATAAAATCCTGCTTAGGACAGGGACAAATGAAATTACCAATTTAGATCATTTTTTATGGTCTAAATTTTCAACTTGTTCAAGCTTCAAAAGGATTCATTATAAGCTTTCATGTTAACATGACCAAGATGGTAATTTTGAAAGACTAATTTGCCCATTGAAGTAGTTTGTCCTTTAGAAATGGGAAGATTTATTAACACTTGGAGCAATTTGACAATCACAGCCAAACCCTGAAGTTAATATCTAGTTCAGACACTCCATCTTCTTGTCGCTCTGTTCTTCCTGCTTTGAGAGAGGTCTTTGCTACTCAAAGCCTGAAGTGTTCAGTTGTTTCATAGTTCTCCTATTTCCTATTGCTTTTTTCCACTCTACCCCAGCTTTGGTGTTGCCTAGATCTTAATTTCAGTCATGGATAAATGCTTTTTCAGTGTGACAGATATGCTGGGATTTAGCAAAACTTCATTGTGTTAAGATGCTTGGAAAGGATAACAGGCAAAGATCCAATTTTCCTCAAACTGATATTTACAAAGGCAGCAGGGTTTTTCGGTTAGCTTGGTTTTGGTTTGGGTTTTTCTTTCCTGTGGTGTTTCTGGTTTGGTTTTGGTTTTTAGAAATTAGATGTGCAGTTTACATAGGAATTCTCAACTTCCATCAATAGTGGGTATTGATGGAACTTTCTGGTTTAAAGGGGTGTGGCTGCTGTTTGGGGGAGTCCTCAGAGTTGCATGTTGCTTTATTGTCTCCATCTGTGAAGCAGCAGTGTTTGAAAGCACTGTTGACATGGCAGATGGAAACTTGTGCTTTAGGAAGAAAGTTGCTTACTGAGAACTATGTTCTTGTGAAGCTTTGTAGCTCAGCTGAGGGAAGCAGTGGGTAACCCAGGGGGGCAGCGTTGCTGTAACTGCCTGGGGTGATGTTACATTACTCAGACCAACATTCTTGTAGAAATTCTGCTGCTGATGGCAAAACTAACAAGCTGAGTGCTGGCAGATATTTCTCTGGGTTTAGTGAACGAGGTTTCTTAACCAAGATTGAGCAACGCAACTTTCACTGCATGCTGCTCTGTTTTCTGAGCATAAGATGGAAACTACTATTTTTAGTTTAAACCCAGCAGCTTTTCTGTCAGTGTAGACTCTTTTTTTCTCTCCCATCCTCACTGACCAAATTCAGGAATGTATTGATGGTCTTGAGCTTTTGGGAGCCTTCCTAAAGAGGGGAAGCTTCTTGTTCACTGTTGGCTGTAAGTGCATGTGAGGAGGGAGAAACTAGGGACACTCAGCTAGCTGGTTGCATGTTGCACTGCACCTTTAGGTCAGCATCCCTTTTAAGCAGCAGACATCAGGGCTTTACTTCATCTTCCAGTTTGGGAAATGATGCTGCAGTTAGTTTATCCTTACAAGCAGCTGAGTTATTCTGCTTGGTCTGTAAACAAACATACCTCTAGTGTAAAGCTAAGGTGACTGTTCTCATCTCCTTCACTTTCTGTTCCTGCTGCTTTCCTACTGCTGCAGTTAGAGTACTTGTTTAAAAGACAAGTAACCTACATGTGGGAAGTAAAAGCCCTTAGCTGGTAGTCTCAATTACTTTTTTTTTTTTAAATAAAGACTTCAGTAGCAATTCCTTCATACAGTTTATGGACAAAGAACATAATACTTGAGACCTAATTTTGACAAGTCAGTGAATTCATTAGCTCTCAAGCAAACTTTACAGGAACCCGGTCTCAAGTCTGTCTGCTTTCATGTTTGCATGTAAACAGTTTCTGAAAAAGTGCTGAAAATGGATTTATTGCAGCAAAAGTTAGAACACACACAATGCTCAAATACCTCTTTAAATCTCAGGCTCCTCCCTGCTATGCTTTCAGACAGATGTGGAAATGAGTACCAATAGTTCAAGGTGCCAGTGTTTATCCTGTTGGTTCTGGTACTTGAACACTGTTTTGAAGAGATGTTCATACAGAAGTTAGCTATTTGGTGTAAGGTTACTTCAGTCTTACATCCAGTGAAATGAAGTTAATATTTTTATCCCAAATTCTAAACTAGAAATGTATTAATTCTTCAGGTGGCAAAGTCCTTTCTGTTCTACGTGTCTAATGATATGTCTCTTCCCTTTCAGATTCAGTTGCCCAGCTGCAGTCTTTCAAGTTCTGATCTGTTAATAAAACCATCTTGCACAAAACAATGTCCTGTTGATTGGTCTGTCTTTATCCTGCTTAGTGGTGGTTGCTAAGTTCACTTTGGAGTAGCCTGGTTCAAAGAGACTTTCAGTTTGCATTAGCAGCATATAGATACATTTGGAGGGATTCATGCAGGTAACGGGTTGGTGGGTTGGTTTGGGTTTTTTTCAGTGCCAGCAATGATTTTTGTTACGATTAAAAGTCCAGTAAATAACAAACTGAGCTATGCTGCTGAGTGGACAGGAGGATTTCTACTTAGTTACAGTGCACCTGAGAGCTGTGCGAGAAGATTTTCCTGTGTAAAGACAACAGTAAATAAGTGCCTCACATGTATACATCACTATGGGATTCAGACGTTAAGGTGCTGGAGTGTCCAGAGAAGGGCAAGGAAGCTCATGAAGGGTCTGGAGAACAGGTCAGGTGAGCAGCTGAGGAGCCTGGAGTTTGCAGAAAGGGAGGCTGAAGGGAGGCTTTCTCTGAAAGGTTGGAGTGAGGTGGGGGTTGGTCTCTTCTCCCTAGTAACAAGCGGCAGGATGAGAGGAAGTGGCCTCAAGTTGCACCAGGGGAGGTTTTAGGCTGGAGATGGAAGAAACCACTGATGGTGCCCACTGGAACAAGCTGCCTGGGGAGGTGGCTGAATCCCCATTCCTGGAAGCTGTTTAGAAGAGGCAGAAATGTGCTGAGGGACAAGTTTTTTTCCCAACTGAAATAATACCATGATTCTGTAATTATTTTCCAGCTCTGAACATCCTAGGTAATTTTTTATTAAAGGAAACATGAAATACTTCATAAAAAAGTAACTTGTTTTCCACACTTGCCAATGACCTTTGCAGTGTTGTGTTTCAGGTACTACAGGACAATGGAGACCACAGGACTCAAGAGGATGCGCATAGGCCTGGCAGGGCACAGGAAAACCCAGGAACAGGCAAAAAACATCAGTTGGGGTGCATTGCTGTGAGCACTTCACATGTGGTGTAACAGATCTCCAAGTCACCTCTGAGGGGAATGCAACTCAGAGCTAGCAGTAGGCTATTGACCTCATCACTGAAAGATGGTAACGGCAAGGCCAATTCACTAAAGCTTGTCAAAAGCTAGTTTTGGTTTTAAATCTCTGGAAAAGATGGTAATAGCTTAGCTGAAAATGGTGGTTTGCTATTGTTTGTTTGTGTGCTAGGACATTGGCAGAGGAGCTGGGTGCCAGATGGATTGGTGCTTCCAGATACTTCAACAGCTGAGTTCCAAAACTTCAAATGATAATTCTATTTTGGCTTGAGCTCCAGAGTCTAGTAGCACAGCTCCTTGTGTCCAACACAAAAGTACCAACAGCATTGTCCTTTTCAGCTGCTAACTGCACTGAACCAGCAGTGCCTCACAGCTCTTGAGTGCAAACGATGAGACTGCTGAGGAACGCTTGGAAAGGGTTTTGTGAGTGGATAAAGTACAATGTCCTAGACTTAATTTATCGGGTAGTTTTGTAAAGTGATAAGCAGTGTGATTCATGAGGAAAAAACACTACTTCCATCAACTTGCTGGATGAAGGGGGGAAAAATGAAAATGACTTGAGTTCCAGTCTTGATCTTGTAAGAGCAGAGCTTGAGTGCTTTCAGCTTAACACTTCACCAGTGCACAGTCAAACTGGTCCACCTGGGGATCTACCAGAGATTTGCTGGCTCCAGGATCCTCGCTGTTTGGTTTCAGTCAGTTCTGTTACTCTGCTGCAAAGTTTTCAGTTCTTTGCCTTTGATTCTTACATGCCTAGTGTGTTTTCACCAGAGAAGCATTCCATGGATCTAATGAAGCCACACAAACAGAGGAACCTGAGACAGGTGCAGAGCATGGAAGATTAACTTCATGAAGTTAATCAGTGCTGTAGGACTTGTCTGATAAGTTCCCTAGAGGCACTTTGTGCAAAAGAAGACCTGTACTAGGGCCTTAGGAAAAACTGAGTGTTTTCTGTGGTGCTCCAGCAGCTCATTTGTCTTGCCTGTCTCTGAAATGCACTTTCAGGTAACAGCTGCAAAATGTGAATGCGTAGTGCAACAGCCAACATGGGGGTGTTGCTCTGCTAAAGGCAGCAAACACAGAATTGTTGCAGTTGGAAAAGACCTTTAAGATCATCAGGCCCAAGTAACTATCAAGGCTGGTGCTAATCCTGCAGAGCTGGGCACCTTTTATGCCAGCACAGCTTTCCGGCTGCACAGAGCACAGCTGCTCTGCCCATAGTGGGCAGTTACAGGACTGGCTTGGGATCCAATAGTTAAGCTCAGAATTTTAACTGGAAATGAGGTACTGTCCACTTAGTGCATGAACAGTACATTTTGATGCATTTGTGAGGTAATTTGAGTTAAAAATGTAGCTGATGAAGACAGTCACTTGTTCAATGACCAGTAATACAGCTCCTTGTCAATGCTCTCTGCTAAAGCTCAGGTTCTTGCTGTTGCTTTCTCACTGTCCATAGCTGCTGACACCTGAATATAGTTGCTATGAACTCCTCTCCTCTTTCAGAATGACCAGTGTCTTTTGTTTTCTTCAGAACTGAAGCCAGAAGCCTTACATAATAGCTATTGGAGAAGCAACAGGAGATGGAAACACCCACAGCTCACCAATGCTTCAGGCATTCTAAGGCTTAGATGCTTTAGAGCTAATTGGAGTCACTCTCTGTGCCGGTCTCCAGCTCATAAAGCCTGCCTCACTATCACGGAGCATAGAAGCCTGCATCTGGCACAGGAGTGGGAGCCAGCCCACAAGCCAGTGTTTTGAAAGAAAGTTAGGAGACTTGATGGATAGTCAGCTGAACATAAGCTCCCACTTGGTCAAATGGAATTCTTGGATGCATTAAAAAGGGAATATCGAATGGTAGGAGGGAGGTGATAGTGATTCTGTTCCAGTAGTGTTCACACTAGTGCCAAGTGCTGTGTCCAGCTCTTGTGCCAGAAATCAAGCACATGCCTTGTCAGAACTTGGAGAACTTGCTCTAAAAGCAGATGTGGTTATGAAACAAGTACCTGCCTGTAATTACCTCCTGGAGAAGAAGTAGTTTGATAATAGAGAAATCTTTGATCTAACAAAACTGAAATGTTTTGAAATGAAAGCTAGATAAATTTGGGCTTTAAGCAAACAATTACAATGGAGAGTAATTAGACACTGGAACACCGAATCAGTGGTGTGCCAGATGCTTTCAGTGGTCATTTCTAAGTTGAGGTTTGAGGTTTTTTCTTTAAAGCACGTGCAATACTTCTGAAGAGATTTGTAGAAGAGAGTCCCAGGGCCTCTCTTACTCAGCAGAAGTTACTACATGCTGGCTCCTCGGGTGCTTTTGGGGGACACAAGTGAAAGGCCTGGTTGAAGATGTCAGGTCACCCTGAGCAAACTTGCGAATGGCAAGGGTAGGTGTTAGGCACTTCACAAAGGAGCCTGGACTCCGTGGGTCACAAATTGAGCTAAGATCCCTACACCTTGGCATAAATGGTGCTCAGGAGAGGGTTGGTAGGGCTTCACATCTCCAGTTTCCTTTCAGGAGAGCTGTGGGTGAGAGTCTCTGCATGTTGCTCCTCACTAAAGCTGTGCCAAAGTCTAAGGCAGGGAGAAGATATGTTTAAGGATGTTGGTAGAACATGGGAGAAAAGTTGGAGAGGCAAAGGCCCAGTTAGAACTTAACACTGCTGTGAAAGATAGTAAAAGGCATTTTTATAAATACAGTAATGCAAAAAAGAGGGCAAGAAGACCCTGCACTCCTTATTGGACCTGGAGGGGAACACTGACTGCAGATGAGGAAAAGGCTGAGGTCCTGAACACCTTCTTTGCCTCCATCTTCAACAGTAAGGCAGGAGGACTGCAGGACAAGTGGCTGCCTGAACTGGGTGAGGGGGTGAGGGAGCAGTGTGGTACCCCTGAAAGCCATGAGGAATTAGTTCAGGACCTGCTGAGCTGCTTGGTTCCCCACAAGTCCATGGGATTGGATGGGATCCATCCTAGGATGCTGAGAGAGCTGGCAGATGAGCTGGCCAAGCCGCTCTCCATCATTTTCCTCCAGTCCTGGCTCACTGCAGAGGTCCCAGATGACTGGAAACTGGCCATTGTGGTCCCCATCCACAAGAAGGGTTGGATGGAGGAACCTGGAAACTCCAGGCCTGGCAGCCTGACCTCAGACTGAGGGGGAATATAAGCAGGTAGGTAAGTGTCATAAGCAAGAGGTAGGTGTCCAGGCATCTGGCTGCAAGTTTGCTCAGGCTGCAGACGGTGCTGGAGCCTGGCGCTTGAGATGCAGGGTAGTGGAGACAACTCCTGCATTAGGTGTGAGCAGATTGACTATCTGCTTAACCTGGTGGCCAGACTGAAGGACGAGGTTGCTAGACTTAGAGATGTAAGGGATTGTAGAAGGGTGACGAACCTCAGTAAGCAGGCTCTGCAGGCCGCCCAGGCAGAGGCTGGTTATCCAAAAAGCAGAGGGGAATGGACGCAGGTTCCTCTCAAAAGACACAAAATAAAACCTCCTTGCCTCCCCTCACCTTCCCCACTGCCCTTGGAAAACAAGTATGGGGCACTGGAGGTCAAGGGTGAGGTGATTCTGATGCTGGAGGACACACCATCTGGGGTTTTCCCTGAGGCTAAACAGCCTAAGGTTAAACAGTGTAAGGCAAAGCAGCCTAAGGTTAAGCAGCCTTCCCCCGGCATCAGGACCTGCTCCCTCAAAAAAAAGAGGAGGGTGATTGTCATTGGTGATTCCCTCCTGAGGGGAACAGAAGGCTCCATATGTTGGCCAGACCCTTCTCACAGGGAAGTTTGTTGCCTTCTGGGAGCTCAAGTTAGAGATGTTACCAGAAGGCTGCCTAGCCTGGTACAGCCCTCTGACTACTACCCCTTACTGGTAATGCAGGTAGAGAATGATGATGTTGCAACCAGAGCTCCCAGGGCTATCAAAAATGACTTTTAGGCCCTGGGGGATCTCATTGAGGGGTCAGGTGCACAAATAATTTTCTCATCAGCACCCTTAGTTGCAGGAGGGAATACCATAAGGAACAGATCAGCAGCTATAGTCAACAAGTGGCTTAGAGGCTGGTGCAGCCAAAAGAATTTTGGGTTTTTCGATCTTGGAGAACTTTCCACTGCACCAATCAGCTGGCACCAGATGGAGTACATCTGTCCCAGAGGAGGGGAAAGATCACAGTATATGAGAGTAGCCTGTCCCTCAAAGGGAAAAAGGTTGTAGGAAGGGAATTGGCAGGTCTCATTGACAGGGCTTTAAACTAGATTCAAAGGGGGAAGGGGCTGAAACCAGTCCCCCCAGGCAGGAGTCTGGGGGTGATAAGCTGGAGCCAGGGGTGAAACCAGCAGCCCAGCTGCAGTGCATGTACACTAATGCACACAGCATGGGCAACAAACAAGAGGAGCTGGAAGCCTTGTTGCAGCAGGAAAGTTATGATGTAGTTGCCATCACAGAGACATGGTGGGATGACTCACATGACTGGAGTGCTGCAATTGATGGCTACAGGCTCTTCAGGAGAGACAGGCAAGGAAGAAGGGGTGGAGGGGTGGCCCTGTACATCAGGGAGGCTCTAGATGCC